>NC_054371.1:57195191-57795191 GCF_017654675.1 Xenopus laevis
AGATAAAAGGTTTTCATCTTACAGAACATTACCAATAACTTATAGTGTAAAATAACATAATTAGTAACCAGTATATGTTGCAAAACTGAAGAATGCCTTTATTACTGGGTGAGTATTTTATTTTAAAAAAACTTCAGTCTTGTTTGCAGAACAAATCATAGTTGGTGGTGCTGTTCTATTGCAGCCTCAGTGAAACATCTACTGCTGGCAAAACATGGTAGCGCATATGCCAGTGTCAGAGATACAAAGTCTTCCATGTTTTAACTTTGCCTTGTGAAAACTGTCTTAATTTAAAGGGGTTGTTCACCTTTCAGATAACTATTAGTATGATATAAAGATTGATATTCTGAGACTATTTGCAATTGGTTTTAATTTTTTATTATTTGTGGTTTTCGAGTTATTTAGATTTTTATTCAGCAGCTCTTTAAGCAATCTGGTTGCTAGGGTGCAAATTCCCCTATCAACCATGCACTGATTTGAATTAGAGACAGGAATATGAATAGGAGAGAAGCTAAATAGAAAGATTAGGAATATCAAGTAGCGATTGCAATACATTTTGTAGAGCATTTCCTTTTTAGAAGGGAGTCAGTGATGCCCATTTGAAAGCTGCAAAGAATCAGAAGAAAAAGGCAAATAACTATAAAACAATAAATAATGAAAACCTATTGAAAAGTTGCTTAGCATTGGCCATTCTATACATACATACATACTAAAAGTTGCCTTAAAGGTGAACCACCCCTTTAAAGGAAAACTATACCCCCCAAACAATGTAGGTCTCTATAAAAAGATATTGCTTAAAACAGCTCATATGTAAAACCCTGCTTCATGTAAATAAACCATTTTCATAATAATATACTTTTCTAGTAGTATGTGCCATTGGGTAATCATAAATAGAAAATTGCCATTTTAAAACATAAGGGCCGCCCCCTGGGATCATACGATTCGCTGTGCACACAAACATACCAAACAAACTATACGTCTTAGGTCACATGAGCCAATTAATTAATCTTTTGCTTCAACACTTCTTCCTGTTACAGTTAGAGTTGTAGTATTTCTGGTCAGGTGATCTCTGAGGCAGCACACAGACCATCACAAAATGGGGGTTCAAGGCAAGAGATGTAAAAGGGCAATATTTACTTAACTATATATTCCAGTTTGGTAATATTCTTTAATATGTCACTTAATATGATATATCTGTTGCTTACATTTTGATTTTGGGGGTATAGCTTTCCTTTAAAGAAGAAGGAGAGGTGAAATCGCTGGGGGTGACACATTTCAGACAACCCCCATCCCAGTGATTATAATGATTTACCTGATACCCGGGGCCACTGGTCCTGTTAGCAGCAAAAAAATGTACCAGGGAACTTCTGAGTGAGCTCCAGTACATGCGTAGTAAAATTTGTTTTTTGATAAGTGCACCCAACAGTGTCGAACTGGGAGGGGGTCCATATCTACTGGGGCTGCCTTATCAGGGGCCCGCCAGCACCAGCTTCGGCCCCCTGACTCCTCCCCCCGCCAACTTCAGGGCCCCCCTTCGGCAGCCTCCCGCAACCCGCCTCCACACCTCCGTGACCAGCGCGTTCCTGCGATTTTCTTCTATCGGTCGGGAGGGGAGAAATCGCCAGGGAGATGAGAGAAAATCTGGGCTGGCGGGGCCCACAATGGCCAGGGCCCACCGGGATTTTTCCTGGTGTCCCGTCTGCTTAGTCTGACTCTGGCACCCATTGTGAAAAGAAAGAAGCAGGAAGAAGATGCCTCCTATTATAGTACCCCGGGCCAGTGCAGTTTTCTGCTATTAGGTACATGATTATAAGGGATGTTCCTAACATTTGGCACCCCCTGTGAATTCACCCTTCCTTCCCCAATACTGTAAATACATATGGCTAAAAGAGCAACTAACATTTTGGGGAGATACAGCTACAAATAATCATGTTCTGCACATTGTATACAGAGTAAAGGTTTGACAAATAGGGGGCACAGGCAATGTTGGAACCTGCTTAGGAAAAGTATATAAACTGGAGGGTCCAGCCTGAAGCCCTCCAGCTGTTTTGCTACTACTCATTGCAGCAGAGCCCTGAGAATGTTTCTTGGTCATCAGTTGTTTACAAAACCGAACACTTCTTAATGGTAATATATTAATTTTCTCATCCCACAGATATTTTCTAAAGCAAGAGCCCCTCTTAGACTCAGACTCACGAACAAACACTTTTCAAGTTATGCTGTAAAACTGACAACATTTTTTTTAAATGACAATAGTAGGAATAAATCTAATGTAACATGAATGCAATTGAAATGATGCTGTGTTCATTCTATGGCTGAAAATATACAGATTCTTCTTCCTGGCAATCTATGGCCTCCATCTTCCCACCACGTCTCATACACAGACACACATAGACACACAGAATAATAAACTCGTAGATAGAATTTTTCTACAATTTATTTAAAACAACCAGTATTCGGCCAATAAATATTTGTAACTGCTTTATCACCTAAGCTGCAGTGCTTCATAGCAGGGAATTTCCTCCCAGACTTCAATTGGAAGAAGCCAGAAAAGGAAAAAAATAAGCATATACATTTGATAGGATTCCATTCATGTACTAAAACCATTTCTGCATGCAATTCCCTTACATATGATTCACAAACCATGTTGCTCTGCTGTTTCATATTCTCTCAGCTCAGCACTAACAGGCATTGCATTTAATGCTTTCTTTTTTTTACATTCAGACTGTTCTCTAGCAAAATATTATATACATACAGAAATGACTTACCATTCTAACTTTAGTGTATCCCTGCCACTTCCAAGAAAGAAAATGGAACCTGGGCAGTTGCTTAGCTACAGCTTCTGCAGTGTTAATGAAGCCTGCTCAAGGCAGAAGCACAGACCGAGGCGATCAGCCCCACCTACTGATAACAGACAGCAGCTAAGAGCCAATCACTGCTCAGATGAATGAGGCTCGCAATCCTTCCTCTGTGGTGTATGTGAGACTGGTCTGTAGGCAGCCGAGGATGCTTGCAATGACAATGAGCTCGGTGGAGGGAGTTAGGGATGGTCTGATGATGCTCTCTCACCTCCTCTTGTTGCTTCAGCAACAGCAAAGTCATTTTCAGGAGCTTAGAATGTACAGCTTTAAAATGTACAGCATGAGGCGGATCAGCCAGTCTGCCAGTTGGACATTAACCCTTCTCATCAGTTTTCTGCTAGTCATAAAAGTGTTGAAGCCAATTTATCATCATCATTTATTTATATAGCAGCAGCAAGTTATGCAGCGCTTTACATTAGCATATTTGTTTATATTGGGTTTGTTAAAGGGCATGTAAAGTCTAAAATAGAATAAGGCTAGAAATGCTGTATTTTGTATACTAACTATAAACATGAACATACTGCACCACAAGTCTAATCAAACAAATAATTTATGCTTTCAAAGTTGGCTACAGGGGGTCACCATTTTGTAACTTTGTTAAACATCTTTGCAAGACTAAGACTGTGCACATGCTCAGTGTGGTCTGGGCTGCTTAGGGATCGTCATAACAAAGCTGCTTGAGTTCTGCATGGCTGGGAAGTAAGGCAGAGGCTCCCCCTGCTGTTCATAATTATGATTGTTTCCCTGCTCAGCAGTTAGGGACCATCTGACAATTCCTATCCACAGCAGTAAAGGAAGGGAGAATTTCACTGCATACACATTTTTTAATTAAAGTATATTGGAGATAGGTTTCTTTTTCATTAAAGAAAGTAAAAATGGGATTTTATTTTTTGCCTTTACATGCCCTTTAATCTCAGTACTCAGTCATGATTTTTATTTCTATATTACACTGTTTAAATTGCAAATAATTCACTCTAACATTTAAAATTTTATTCTAGAAGCAATTTTTGAGAGGCACGCAGTGCTCTGTGGTACAAAGCCCCCCCTATTCTTTATATTTGTCTTTAACTAGGAAAGAATTACAGGGTTCCCCATTTGTTTGATAGCAAAATCTTATTCCAGTTGCCCAGGTTTAGATTTGTGGGATGGTCGAAAAGGACCCAACCTAGGATGGTATTATTTTTATTACATGCCACTCAGCTGCATCTTTATTTGTTCCCAGAGCATTTGAGACTTGGTGCACAGCAGATCTGACAGTTGTTTACATGTCACTTCTGAAGAAACAAGAAACAAGAGTGCGCACGTGAGGGCGACAGGTGGATTGACCTTGGGGCAGTAGCGCTACAATTGGCCTGCGGATGCTCTCTGATACACCATGACCTTCTTTCTCAGCTAGGTTCTCGGAAGGTAGTGGAGAAAAGGAAGCCTGACTGCAACTCTCAAACTTATAACCTGAATTTTTAAAGTTTATACTTTATAAATGTATAGGTTTTATATAGATTTATATTACCGGTATATGAAATGACTGGATGTTAGTGATTCTTAATCTTAAAAAAGAAAAGATGTATTTAACAGTAGCAATGGTACTTCTTTAGTAGAACAAGTACCTGTGGCTCCACACAAACTACACACAGACACCAAGTTCACATAAGGTATTAAACACACCACTGGTGCCTGCTCCCCCTGGACCAGAATGTCTCCAAGGGTGCTCCACAGAATTGCACTAAGAACTCCTGGGGATTTACGCCACACTATGCCTCTTTGAAGGACCACAAAACCGTTCCTACTAGCTAGCTTCTCTATACTCACATTCCTAACCTATGATAGTTATCCATTATCTTTACCCCATTCACAGATAAGAAGATTGGACCCACACCATCGGCATAACAACAGAGCATTGAGCCCCCCACAAAAAATCTTCACAGGGACCGTTGTGTATCTTGTGTCCCCCGTTTCCCACTTTGCACACAAAGGATTTCTTAAAGCTGTAGAGAAAGCCTGATAACTGCACGGTCTGCTTCCTCTATAGTTACACGCCACTGACTCACACTACATACTGGGGTCTTATGCTCCAGACTTCCAAGCAGCATCCAACCATTCCTGGAGTGGAGTCTAAAAGGCTAGTGCCACACAGGGGCTGAAATTGGTCTACTGAAATACACAGGCTGAAAATCAGCCCCTACGCAGGCATTAGCGTCCTCTCCTGCCTGAACTCTGAGTTGCTGTGTCACAATTTTAGCCCCATTGTGGCACTAAAGAGCAAGAACTATGTGCTCTCTCACATTATAAAACCCAAAGACATGAACTGCAATCATGGATCCCTGTCAGTTAGGGTAACCTCCCTCCCACAGGCAGGGTTTGTCAGAGATATCCATAAGCCGCCTAGGTGATGCCCAGCATGACATAGATACAACTTATGAGATATTTAAAATTAGGGCCTATATTTGCTCCTTCATTTGAGCCGTGCACTACTAGAAGGGTAAATATTTGCCTTTTTTTCAGCTTTGAACTCATTAGTAATTGAGGCTTATATTCAAGTTTATGGCAAAAAAATATATTGGCATAAACTTACAGTGATCCTGAGCACTATTTCTACTATTTATATTTATATAAATGTCATATTTTAAGTTGTTTCTGAGATAGCAGTTCTTGGAATTTTTTGGCTTAAAAGATTCTTCTGAAGGCTCAGCATTTCTTAACTATCTGTGCACTTTCTTTGTACATTCTGCATGCAGATGTCTCAGAAAACATTAAAAATAGAAAATAAAAGTGCTAAGAGAAGCACATTTATTTCAAATCGTTTTAGGGGATTAGTTCCCCTTTAAAAACAAAATGTCCTGTGTTTTGAGAGTCAGTGGCTGGTGCAGAAACTAATAGAAATATAATATTTTGTTTAATAAAGTTGTCCAAAGCTGGGAAGAAAATTGGTGTCAGCTGAGCCACTCTTGATGCAGTTGGTAGCCTGTGTGCCATTGACTACTTCAGGCCATATATATAGCCAACGAGCCGAGGAAGGAAGGGATGAATCATGCAATCTGCATTTGGGTAGCAGATCAGTATTGCAAGCTTTAAGCTAACAGCATTCAATTGATCTAAGTTAACTTCTAATTGGCTGCAACGGATGGCAAGCCTAGTGCACAACTCATCTGCATTCATCAATTTTCTTTCAAGTGTACAACTCTCTGCAATCCTTAAAGCGATACTGTCATGGGAAAAAATTTTTTTTTCAAAATGAATCAGTTAATAGTGCTGCTCCAGCAGAATTCTGCACTGAAATCCATTTCTCAAAAGAGCAAACAGATTTTTTTTATATTCAATTTTGAAATCTGACATGGGGCTAGACATTTTGTCAATTTCCCAGCTGCCCCATGTCATGTGACTTGTGCCTGCACTTCAGGAGAGAAATGCTTTCTGGCAGGTTGCTGTTTTTCCTTCTCAATGTAACTGAATGTGTCTCAGCGGGACATGGGTTTTTACTATTGAGTGCTGTTCTTAGCTCTACCAGGCAGCTCTTACATTATCTTGTATTAGGTAGCTGCTATCTGGTTACCTTCGCATTGTTCTTTTATTTGGCTGCTGGGGGGGGGGAAAGGGAGGGGGTGATATCACTCCAACTTGCAGTACAGCAGTAAAGAGTGATTGAAGTTTATCAGAGCACAAGTCACATGACTTTGGGCAGCTGGGAAATTGACAAAATGTCTAGCCCCATGTCAGAATTCAAAATTGAATATAAAAAAATCTGTTTGCTCTTTTGAGAAATGGATTTCAGTGCAGAATTCTGCTGGAGCAGCACTATTAACTGATTCATTTTGAAAAAAATGTTTTTTCCCATGACAGTATCCCTTTAAGCAGTACATGTGTATATTGTAGTATGATCTAATTTTTAGTCTGTGACCCTGGGTGTTATATTATTTTAAAGACTTTATATACTGTACATTTTTGTATAATATGTAAGCAACATAGGCATAAATTATGATAATTAGTGATGGTCGCATTCATTTTACCGCCTGTTAATATTTTCGCAAAAATTCGGTGCTACAAAAAAATTGTCATACAAATTGTCGCGCTTCAAAATTTTTCAGGCGGCCATTGACTTTAATGCATTTGGACAAAAGAGTGCCAAAATTGTTGTACAAAAATATTTTGATGCCCATTGACTTCAATGCGTTTCACAAATTTTTTGCCGTTTCGCTTCACCGAAAAACTCGCGAAACTCCAGAAAAATTTGCGAAACGTCTAAAAATTTGCCAAAAGCATTGAAATAAATGGGCATGAAAAGATTCGCCCATCACTAATGATAATGTATACCTCTGTAATCCTCTAGCAGTAAATGAATATAACATACTAGAGCATACAGTAGAACCTTGATTTTACATTTCCCATAGGACTGTTAATTTTCCCAAAATTATGTTAATTCTGGCAAAACTTGAAACCCAGGGGAAAAAAGATGCCACTTGCCTGTATGGAACAATCACAAATATGGAGCGCTCACCTCCCAACTCATCTCACAGTTGTTGTGCCAGGTGCTGAACCGGAAGACCCCAATCCTGTCGAAGGGTCACATCAATACTCCAAGAAATTACCAGCAGCACACTGTTAGTCTTGCATAAGTGCTCAAGTGCAGATTTATTGTGTAGCCCATAGCATATAAAGGCCTGTATGGAACTGCAAAAAAATAGTGTAAATTTCAGAAAATATAAAATCCAGGGTTCTACTGTGTTTCTAAACTCAAGAACATCTTCAAACTAAAGAAATAATGGTAATTCCAAGGTTCCCTTTGAGAGTAACTGGGTTGAACATTAATGCCTAATTAAAGGACTGGAAAAATGAAAATCACAGGGGGTGCCGGTCAGGTGCCTTTGGACCAATGTTTGCTCTCATTAAAAAACACCCCAGCACAGGGTATATTCCTATCAGCAACATGCAGCTTATTGTGTATTTATCTTTATACAGTGCTCCAACTGTAAATGTATACAGTATAGCATGCTGCCAGGGGGACTTCCGTTACTGCTGCCGATGCTTCAGTGAAGCCTGGTGACTATTAGACCACAACAGTAGATCCCTGTTTACAATCATCCCTCAGCTCTACTCAGGAAAGGGATCATCTCAGGTGTCTTTTCTCAGGTCTTTCCTGAGCAGTGCAGTATCAGAAGAGTTTTCTGTTTTCCTTCAGGACATACTTTCTTTGACTGCACAGTTGGAAGAACTTACCAGCAGGTGGTACTGTTGTTACAAAAGTCCAAGCAGCTTGATAACTATGAAACAAAAATAAATGTAAATTGCTGTAAATATAACGTGCTTAGAAGACCGCCCTGAACAATTTGACATTCTTCCCTTTCTTTCAAGGTTTATATATACTTTAATGTAAGTAAAGAAACTAGTGTGTGCTAATTGGCCTGAAACCTGCAGGACCCACGAGTTTACCAGCAGGTTCGGGCCAACATTCAAACCAGATTTCCGGGTCGTGCACAGGTTAGGGTTGGGTGTAGGACTTTTTGTCCACCTGCACATGTAGAAACATATTCAGCCTTGCAATAGAAAAGGGGAAATTTAACAAGTAACACAGGGCACCCTGCACACAACAGAGGAGAAGGTTTAACTTCAGGCAGAAAACATTATATTATTAGAAGACAAACCCTTCTCTGAAGATTAGCCCACTATATCCCATATATAAGGCTCACTTGTTTTACCCTAACTTTCCTAAAGCTGACCATACATTTTCACCAAGATATCAGTCAGGCAGATCCTTTTAAGAACAACATACATAGGCCAATATGCCTTTAAGGGGCCCATTTACTTAGCTCGAGTGAAGGAATAGAAAAACTTCGAATTTCGAATGATTTTTTTGGCTACTTCGACCATCGAATTGGCTACTTTGGCCTTCGACTACGACTACGAATCGAACAATTCAAACTAAAAATCGTTCGACTATTCGACCATTCGATAGTCAATGTACCGTCTCTTTAAAAAAAAAAACTTCAACCCCCTAGTTCGCCACCTAAAACCTACCGAAGTCAATGTTAGCCTATGGGGAAGGTCCCCATAGGCTTTCTAAGTATTTTTTGTTGAAGAAAAATCGTTAGATCGATGGATTAAAATCCTTTGAATCGAACGATCAAACTATTTGCGCTAATTTCTTCGACTTTGATATTCGAAGTCGAAGGATTTCAATTCGGCAGTCCAAAATTAACCCTCAATATTCGACCATAAGTAAATTTGCCCCTTAGTGTATGGCCAACTTAACCCATGGATTTTAAGATAGCCTGCACATAACTAATTTTAAAAACCTGCATCATGTATAAATCAGCCCCTGCCCCATACTAGGCTGGTGGATGATACTAAATAAGAATTTTTGCATGGCACTCCAGCCATTGGATTGTGGATAGTGTGATGGTAGCACACTCTGTAGCAACCAGAGAGAAGTATCCAAAGGGAAAAAGGGCTGTAATTATACAAAATAGGATCAGCGGGGAGCCATTCAAAGTGACTTCCTTACACAAAAAAATGAAATTGTGTCACTTTTATAAAAAGCCCTGTTTACATAATAACCAATCTTAATCCTAAGTGTCATTCACAGAGTGTAACAACTAAAATACATTTGTTAGTAATATTTTTATTTTTCATCCATCAACAGTTACATAAATCTTTTAGTATACAACAGCTTGGATCTGTAACTGGCAGCAATCCTACACATTCACAAAATTAATTGCTACTTTTTCGCCCAGGGAAAGCGTTAGGATTTTTTTTTTTAGTTTCTTGAACAACAGCCAATAATCATTAATGCAAACAGCCGAGATAGAGAAAAAATTGTCAGAAATGTACAAAAGCATTTTCTAAGCCTGGTTCAATGCTCTCTATTAACTTTGAAATCAACCTATTTTTGTGGCATACGATGAATGCTTTTGGCCACAAACAGCTAGGAATATAAACTGTTTTCTGTCAGTTTAATGTGTGGTAGGATACATTAATTACAGAACTAGATGAGGAAATCTTTGTTCGCCAGCGAATTCACGGCTGGCGAATAAATTCGCCCATCACTACTTACTGCTTTAGTGAGTGTTTTCAAGGTGAAAAATTTCCAGGTTAATGAGATTCAGCATCAGATATTTCTGGCTATTGTCCAAGAGAGAGAAATAGAGAATATGCTCCATGGACCTAAACCCTAAGGACCATGGCATACCGAGAATTTTGATCTCCCTTGTGGCACATTGTTTTGAGTGCTGGTAGCTGGACAACCCATAGTGGATCCCATTCGACTAGCTGTGAAGAGACTTGAGGTGGCATAATGTTAAAGGTAAGAATGATCCTTAATCCTTAATGATCTCAACCTAAATGTATTTAGGGGAATGCACAGTAATATATTTAGCTTTAGATGCTATACACCGCTAAACTTTTTTTGCTTAGCGTTGTAAAAAGTAGAATTTTGTTCTAGCATTTCCTCTCCGTACAAGGAAATCTATTAATTCTCTAGTAAATCTGATGGAATGCCTAACCTCTGGCACACATAGAGCTCTAGATGTGCCAACTACACACTTTTTCACAGATTCCATATTTTATATCTATTGCTAAACAATTCTGCTTACTGCATGCAGCCCAGTATTTGCACAACTCTCAGTTCTAACAAACTGTGGTTTGTGGCCATTTCCCTTATTTTTCCTGAATAGAAATTCTCTTTCACATGTTTATTTCAAATAAATAAAAATTTTGTTTTAGGAAAAACAGTTCCACAGATAAATCTGGAGATCTAATACATTATGGAAGTTATTTACTATTCAAAAAAACCACAACCAAACTCCCTTGCCTGATTTATTAATAAAAAAACTCAAATTAATTTGATTGGGAAAAAACCCTGATAAAATCGAACAAAAACCCAAATTGTCTGATTTTATGGACTTTTGTCCTTTTCCCGAATCACACGATTTTTTCTGGCTTTTACCTGAAAACCCCACATTTTTTGGATTATCAGGCTTCACTCAGCGCAAACCACAATATCTTCAAATTGGTATAGGTTCCCCTCCCATTGACTTATACAGGCCCTTGACAGGTCTGAGATGATGGATTTTCAAATTCTGGATTTTTGCGAAAATTTTAGGGTTTTATTCCAGAAAAAAATTTAGTTTTTGTCCCAAAAAGCTAAACCAGATTAATTTAAGGTTTACTAAATACCCACCTAAACGTCTAACTTTAAAACACATTCTAAAAAAATTGGAATTTCAAACTGATAAAATGTCAGTGTAGGATTTGTTAGTCAAATTAGAGAATTGGTCAAAAGTCTGTATACTTTTGTAAGGCACTGAATATACTGGTACAAGATCTAATATCCAGATTGCTTGGGACCTGGGGTTTTCCGGATAAGGGATCTTTAGCTCACTATACCTTAATTAAATCTGCTAAAAATAATTTAAACATTAGAAAAAACAACTAGGTTTGTATCAGCCACCAATATAGGTTCATGCTTAGTTAGCATTAAATACAAGCTACTGCTTTGCTATTACAGAGAAAGATTTTTTTAAAAAATGATTTGCTTATAATTAAATCTATAGAGATGACTTTCCCATAATTCAGAACTTTTTATTTTATTGGTCTTCTGGATAACAGATCCCATACCTGTATAAGTTTAGTACCCTGTAAGAATGCTACAACTTATTATAAAACCAGGAATAACAATGAGCACATTTTACTTTTTTGCTCACATATCTAAAGAATATGAATACTTTTTCAAAATTAGCCGGAATCGAAATAGAAAAATAATGGAGATATTTTTATTATGGTGGGAACTTCAAATTGGATCAAAGATCTACATGCTGTGCTGTTAAGACTTCTGGGAGGTAATGATTTAACAATTACAAATATTTTACTGCTTTTCAACAAGTTCCAAACTTACAGTGGGATCATGTCAGATCTGTTCTCAATGATTGTTCTTTATACTGGCATTTTTAGAGAATGGATAGTTTAGATCCAGAGTTAACAGCAGTCATGCTGCAGACACTTCATCTTGTTCAGATCGTAGCAGAGGAAAATATTTTCACTTCACTTAAGAGGTGATGTATTTAAGACCATCTAAAGGATCTGCAGAGATGAACCTACAGCAAAGTCAATATTACATGTTTCTCATATCCTGACATCCCAGGTTTACATTTCTTACTGGGCTGCATCATCTGGCTGAGCCGTTTGCCTTTTATAAGTAATATAACAAATCTTAATCTAAATACATTGGCAACACAGCATGGGGAAACCATTATAGAGACAGGATTATGTAGTAGACAAAAAATAAAATAAGATCAAGCTCGAGTAAAAAAATTCCCATGACTAATGACAGATACTTTTGTAAGTCAGCCAGAAGTGAAACAAGTTAAGAAAGCCAAACAAAATGTACACTTGTATTATTTATAGAGCAGTTTCTGGCAAAAGGTCAAACAAGAGAACATGAACCATAAATCTGAAAAAAGTCCCATGCTCATTATGTTAGGGAAACGTTCCCTTGTTAAGCCTAACTGTAAAGGTCACGTGAAAATATTATTCTGCTCTGTACAAGAGGAAATGTATGGCAGGAGTTTAAACAAGCAAATAACAATAATTTTTTATTAACATTTACAAAACAGTCCTCTTTTTTTCAACCTTCTTTGTAGTAGAGGGGGTTGAAAAGAAAGGACTGTTTTGTAAACGTTAATTAAAAATAAAAAACAGAAAGTTAACCAGCACTGGCAGAAATAACTTTATTCAACGTTTAGGCTCAAATGTGTGCCTAACAAATTTCAAAAATGGATTTCCATGGCTCGTTTTTCGTATACTCTGAGGAAGTACCATGAGGTACGAAACCGGTCAGTAGTAACGACAATGTGCACTGTGTCAAAGCTGACATGCAATTAATATAACAATAAATAAAGAAGCTTTTATTGTTTCACAAAAAAACGAGCCATGAAAATCCATTTTTGAAATGTTGCTGTTGCCAGGGAGCTGGATCTTGGACACGTGATGGTCGGGAGCCAACTGGGGAGCTTCACACTGGTAAGAGAAGTGTTTTGAGCTGAAACTTGAAATATAAATTTAAGCATGTGCATTCAAATGTTCTTTTATCATATTAGAAAAACGCATTAGCAAACAATTCAAATTGAAATAAGATTATATAAATAATTATTTTTAAAACATTTTTGTTTGTAAAAACATAAAAAAGAAAATGTTTGCAATTAAACTTTCTTGTTATTAAACTCTTAAAAATGCTAAAGGTGTTTTAATAGTTACCAGTTATTCCCATGCTCCTAATAATACAGGTATGTGATCCATTACCAGAAACAACCCATTTTCCAAAATGCTTCTAATTACAGGGAGGTCATCTCCCATAGATTCCATCGAACAATTCAAATCTTTAAAAAATATTTCCTTTTTCTCTGTAGTAATAAACAGTACCTTGTACTTGATTGCAACTAAGATGTAACTGAGCCTTATTGGAGGCAAAACAATCCTATTGGGTTAATTAAATATGTAAATAATTTTTTAGTACACTTAGGGGCAGATTTATCAAGGGTCGAAGTGAATTTGAGGGAATTTTCGAAGTAAAAAAAATCGAAATTCAAAGTAATTTTTTGGATACTTCGACCATCAAAAAGGATACTATGACTTCAAATTTACTTCGAGTAAAATAGTTAGAATATTCGACCATTCGATAATCGAAGTACTGTCTCTTTAAAAAAACTTTGATTCAATACTTCGCCAAATTAAACCTGCCGAAATGCTATGTTAGCCTATGGGGACCTTCTACAACATTTTTCTAAGTCTTTAGAGGTCGAAGGAAAATCCTTAGATCGATCGATTCAATCGTACGATCGAACGATTTTACTTTACTTTACTTCCAAATTTGGTGAAAGATCCTTCGACTTCGATATTCGAAGTCGAAGTATTTTAATTCGATGGTCAAATTTTTAAGTATTTTTTACTTCGGAATTCGACCCTTGATAAATCTGCCCCTTAAAGTATAGAGATCTAAGTTACAGAAAGACTACCAGGTCCCGAGCATTCTGGATAACAGGTGCCATATCTGTACCTATTTTTGAACAATAATTATTATATATCTATTAAAATGTGGGTTTTTATAGCAATCTCCCTGTATGTATGCATTTTTAAGTATTTCATTGGTAATTGAATTTCAAAATAGGGTTATACCAAACTATTGGGTCATTTACTAAACTCTGAATGCCAAATACCCGAAAAAATGTGTGTTTGTTTAGTATAAAATCCCAATTTTTAGGGGGGAAAAATCACAAATTTTTCGGAATTTATTAAACCCCGAGGATGGAAAAGTCCAAATCAGAAAATCCGGCATCTCAGACCTGTCGACGTTGCATATAAGTCAATGGGAGAAGTCCCAATGATTCTTTGATGTGCGCTGGGTTTCTTGCAATAGAAATCGGAGTTTTCGGTTGAAAAATCCGAAACAATTGTGAAAATCGGGTGGAAATTGCAAAAAAAAACCATAAAATTCGAGATTTTTTGGGGATTTTTTCCCTCAAACAACATTTTCGGAAAGGTGTATTTAGAAATAAGCCAAAAAAATCCTGAGTTTTTTTCAGAAAAAATTTAGATAAATTCAGACTTTGATAAATAACCCCCTTTGAGTGCAAGATTAGGATGACTGCAACATATCATTGGCTTTGCTCAAAATCACCTTGAGGTACAAACAAAAATAAAACAATTTTTTTCACATGTTTCTGACTGTGCAAAGTGATTTTTTCAGACACGCATGCACCACAAGAGTACATTATTATTTGTAGTTTTCTATTCTTATTATAAGGTTCCTTTAAAAATAGTTAAAATTATTACTTAGAGACAGGGTTTTGACCCACCATAATACTTCTGCCTTCACAATCACATTCACAGGGTTACATATAAAAAGTTCAACATTCTAATTTCTGATGCACTTGTGTACTTTGTAATACAAAATATTATAGAATCATCAAAGCTCTAGGGAAATTCTGGAAATTTGAAATTAAGAAAGTCCACATTGTAGTTGTTTTCCAATATTTCCTGTATTAATTTTTAGGTATTATTTTGGTACTATTATCATAGTAATTCCTATTGTCAGTATAGTCAGCTTTGTGAAAATCACAGTGACTGTTTTTTGTTTATACTACTTAAATTATATTAATACTTTACACATTGTGCCACATTTCATACAGATAAGAATCTATCTTGTCCTGTTTACATTTTAGTTGTATAAGCCACACTAAAAACTAAGGTGGTGGAGAGGCCTCATTTTCAGTAATAGAAATTAAAACAAACATTGCAGGTTAATCGACAGTATGATTAGAGGAGCATCAGTAATAGTAAAAGATTTTGCAATTAGTTATATGTGGAAGATTTTTTTGTAATCATATTCCCTTCAAGTATTTTACATTAAAAACATTGAGACATACAGAAATACATGGTGAAACAAATTATCTTATTTTCCCTATAAGTCTTATAAACATTAAAGAATTACAAAAGCCCATAGGTTTCTTGAAAGTGGAGCAGCTGTCCTACAGATTTTTGGGAAATTAAAAGAGATCTGACAATGAGTTTGTCAAGAGCTTCCTTAAAGTAAGTTTTCTTGGCAATCCAGTAGTTGAGATATGAATATATTCCCTTATTCACTTAGGCGAAAGGAAAGTAATGTTAGGAAAAACATCTGCAACTGTCATTATCTAAAAAAGATATATATATATAAAATTCATATTCATGGGAATGAATTTCACATCCTTAGACTTAAATTTTTAACAAAACAAACCATGGCAAAAAACTGAGGGATGTGGCCAAAGAACATACTTTATGTAATATTTCAAACTAATACAACAAACATATGCTAAAAATGTGATAGAAAGAAACCCTGCCTCCTGGTTTATTTATTATGGTTGTGTTTTCCATGAAAAAGGAAAACATGTCAAAAATCTATTTTACGGGTTAAAAAACCTAAATTTTTTCGAAAACCTGTCAAGATAATTTTTTCGAAACCTGTCAAGATCATGTCGGACTCAATGGCAGAGGTTGAATACTTGATCAATTTGAGTTTTTGGGTTGTTAACCCGAACTCGCTGATTTGAGTTTTTTCTTAAATTAGAAACTATTTGAGTTGTGAGTTCATTCAAGTTCATTTGAGGTATAAAAAAACTCCAAAATGTAACCTCTGGTCAATAACCCCCTAAAACTATACTTACAGAAATACAGGGGCTGATTTATTAAATATCAAATTGGGGAGTCCTGAAGGATTCCCCATTTATTGAAGATTCCTAGCTGTCAGTATCATTTTCTTTGAGGCAAGTTTTTGAGTTTTTCAAAAGTTGGTAGACTCCATGAAAATGATGAGTAGAAAGTGATTTTGCTGTGTCGATGGTTTTTTTTTTTTTGTAATTGATTATGTTTTTGAGATTTAGGGGCAGATTTATCATGGGTTGAGTTGAAAATTGTAATTTTTAAATTCGAATTCCAGGGTTATTTTAGTGTACTTCGACTGGGGAATAGCCCAAATTTGAATCGAATTTCAAAAAGATTTGATAATTTGAATATTGAAATTTTCTCTTTTAAAATTCGACTTCGACTATACGCCATTTAAAACCAGCCAAATTGCTGTTTTAGCCTATGGGGAGTCAAGTTTGAAAACTTTGAATCAAATTTGAATGAAAACAATCCAAATTCGATTCAAATTATCGAATACAACCTATTCACCCGAAATTAGATTTTTTTTTTTTTAAATACATTTCGGTTGGTCTTTTTTTATTCGTATTTAACATAACTCCCATCAACTCGAAATTTGGCCCTTAATAAATCTGCCCCTTAGTTAAGAAATAAAAGCATGTACGAGTTTGGTACGATTTTGGGTAAAGTTTTTGAAATTGTGATGGTTGAGAAACATGCCTTCCCATGTCGGAAACATTTTCCTGACAGCTAGGAAAGTTTTTTAAGAAATCACACATATATACTAGAAGATACCTGTGTCATTTCCTCAGAATATATTTGAGCAGCCAAACATCATTCTGTTGGTCAGCAGCACTTTTTATAAATCTCTAAAAATTATCCAAAACTTAGCACTTATTTCCCATATGTTCTTGGTACAAAGAACTTAACATCATATGCATGATACTAGTCTTATGAATACCAAATAGCTATACATATGAGCTTCAAACTACAAACAATTGCTAAATATCTATAGTGAAAACTTGTTTTTTACATGATATCTCCCTTGTGTTCTTGGGCACATTGGCAAAACATAATACATTTCACAGATCTTCTCAATATTTAAATACTACATATGTTTACTCAAATTTTGTTAATGTAGAGAACCCAAAGAATGAAAAAGTGCATACAAAGTTTCATGGCTGCTTGCTACATATGTTATATATGTTCTGCTAATATAGCCTGGCCATACTTCCCTTGTTATTATAGGCACATAAAAAATCTATTTACTGTAGTGAGCAAAAAGTAGTTAGCTAATGCTTAAATAGTTGTTAAAGGGGTGGTTCACCTTTAAGTGAACTTTTTGTATGTTATAGAATGGCCAATTCTAAGAAACTTTTCAAAAGCCCAACTGGAAAAAATAGAGGTTTAGTAAAAAACCCTAAATGTTAACTCACAAGTGAACAAAGGGGTACTTGACAGCTTTATTGGGAGGCAAGGTTGACAAACACATGGAAATTCTGACTGATAAAAGCTCAAAACATGGTGATTGAACTGCAACAGTACTGGCAAGAAATTTGTTGTTTACCCTGATTCCCCATACTATCATACCCCACCCTTTATAAAAGCTTAGCACTGTATGACAATGTTACTAATGAATGCTGAATTATTGGATTTCTTTGCTTGAAAAATAAATAAAAGAGATTTAAAAAAAAAAAGCGAACTAAAGGTGAAAGGGCATATTTTTCATGCTGTGCAATACAATGTAAAACATAATATAACATAAATGTATAATTTATATAGTGAATAAAGTACCCCCCTATTTTAAAATATAAGGATATTATGTTACCAAGGAGTTCCATGACCATATAAAAGCATGAGGCCAAAGGCCAAGTGTTTTTATACAGGTTGTGGAACTCCAAGGTGACTTCTAATATTCTCATATTTTGGGGGGTTACTTTATTTATTATAATACAGTGAGTCACGTGACAACAATTACATCACTAAGATCTGATTATAACCAATGCCATCACTAAGCACCATTTATAAGGATAACATTTACAGGATATTCATGGCTCTTGTGTATTATATGTGTATTTTATGCAGAGCTGGGCCAGGCCAGGTGCCCTAGGCAAACTGGCCGGTTGTGGTGCCAGCTGGTTGTGCACATGCAAATGTGCAATATACTACTCGTGGTGTGCATGCACGGATGCGCAAGTACACAGGCAAATGCAACAGACAGTCGGAGAGAGGGAACTGGACATGGGATAGGCAACAGAGTGGGTACGTGCCTGGCGCCCCCCAGCTTTTGCGCCCTAGGCACGTGACTACTCTGCTTGCCCGGATTTTATGCAGCCTGTGGTATTTGCCATTATTTTACACCATTCATTATATGGCGTAACCCATTGAAGCTTATGGCAAAAACTCATGCAGTAAGTAAATTACAGAAGTAAAAGAAAAAGACCTCTGCATTCTTAGTCGGAATATTATGAAGAAAACACAGTTTGAAAAATCAGCTGTATATTTCACAGCAAAGCATGGCACCGTTTGATAAATAGGCCCTTAAATGTCACTTGTATTCTAAGGGACATGTGGCCTGTGTATTGAAGCGTGTGTGATCCATAATAAAGTAATAGAATTAGCAGTTCTAATGAAATATTATATGCAATGTTGCATTTTACATTACTTGTCAACTATACAGGCAGGGACTGTGTATGGCACCTCAATGTGGTGTGACCAATAAATATACATGACACAGTTTAGGCAATTTAAAATATTTGTAATTATCATCTGTCTTTACTGCTTACTTTGTCTGGGTACACGGTACTAAACAGGACATGTGTATATCTATTTTACTTTCTTCACACAACTTTTTAAGTGGCATAAATGGGAAAATACTATATATAGAAGTGACTTTAATGAAAACTATGTTTAAACTGAAAGCCACAAAGCCACATATATCTCTTGAGTATAGATTCCATAAACAGAAAAAAGAACACACAGAATAATGACAGTTCAGATTAAACAGTGCTTCTAAATATAGAGCATTTGTCGTGCAGAGCCTTCAACGAATGAATGAGAGTGGACTCACAGCTGATAAAATGTTTTGGTGGAAAACTGTACTGTCAGATGGAGAGCAGAGGGTGGATTTAAAAATGTCATGAGGTCTAAGGAAAGCTGCATAAACATGGACGAAATATATATGGAATTCTGAGCGAAAAGAATGGGAGCAATGGTTCTATTCAATTTTCTAATATTATAACTTCTAAATTGTACTGTATTATGGGTTATTCCCATTAGAACATTTCTCTAATTTTCTCTAAAATTATTCCAATCTGAAAGCATACTGCTTGCTCAAAAACCTCTTTTAATCCCATTTAATAGAGAAGTATAAAGTTTACAGTTTATTTATTTAAAATACAGTCTCAATAAAATAATTTTGTAGAAGAGGTGCCTTTGCTAGCTTCTTTATAACAATTTGTTTGCTAATCTATTGCATTAAAATGGATCTCCATGCAAACCCTGAAATAACATGTAGGGGCAGATTTACATATGGTCGAATATCGAGGGTTAATTAACCCTCGATATTCGACTGCCGAATGTAAATTCTTCGACTTCGAATATCGAAGTCGAAGGATTTACCGCAAATAGTCCGATCGAATGATTAAATCCTTCGAATCGTTCGATTCGAAGGATTTTAATCCATCCATCGAACGATTTTTCTTTGACCAAAAAATTGCCAGGAAGCCTATAGGGGCCTTCCCCATAGGCTAACATTGCACCCCGGTAGGTTTTAGGTGGCGAAGTAGGGGGTCGAAGTTTTTTTTAAAGAGACAGTACTTCGACTATCGAATGGTCGAAAATTCGAACGATTTTTAGTTCGAATCGTTCGATTTGAAGTCGAAGTCGCCAATTCGATGGTCAAAGTAGCAAACAAAAACATTCAAAATTCACTCGAGCAAAGTAAATGTGCCCCTTAATATTATTTAATTTTAAAATATACATTATGTAACAAAGCAGCTGGGTTAGTTATAGATGGGCAATATGTTTCTCCCAGGGTGTTATATAATACAACATCCTGGAACATGGAATAATTAATAAAGACCAAACCTGCAAGTTAATTGCTGCAGCTAAAATACCTGACGGACCTTGGGAGGAAGGACCCCTCCCACCTCAGAGTGAGAGAGAGAGAGAGAGCAGGAGCTGCACTGCACATGAAAGTTACTGGTTACCAGTGATTGGGGTATATGTTTTAGTTTTTTTGCTGTTAAATTGGTGTTGGGAAAGCCACCCAACTGTAGTTAGGCTGCCAACTGAATTTAGCCAGCGCTCTGGTACAAGGGTTTATTTTTCCTTGTTTTTCATTTCTTTTGCGTGCTTGTAACCAAAGACTGTGTAACAGAATAAACTTCAGTTTATTCCTGTGAGATTTTTAGAAGTGTATTTATCAAAGTTAGAGCTCAACATTTGATAAATACACTTCTAAAAATCCAGTAGGAACGAATAGAAACTTGAGTGAGTTTTTATGTATTAAGTGCTAAACTCACATTTTAATAAATCTGCCCCTTATTGAAAGCAGTGTCTGGCTTTTTATTTCCTTTGCATTCCTGGGGGCAGATTTACTAAAGGGTGAATTGTCGCCAGTGACTACTTCACACACATCACACCACTTCGCCAGGCACAAATGCGCTATGAATACGCTAATTTACTAAAATGTGAAATTTCTTCCCAGATGCGAACGCTGTCGCCTTTTTGCTAGCGTTATTTCGGCAGTGCAAGCATTTCATAGTGAAGATGCGCTAGCGTTCGTTTGTGCCTAGTGAAAATTCGCTAGTGATCTTGCACTTGTCAATTTGCATACGGCGGGTAATTTAAAGTTATATGGATGTCTTTATTATAAATTTTGGTACAAATGCTTGAAGTTACCACTTTTTCTTATACATGTCCAGGGAACCTTAATAAAGAGAGTTAACAGAGAGACAAGAGAGTTAATATAATGCCCAACACATGAGCCCACTGTAAAATGAACGTTCCATATGTTATGAAATGTCTGGAGAAAACCGGTTACCCAAAAAAAGTTTGTCAGCCAAAAAAGGTTTAAGTCAGGACTTTTGCAGGCAATTCCAATAAAGTCCAGTTTTTGGAGCAGCAATCGTACAATTCAAATTGACATACAAATTTGTTATGCTGTGTTTTCTCTCCAACCTTTTTTAGAATAATTCTTGATAAATGAGTTCAAGTTGTGGATGGGCGTTAGGTCGACTTTGTTTTAATATAAAAATTAGATAAATTAGCTTTTTAGTAAACAACCTCCTAAGTGACTTATAAACAGACATTGGCCTCAGTATTTTTGACATTATCCTAGGTGAAAGGTAAAGTCATTTGTGAAAGGTAAAGTCATTTGTAACCTAATCTATTTTATGTTTTTAATCATTTGCAGTTTTCAGTGCCTCACTTTTTTAATCCGATAAATTCAGTTTCACAAGAAATTAGAATTAGGGCGATACAAAGAAGAAAAAAGATAGGTGATAAAGACCTATAAAATGTTTTTGAAAATGTTCAAAATTGACTATTTTTTTATTATTACTTAAATTAATCTCTTATAGCTTTGAGCACTAAGTTAAAAGTTATTTATTGAGAGTGGCCCTTGAGTAACATTGCTGGTCCACCCGTTGAGTAAGTAATAAAGTTTATTTACCACCACCCCCAAATTTTCTGTGGCACAAACATATTACAAAGGCAAATTGAATGTTGTATTGTACAGGCAATAAATCTAATCACTGAAAGGAGGACTGTAGTAAAAATTAACATGCATTATTCATTATCTCATGGAAATATAATCATTAAAAAAATTCTTTGCCATTTTTGAAATATTTAAGTTGCTCTTCACTATCTCCTTTTCAGTAATCTGTCTCTCTACAGGCAGCTTTGTGTTGGAGTCAGTTATTTAAAAAAAAAAAAACAGTTAGCACTACTAATGTTCTTTAGGGAGAACAACCAAAGCACAAGTATAAGAACCAACTGTCAGGCAAAATATGACTTGGTATGAAGAGAGATAGACTGCTACAATTATTGATATTTTATTATTGGTCTTTCCATATCCACTCTAATGAAGAACGCACTGCTTGAAAGTATCACAAACAATAGTACGCTAGGAAGACTGCAGGTGGCCATCCATGGAGTATTATGGTTGGACCTTACTGCCAGATCAGTACTACATGTGCGATACATCCCTTCTGATTGTTCTGGAATCTGCTTCTAAATCCATCAACAAAAGAAATGTATTATTAAATGATGACCAAAGATGGCATACAAATTGACCATCCGAATAAAAGGACTAAGGTAATTTCTGACTATTTCATGCAGATTGGACAGATAACCCAGAAGTCAGCACAAATGTATCTCTACTGTAAAACCTCGATGCATTGTACATAATTTTTGTGTTCCTACCAGTATATAATGCTTAATGCATTTTCCCAGATTTTACACCATTTTTTCTGGTCCACAGAAAAACATAAACATGGGGGTTCTACTGTATTTATTTATAAAATTGGTTATACAGTATGGGTACTTAAAGGTGGTACAAATATGAGATTTATTATCATAATGCTTGGGACTAATAGTATTCTTGATAAGGGGTCATTCTGGTACCTGCATTTGAAACTCATTCCTTAAGTCTTCCAGAAACATAAAGGGGGCTATTTATCAAAGTCCAAATTTATCTCAATATATTCTGCTACAAACTCTGATCAAATCCTCTTGGGTTTTTTATGCTTATTTATTATTACATTTTGCCGAAAATTTGCTTTGCGGTAAAAAATCTGATTTTCAAGATTTTTTCATACAATTTTCAAAATTTTTTCAGAATTGCACGAAAGCCAGCATGCATCAAAAAATCATTGGGACTTCTCTCATTGACTTATATGCAACCTCGACAGGTTTTTAGATTTGGACTTTTCCATCCTCGGGGATTAATAAATTCCGAAAAATTTGTGATTTTTTAAAAGTCTGAGTTTAGTAAATACCCCCCTTAGAGGCACATTTATCAAAGTTGAATTTCGAATTCATGTGACATTTTTTTCAACTTTAATTAATACGAATATACACGAAATTCGATTTGGGGTTATTGGATAAAAAAATTGAATATCTAAAATTCGAATGAATATTACTGATCTGAAAACTCGATTCAAATTCGACTAAACTTGAACCGAGTTTTTTCTCCAAAAAAAAACTTGAATGTCAGGAAGGCTAGTAACATGTTCAAATTGGTCCCTGGACCTCTCCCATTGACTTATACATGAACTCGGCAGGTTTTAGGTGGCGAATAGACAAATTCAAATTTCTAAAGGGCCAGGGTTTGATAAATCTCTTCAAATTTGAATCATTTGGATTATTCACAATTCGAATTTGAGAGTTATGACCATAAATAAAACTGAAAATTGGAATTTGAATGCTCAATTCAACCCTAATAAATCTACCCCTTTAAGTAAAATAAACTAGTTTGATTGGTTTTACACCAACAATGGTTTATGCTGTTGAGAAAAAGGAAATCAAAAAATAATAACTAAAATGTAATTCCCCTCCTTCAAGTTTTCTGGATAATGGATTTCTAGATATTATATATCCCATACCTAATGCCAAACAAATATTAGGTGTAAATATTTAAATATAAATATATATGTGATGGTTTCAGGGTTTACTGAATTTGATGCTGCAGCTGACTGCTAACACTGCTTTGAATTGTGAACTGAAAACAAAACATTATTGTATTCGTAAATGAAAGCATTCTGAATTTAGAACGAGTATTTTGGTGCGTTTCATTATCTGTGTGCCAAGACCTCCAACATAGCATTTTGTTTATTGTTTATTTGTATTCATATAATGCAGAGCTGTATTAGCCAAAGATTAAATGTATTTCTGTTTTTTTGTTTGTTTGTTTGTTTGTTCTGTATGTGTTTGGGCACAGTATGGCCCAATGAAACAAAACTTTTCAGGTAATATCTTCTCATTTTAGAATGAACAGGTTTACCACTAAAGCTGGAAATACCCCAAAAAGTCACAAAAAAAAGCTTATTTTGTGTTGGTAGGGAACTTAATCATAGGCTATTATTTTGTGATGGTTCCAGTTTCAGTGTCAAACCGTTTTATCTAAGAGGTATATCCACTCACTTATGCTGAAGGTGCACCTGGACCTACTGTCAACCTCAGTGAGTTTACGTCTAATTAATCACGTTAGTAACTTAAATCATTAACAAGGATGTTAACAAGTACTTTTGTTTAAAAAAAATGTTGGGCTCCTGAGTGCAATAGCATGTATCTTGGGATCTCTTTGCATGTGTTATTTCATGTTACTGCAAATCACTCATTTGGACATGAAATACAACCAAAGTTGCTGTAAGCTTCAATCTGCCATCCATTTACGGAATTTTTAGAATGAATGAGTGAATTTTGAGAAATCTGCCCCCTCATGTGCAAACCTGTGTTAAACACAAACTGTATGTGTTCCAGTGCTGGACTGAATTTGAAGGCAGTACAAGATGTTTTAATCCACTGAAGAACATGTATAAACCTTTAGGTGCAAGGGTCTGCTCATTGTACCCTTCAAGTACATTTATATATATTGTATATGCCAAGTGCAGCAGTTGCGAGGGGAGTTCTTTTTTCCTTTTTTATTTTTCTTCAACAAGCCGGAACTATCATTATTTGGTCATGATATTTTCCATGTGCTCACTCAAGGCAATAATCACTGACACATATTAATTTTTCCTTTGATTACTTCATATCTTCTTTTACCAGCTTTCCTTTCCTTTTAGCTTAAGTAATTCTGCCCTGTCATCAGAGGAGAGTGTTGAAAAAACAATTTGCCTAAAAAAAGCTAAATAATACAGAGGGACATATACAGTATATATATATATATATATATATATATATATATATATATATATATATATATATTTGCTTATTTATTTTTACAAAAGAAAGGAGAGAGAGAGAATAAAATTAACTTAGAAATACAATGGGCCAGGAGTAAGTAAAGTGTGTAAAAAAGAGAGGATGGGGCAGTAGAAGTAGAGTGTTAGATGATGGGGAAAGAGAAGTAGAGTGTGGGAAAAAGGAAAAAAGGATGGGGCCGGAGAACTAGAGTATTTGAAAAGGAAAGAGAGACTGGCGCAGAAGAAGTAGAGTATGGGGAAACGGAAAGAGAGGATTGGGCAGGAGAAGTAGAGTACGGGACTAAGGAAAGAGAGGATGGGGCAGGAGAAGTAAAGCATGGGAAAAGGAAAACAAGGATGGGGCAGGATAAAGCAGAATATGGGAAAGAGAAAAGAGATAAGAAGTAGAGAAAGAAGAGATGGGAAGGAAAGTGAATCAAAAGGACATGTTATTCAAGATTGCCTTTCTGCTTGTTACAATATCATACCTCATATTGGTGACAGTTTAGGCAGGGAAGTCCTATTTTTTACAATCTTTTAAAAGGGTTTAGATGAAAGGAGATTGGATTTATGTCTGGAGTCAATTTTGTCCTAGTATATAGTCAAGTGTTGGGAGGTTTGCAAAAAGTCATCATATTTAATAGGTGACTATAATGATTAGGAAAAACGGAGATTACATTAAAACCGATACAATCAATTCATGTTCAATGAAAACAATCCGAATTATGCATTCATCTTTTCCTATTCATATTTAATTTTAATTATTTAAATATCTAACTCCTTTCCAAACATTGGGAAAATGAAATATCTAAATATTATTGGAATCCACCTCTCCCCACATGTTAATAGTATATAAAAGACATTTTTACTTATTAATAACATTGGTATCAAGCATCATTTGTACTGGTCAGGCCGGTACAATACAGACCAGCTGACAATCCTACCTGCATTTGAGAAGGACTCTCTGGCTAGCATTTTCGTCCTAACAATATAGTGTTTTGCTTAGATGAAATTGCAAACTGTCAACTGTCAAATTAAATAACTCAAAAACCTTCAATAACTCAAAAACCTTAAAATTAAGGCTAGACAGATTTATTTTTTTACAGTACAACTGTCTAAATCAGATATTAAGGGGCAGATTTATCAAGGGTCGAATTTCGAAGTGAAAATAGCTTCGAAATTCGACCATTGAATATGGTAGTCCGACATTCGAAGTCAGAGGATTTTTAAGATCGCACGATCGTACTTCGATGGTACGATTTAATTGTACGATTTTACCAAAAAATCCTTCGACTTCTCAAAACTTAGCCAAAGTATTTGCCTATAAGTTCAAGGAGGTCCCCATAGGCTAACATAGCAATTCGGCAGGTTTAAGGTGCCAAAGTCGAAGTTTTTTAAAGAGACAGTACTTGATTTTTGAATGGTCGAATTTGTGAAGTATTTTCAATTCGAAACGAAGTCGAATTTGGCCTATTCGATGGTCGAAGTACCCAAAAATTACTTCGAAATTCGAAATTTTTTTAATAAGAAAATTCACTTCGACCCTTAGTAAATGGATCCCTAAGTCATTTTTATCCATGGAACCAGATATTTTTTTGCCTGACTTCCTTTGCTACCATAAGCCAAAATTCCTTGTATGACACATTAAGGAAGACAGGCTGCTGTGCATTTGCAAAGAGAAAAACAGGAGATCACCTGAAATCCAGTAAAACAGTGAATGAGCCCTAGATGTCCAGCAGCTGTACTGCCAATATAATGGGTCAACTCCAGAAAATAGAGTCCTTAAGAAGAAATGTCAGTGATAAAAAAATGTCAGTAACACGCTCCAATTATTGTGTGAAACTTTACCTTTCACTTTTACAGTTTCCAAATGTTTTTAGTTCATTCCTTGTCAGACCCAGGAGGAAAATATGTAAAGTTTTGACAAACGCACTAAGCTGATGACATTGTCCAGTCTACTTAATGTCTAATGACCTGTGATCTGTTTTCCTTCCTGAAAGTAGAATTGTTTTAGTAATTTTCCTCCAGAATCGAGTCACTATTACATACTTCTATTATAACACAAATAATGTCATACATACACTTTTACAAAAAAAGGTTTTTTTTCACTTAGCTTTCTTTTTTTTAAATAAAGTAGACTTGTTTAGACTAATGTATTTCCTGTATATTTAGTTTTTCTCCAATAGTAAAAGGAAATTGGGCCACTTCAAAATCAACTCCATTCTTTACAGTCTTAACATTTCAATTGCTTCCTACAGAAATTCAATATTTAACCATTTAAATTAAAGCTACATTTAACCTACCATTTGCTTTAATAAGATTACAACTCCCAAACGGTTACCCTATTTATTGGACACCCCTGAAAGAAGTTAGTAATGATAGAGGCTCCAATTGCCTCTGTCCATGTTTAAATGATTGCATTGCAGTATAATACTGTATATGCTAGACGTCATTTACTACGACCCCCCCCCGTGAAGGTCGGCATGAAAATGCCTGCCTGCGTATTTGGGCCGACATCTTTGAGTTTCACTCTATTTTTTTTAGCACAGCAGTTTTTATGGTAGTGCATAGATTCTACATTTCCCAATTTCATTTAAATAAATGGAAAAAAAACACTGCTAGACAAAATGCAGCATTGGAGCAGCCACTGTCAGATGGTGGTAACAGGTAAAAACAGTCTAAGAATTGTTCAAGCGCAGAAATGAATGCTATACCTATTGGGAAGTCTGCACTGCTGAGCTGCGATGGGCTGTGTCACTTCATTGATAAGATTGAAGTTCTACTGCTCAAAGCAGTCTAATATGTGATAAAGAATTGTCTCAGGTATCCAATTTGATAAGTATGACAATTCATTAAAACTTTCTTTCAGGAAAGTTTTGATATATTAAAGAAACAGCTGGGAATCTTTCTGTATTATCCAGTTTGAACTTTATTAAGTCAACCCCCACGAGCTGATAATTCAGACTCAATTCTCCAATTGGCGGCTCCCACAGTGGTTTGTCCTTTCTACATAGCTGAGCTTTGTGCTCAGCAGCCACCAACTATTAACATGGCAGCACCAGTTATAGGATGCTAATATATACCAATGGGCTCAAAGCCAGCCACAACATTGCAGTAAATGTATCATGTGACATCTGCACTCTCAAATACACAATATGCCACTTCCAGGTACTGCTGCAACAAATACTTCCTTAGGGTCATATCTCAGAGTATCATCCACAGTATCAGCAGCATGTAACATATCATGGAATTAGACCCAACATGTGTAGGATACGCATGGTAAGAATACTTGGGCAGCACAAGTACAACTTATTCTTGGATATGCAGGCTTTGTGGTTGTGTCAATAAGTGAAGCTTCTTGATATCTGTTGGATATAGGTAGCTATCCACTCAACATTCACAGGGGCCACATACCAATATGGTAAAATGCATCAAAACAGGATAGGACATTCTTTTCACCTGTTACCAACAGACTTTTTCCAAGAGTGCAGTCTATATATCAGGGGGATGCTGTAGACGTAGGAGAATGGCAATGTATTTGCACAAACCTCTACATATATTTCTGTCAGACAATTCTGACATCTTATGGTAGAGACCTGTTTATGAAATTGGTTTTTGTTAAAACATTGCAAGAATTACATAGGGGTCATTTACAACCACCTGTGCAGTGAGGAAAGTTGAATTTTGAGTGCAATTGCCATGTTTTTCCCCATATTGTTGTATTTTGGTGTCCTTGAGACATTCAGGATTTCTCCACTTCTCATTCAGGATGACGCCATCCATGGACACATAGTGATGTCATTGTGCAGTGGCATAATTCAGCAGCACATGAAGTCATCGTGCCACACTTCATTTCAAGGTTCCTGAGTGTGCTTAAGTTGCTATTTTGCCTTGATCCTTCAGTTTCTGACCTCCTACCTTGATTCAGACTTTGCTATTCACTGCCTGCCCTGATATTTTGCCTGGATTGAACTTTCTTAACTCTTCGGATACAGCAAACTGGACTTTTCTGTATACAGCTCCCTCCTTGGTCGCAACTCCAACCTACTAGAGCCACTAGGCCCTGACAGGCACCTGACATGATTGTGGCTGATGCATCAAAATAAATGCAATTGCTCTTGCACTTCATCACAAATCACATACAATTGTGCAAAATATTTTTTAATGCATTCAGTGTGTGAGTAACACACCCTATTCTGTAGGCACATGAGCACTGAGCCCATTGACACAGGGTTCTGTGGGAATCCAGCTACTGCCTGCCCTGGAGGTGGACGTAGCTCCAGGGTTCCTCCATGGCTTGGAACAGGTGGCAGGAAGGACAGCAACTATATGGAAGTGCAAGGAGCATATTTTGATCCAAGTACCTTTAATGCACAGCACTTATGGTTGTAAATGAGCTCTCATGTGTACCCAACTCGATGCAGGACTTTGCAGGACTGTCGTGTCAGTAGATTACCAATCATTTATGAATCAGCTCCTACATTTCCCCAACATATTACTTATGTAATTTATGTTCGCACCCACTTTCATTTCTAATATTGGTCCAAATGGTCTTTATATCCATTTCATTTCTGAATACTTTTGACAGGGTCCAGGGCAAAAGGATACTGGAACTGAGTTCTGTTTGCTAACAGACTACTGTGTGCTGTGGGCATATAACTTTGAGCCAGTCACATACAGGAGCTGTGCCTGAACATAGATCCCGAGGGCCCCCCTTGAGCAACTTGAGTATCAGATATATGCTTGCTGTTAAAATGTTTATATTCTGTACATCTTGATATTATCCAGAAAGACATCTTATCATAGTGCATGTGCTTTGCTTTCCACTAGTCCTGTCAGCTGAGATGTTATGTCACATTCATTTTTTTATATATTTTTTCTCCGTTTGTGTGTAATGGACTTAGTAGAACGCAGGGTATTATTGATGTCCTATGTGTATTCAGTGATAAATCAATAAAAGTTACCATGAAAAATGTAGCAATGACAGCTGTCAAGCATGATCACATCCAGAAACTAAGGCTAAAATGTAGCAGCAATTGGAATCTCGCTACTGGTGTTGCTATTTTTTGACACTCTCATTAAAACATCATTACAGAAACTCCAGCCTTAAGGCACCAGTCAATCCTTTTTTTCCACTCTTTATCTGACACCTAGACTAGCCCATCTCTAACATTATTACTTTGCCGTTAAATTATTCCAGTAACAGATACAATATTTTTCCGCATATGAAAGGTCATATTTGGAGAGGATTGTTTAATACTATTATTATTACATTTTACATAAATTACACAGTCCAGTAGAAAATAACCATGGCAATGGACGGAGTAACAAAACATTCCAACAGACAGCAGTGACCATAATTTAAGCAAATGTTTAGTCTGCCCCGGGAGCAGATTAACAAACGTTAACAAAAGTTATGTTTAGTGACAGAACAAAAATGAAGTTGCTTGGTTTACAGCAAAATCTCTTTAAGGATCTCCAAAAACCTACAAGAAGACCATCAGGCTTGCACATAAACAGACTGCTGGAGATGTGCCTCCACCAGACATTATTCAGTGCATCAGCTGTCTCTTCTGCTTGCCTGGAGAGTGGAGACACAATCTTGAGAAGTTTTAATTGTAGCCATAATCCCTTATTTTACAGGTATACATTGTCTAACAGGCATTTAACTGCAAATACTAGGAAACCATAGGCTTCCTTCATGTTTAACTACACCATAAGGCCCATATTTATTACACCTAATCACAAGACGATATTGTATATGATCAAGACTGTAGCCCCACGCTCGCAGGTTTGGACCCCAAACTTCTTTATCACTGGAAATTCTGTTCTCTAAATGATTGCTGTAGACCAGTGATTCCCAACCAGTAGCTTGTGAGCAACATGTTGCTCTCCAACCCCTTGGATGTTGCTCTCAGTGTCCTCAAACCAGGAGCTTATTTTTGAATTCCAGGCTTGGAAGTAAGTTTTAATTGCATAAAAAACTAACTATAGTGCCAAGCAGAGCCTCCTGAAGGCTGCCAGTGCACATAAGGGCTACCAAATAGACACTCACAGCCTTTATTTGGCACCCAAGGAACTTTTTTATGCTTGTGTTGCTCCCCAACTCTTTTTACATTTGAATGTGGCTCACGGGTAAAAAAGGTTGGGGACCCCTGCTGTAGACAAAGCCTTCTCATGATATAAACAACTATATATGTGACTTGGAGCATACATGGTTCATTCTAATAATACCCTAAATGACTAAAACCTTCAACCCTGTAGATAATTGGTTGAGGTCAACTTAAGATTACAGTTTTTTAAACTAGGATCCTTGGGGGTTATGTAATAGAAGACACTAAGGGGAATGTTTACTAACATTGAAGATATATAATATCTCCGGAGATCTCCATGATATCCGTGGCAACTAATGAGCAATTAGATTTAAGCAGTCACATACAAGTTAGAAAACAAAAGCAAAGATATGATTGGTTGCTGTGGGCAACATCTCCGAAGATCTCCGGAGATATTTATCTCCAATCTTAGTAAACATTCCCACAAGTTTGCCCAGGAGCAATCTCCCATAGCAACCAATCAACAGGTAGCATTTGCTGGTCAACAGTTTAAAAACAAGCATCTTATTGGTTGCCAGTGTTTACTGCTCCTGGGCAAACTTAGTGCCTTTAATTACTTATGGGGGCTTGTGTCTTCCTACCTTGTATTTTTGCAATGTCCTGCGCTGCCTCATAACTTGTTTTATATACAGGTTCAGCTGTTTTGCTATTTAGTAAAAGTGTATTTTTTTTAATTAGAAGAGAGTTTAGGACATTCAAAGAATATGTATTAAATTATGTAATGTCTCACAATTGTGGTGGCTCCTAAAAGTATGTCAGCCTGTTTGGTCAGTGCCTTCCTGAACCTCAAACACTTCACAACACTAAGGCAATCTTTGCTATTATCAAAGCCCGATTTAGCTCTTTTTGTAGCATAGCTTGCTCATTAGAGGCATATTTATACATGTACACATAGCCAAATAAAGCTTTACTGGAATTTAATTGAAGCTGGGAAAAACTAAAATTATAATGGCTGGAGATATTATGTCCTGGCAGAGAAATGAAATGTTCAAAACATTGCCGGCCTCTCTAAACAATGATTTGTTTACTGTGGACAAAATACCGGCATTCAAAAATAAAATCTGAACTTGCCTTGACCAATTACATAAACAATGAAACAATAATGATAAGTCAAGTGAAAGAAAATTATAAATTCCTTCCATCTGCCTGGCTGCATACAAAACTTGATTAGGATGCTAGATTTTATTATACATATGGTTCAATGCTGCACATGAATTATGCATGCTCTCTCCAGCTTTTGTTATAATTTAGTTTTCCAGGTCAATATGTTTTATTTGTTTACAGTAACTATTTTTAACAATTCCAACTCACTGCTGTGTGGATAATTTCCCAGGCCTGGTGATTGCTAACATGTGTGTAAATATTGCAGATGGCCTCTCTTCCTCTCTGTGTTCAGCAAGAAATATCCTGATTGTGGGACTGCAAAACCAAAACTAATTTGAAGATGCGGTCTTGATATTTACAATTAATATTAGTATGTTTATTATTTACTTGAAGTGAATCTAAATGATGTACAGCTATAGTATGTACCACTGGAGAGATATAAACTCCACTAAAATTAAAGTTAAAATGAAAACAATTATGGTAGGGCTGGTGCCAGCACTGTATAAAACAAAAGAACAAGTCACCATAGTAGCCCAAAGGCATCTCATAAACTGTTTTTTAAAATCCTTAAAATTTCACTCAATGCAGGTATTCCATTATCCAGAAACCCATTATCCAGAAAGCTCTGGATTACGGGAAGGCCATCTCCCATAGACTCCATTTTAATCAAATAATTCAAAATTTTAAAATAGCTTTTTCTTCGTAATAATAACCCTGTACTGTAACTAACTAAAGTTATTATTGGAGGTAAAATAATGTTGTTGGCTTTATTTACTATTTAAAGATACTTTAGTAGTCAAAGGGGGAATTTACTAAAACTCAAATGTATCTCATTTTTATTTTTAAGAAACCACAAAATAAACAAATTTCTATTAATGTCAGTAAATTATCAAAATATCTAAGTGACAAACAGGAAAAAGTCACGGAAACCGACTTTAAGAACGATAACTACAACTTTTAATTGTTGCACAAAAGTCAGCATCAAAAACACCAGAAAACCTCAAAAACCACAAACCTAACAAAGATCTTCCAGTTGTGGAATTTACATTTGCCATTGACTTGAGTTCGGTTTAAGCTGGAGTCATTTCGAAATCTTCACAGTTTTGTTGCATAATTTCTGTGAATTTTTCAGGTTTTTGGCAACAAAAAAACTTGCAGTTTAGTAAATGCCCCCTATCTGGAAGGTCCCAGGTCCCAAGCATTTTGGATCACAGGTCCCATACCTGTATTATGAAAAGAAAGATGACCATGCCAGCCCTAGGCACCCATTAACCGAGGGCAATTCGGAAGCTAACCAACAAATAAATCTGATATATATACTGTGGTAGAGTGACTAGGAAAAGGTGGAAAAGGTCACTCTAGCCTTTAATTTCTCCCCAGGTACTGAGATAGGCTCCAGGAAGGGAGTTATTAAACAGAGAATCAGTGCACTGTTTAAAGACTTTAGTAGCCAGGGACTCCATTCCGCAGATCCAGTCCAGAGCTTGGAGTTCACCTTCCACTAGAAAGCTGTCCTGTGGAAAGGCTATTTAAAGTTAATTAGAATGGGAGAGTGTGTCTCTCATCAGGGCACAGCAGGTAGGAGACCTGGCTGTGTAAAGAACTCCCAGAGGAGCTGGGAGTGCTGTCTGTGTCTGCCTGAAGCAGAAAGTGACCGGGACCGTGAGTTGGTCAAGCTTGAGGCAACGTGAGTGAAGGAAGCCAGAAAGCTGAAACACTACCAGGAAGGAGTCCTGTCAGTACAGGGGTGAGCCAACCAATACTGTTATGTTGTGACTGGCAGTAGACAAGGGGCCCAGCCTAGTCAGGGACTGCTCCAAAGTTGGAAGGTAGTGCCCAGTGGGCTAGGTTTTATTTTATCATTTGTTTGTATGATACAATGGTCACCCCTGTGTCTGTGGATAATTCACTGTGTTTGTTTAAAGTGGGAAAATAAACTGCTGATTTCCTGAAACAAGCTTTGTGTCCCTGTCTTTATGCTCCTTTGTCCTATGCTGCCTGCCTACCATTGACTAATTCCCCCAAAAGTTACGTGTTCAAGTTACCAGCTTGCCACTATATATATATATATATATATATAGAGAAAAAGCAAAAAAGGTCTCTCGCACACCTTCAAAAATTGTCAGAAACCAGGTGCTGCTGTTGTGTCTATTATTCAGAAATCCAATTGTAGTTAGCAGCGCACACTGGAATTTTTTAAAAGGATTAATTTATTTATCGAATGTAAAAATTCACATGTATCGACGTTTCGGTCCGGGTCTTGGACCGTTTTCAAGATGTAACATGTGATCACAAACAGCATTTTTATACCCTCACCTAGACAGGAAACGCAAGACAGGAAATGAAATCACCGACATACATCACACATGGATAACAATAAAGGCTGTCACAATGTTAAATGTTATTGATTCATGGTTAACATTCCACAAAGTTGCATATTTGTATCCACCATAGCCAATGGTGTTGATACATAATTGCACATTAGTATCCGATTATATTTTGGTTAAACAGTCATTTCCATATAGTTTGACAGTCTTAATATCCTTTAAAAACAAAAAGGCAGAAACTAGCATGATTACTTGGGAATAAACCTCATCTTTCACTGAGGAAACATGAAAGGGACAACTGTTCATTGAGACCATTAGGTATCATTGTATTGAGTTTTTTTATCCAAAAACATTCTCTCTGGAGAAGCATTTTTGACCTATCACCGCCTCTCCGAGGGGGTGGTATATGGTCTATGCCAATATATTTAAATGTGGGTAAACGATGTCCCTTCTCCAGAAAGTGTTTCGCCACTGGTTTCGTTGTACAGTTGTCCCTGAAAGCAGTACTGATGGCTGAACGATGGGCATCCATCCAGAGCCGCAAAGTAAGGTCTGTCTTTCCCACATATGAAAGACCACATGGACAGGTGATTAAATAAATGACATGTGTTGTAGTGCAAGTAATGTGGGATCGAATAGCAAATCTTCTCCCCGTGTGAGGATGTGTAAAACTCTGATTAGGATTCATGTACCTACAGGATGTACAAGTCGGACATCTAAAGCATCCCATTTTACGATTAGTTAACCATCCTGTCTGGGCTTGTTGATAACTCTGGATAGGATCTGTAAGCTAACACCCCTCTTGTATGCCATCAAGGGCGGACTGTTTAGTGTTCATTTTAATCCATTATCGGCCTGTAGAATGTTCCAATTTTTTTGTATCACTTTTTTAATCAACCCTGAAGACCCAGAATATTGTGAGGAAAAAACTAACCTATTGGGAGATCTGTTGGACGCATGGCTCTCCATTACTTTACTTTTGGCCTTATTGAGAGCTCGTTTAAGCAACCTCCTTGGGTAGCCCCTGGCACGAAATCTGTCTTTCCCACAACAAGGACATAGGGCCACTGTTAATTTAAAGGGGTGGGTATGAGGGTGCACTAACCATGTCCTTGTTGTTTTTTATTAATCCTTGGTTTGGGCAATTTCTCTCCCTTAAAAGCCACAAATGCTAGCGGCTGGGGAGGCTTTGGCCTTTTTATTACCAACACCTGTGAGACACCTATTATATTTGCTGCACTTATCACTAGGTAACACTTGCACAGACCGACACACATTACACCTATTACACTCCACATTTAGCTTTTCCTTTTTCATCTCCCTCTAAATCTATACTCACACCTGTACTTATACTTATACTCACACACATACACACACAAGTGTGCACTTATATATACAACTTTACTTTTCCTTCATTATAGTCTCTTCACAATCACATTTTTTTATTTTAAAATGGGCGTTGGTCTGGGCAGTCTCCCCTTCAAAAGCCGCATATGCAGGTGGTGGGGGAGGATCTAGTCCAGATTGAAACCAAGGTTTTAAATTTTGATCACAGGTAAACAGGTTAGGGACGGCCGTATGGGGTTTACCTTGACGTGGTATGGCGGCTTACCAATTTTATGATCATAACTTTGTAACAAAAAACCCTGTTTTTCTTTTTTTTTTAGACAGGGGATTATTGTATTTAAATATTTTTTTATATGGCCTATATGGCCTTTGGAGTGCACCCACAACCCCCCTTTTGTACCAGATTTCATTGCAACTTTTTGTTGCTCATTTTTTGAGAAAAATCCCCTAAATGTCTTTTTAAAAACCGTAAGTTGTGGTGATCCAAATTACAGAAAAAATATTTTGGATATTAGATCCCATACCTGTAATTCAGAAAAATAAAAACTGAAGGCCAGTTGCAAATATTCTCAGAATATCATTGCCTTGCTGTTCTCATTATCTTCTTGTAGCTAATTACAGGCAATTTGCTAGGTTTTCCTGTTGTTTTTAAGTATGTTGAAGCCAAAAATAATCTTTTTGGTGCTTCCAAAACCCACAAATAGAAGACCGTGAGAATATTTTCGTTAGTGTGCAAAGATCTGCCTGTCCTGGGAACCCTTGTAAGCTTGCGCCCACCACCTGGGAAAAAGGCCAGAAACTGCTAATGTTAAAAACACAGGGTTTCACTACACCACTGCCTTTATTACAAACATGTCTACATCTGTATTTTTCTAAGCAAAAAAGAATATAACATTTTAAAACAAATTGTATTATACTTCATTGCAGAAGCTAAACTGATTTTGGAACGTTATTTGGACTTCTTTGTCCCTGTTAAATAAACTTAACATTCATAACACTTCTAAAACTTTAACATTTGTAGAGCTACCTTTTGGAGCACTAGAACATTATCTTGGAACTTAAAGGCCAAAGCCCGAACCTTTATGCATATGCAGTTTTGCCCTCTTATTTGTGCCTGTATGTTATCTACCCACTTAGATTGTAAGCTCTACTGCACATATATTGTTAAGTGCAAAGAAAATGTTTTGTTTTCCCAATATTCTAGCTTTATTGCAACCAGAACCATCCATACAAAAATGCTATAAGACAGATGTGCATTTGCTTGGTTTTCCTATGGTTCTATAATTATAGCCCCATGAAATTTGAATCTGCCTCATTGCAGACATCACACAGTTGGGACCTGAGATGTTCAGATATATGGCAGACCGGTGCATACAAAGATACTATAAAATAGACATGTATTTGCTTGTTTTTTTTTATTGTTCGGTAATTAAGATCACATAAAAGTTGCTTGAACTTTTCTTGGCCCCTTTGTTGCCAGCCATCCCTGTTTTATCTGTTCCCAACTATCTGCTTGCTACTTAATCCTTACTACCTATCCTCCGACTCCGAAATGGAAGTACAGACCCTAGGTGAAATCACTTCTTGTATGGCATACTGGCGTGCCCAAGAATTCAAATTTTGTTTGCTTTAATTGGAGCTCTGCTTCTATCTAAATCCTTACACAAACAAAGAGTGCCGGACAGGGCACTCTGCAAAAGCTAACACAAGCAATTTTTTAGAAATGAGAAAAAAGGGATAATTCATGGCAAACAGCATTCAAAGTAGGCAAGTGGGAGACCGGCAACTGCAAAACTATCCTGTGTCTGTAACAGCTAGTAAGATGCATTAAGGTGCTACACAGTCAAGCATGAGTGGCAGGGAGCAGTGGTACATGCAAGACAAATGACCTGCTAATCAACTACACCATGTTTATATAGTGATTAAAGAAAAGGTAACATGTTATAGAAAAAAAGAATAGGTCACTGTTCCAAGTTTTTAAATAAAATGGTATCTAGCATAGATAAAGACTTACTGAAGCAGTATTAGTATGCTACATTCCAACAGAATCCAGGGGTAGATTTACAAATCATTTCTACATTTTTCCAATAAAATTCCATATCTAAAGAAATGGTAATTGTTGATTATCTGGAAGAATTGAAGAAGGCTGATTGATCCAAGGTTTTGGGAGAGTTGTATCCACTGTAACACACTGGACAAATGTTTGTGATTCTTAACGTGCTTTAATGGCTCACAAAACTAGGCATAATCAAGACCATCCACAATAGACTTTGCTACAGATAATCAGATAGGTCCTAGATTTTTAATTAATCATAGTTTCTAGGCATGTTTCCTAGTTCCGAGCTTGAACTGGCTATTGTAGTTCGTAGTGTCAGTTCTCCATGCTAGTCCCTGGTTCTGATCCTTTTCATCTTTCCTGGTTTTTAGTACTTGTACCTGGTCTGTCCTTGCCCTCCAATTTGTCCTCTGACTACATTTGTGTATTTTACCTTAGGTTGGCTTCTGACTATTCTCCTGCCTCCCCTTTGTCCATCCCATGCCTCAGCTCTTTAAACACCCCTTATACACTTTGGAACCACCAGAATTGTGGCTGCTGTTCATGGCACAAGTATAATGCCACAACAGACTTACTAGTTTTATATAATCTATGGGTGTTTTCATATTACAGCAATTCAAACAGTCAATAAATTCAAGTATAGCAAACAAGAAAAACATGCAGCAAAGTCATCAATTTATACCATATATTTGGTTTTTACAATAGTTGAATAAAGCACACCATATTTCATGATGAAAGCAAATACAGAAATGGCATAAAAACATTTATTGCTATGACATTATGACATTAATGGGATAACGTAGCTAAAGTTTCAACAAATGCATCGGATATAGTAACCCTTAGCGACCAATTAAGAGGTAGAAACTACTGCAAGCATCTGATTTGTTGCTGTTAGTTATTAGATCTGGAGCAATAAATAGTATTTCTTCTATTACATTACCCAAACTGCGTGTAGAGAATGGAGATTATATCTCCTGTGGCATTTTGATGATTACATAATGGGAATGTGGTTATCTCTATGCAAACACATTCCTGGGACCAAACGTGGAAACATATTTTGTATGATGGAAAAGCAAAGATAACAGAAGCGGAAACATTAATGAAAATAGTTACCCGTCCCACCTATCCTTGATTTTTTTTGTTGCAGCATTACATTTGTAAATGAGATACAACTATTTTATATCACATGTTTAGGATTTAGGATTCCTAGGGGCAGATTTATTAGGATTCAAATTGTATTTTCCACTCAAAATGTGAGTTTTCAAGGTTATTTTTGAGTCAAAAATCTATTTTTCAGGTTAAGAAAAAACCCCTCAAATTTTAAGTTTTTTTTTTAAAAAAAAAAAATCTAATTTTTAGAAATGTATTATACCCTGACCCTAAAAATAGCTTAAATCCGAAAATACACCATCTAAAACCTGTCAAGGTCATGTCGGAGTCAATGGTAGAGGTCCCTTGAACCATTTGAAGATATTGATAGCCTTCATGATGCTCAACTTTTATTCGGAGCATTTGCCGAAAAACTCTATCAATTTTATTCACCGAAAACTTGATCAATTAGAGCTTTCCGGTTGTTAACCTCAAACTTGCTGATTCAAGTTTTTTTTTTTAAAATTATAAACCATTCTAGTTGTGAGTTCATTCGAGGTATAAAAAACTCTGAAATTTGACCTTTGATAAATAACCTCCTTAAAGGAGAACTAAACCCTAAAAATGAACTTAGTGCACCAGTCTTAAAGGGGAAGGAAACCTAGTCGGCGCAAACCCCCCCTCCCGTTTGTTGCCCACCCTCCCTCCTCCCCCCTGGCCTACCCGTCCCGCTGGGCAAATGCCCCTAACTTGTTACCCTTCTGCGTAGGTCCAGTCCAGGGAGTTCACATACGACTTCTTCTTCCACGCGATCTTCTTCCTGCTGTGAACGGCGTTTTGGCGCATGCGCAGTAGGATCATTTCGCCGGTACGGATCTACTGCGCATGCGCCAAAAGTCACGCGCATGCGCAGTAGATCGTACCAGCGAAATGATCCTACTGCGCATGCGCCGTTCAAAGCAGGAAGAAGAAGACCAAAACATAATGTACAACATTTCTACACTACTTCTTCAGGTAGCCTTTAATTCTCCTTTAATCTTATCTTTATCTTAAAAAATATTGCAGCAGAGTATAAAGAGGGTTTACCTAGATCTTCAAGATCTTAAGGGACACTATCACCAGAAGGCTTTGTCTTACTCCCATAAAGGTCAATACAGCAATTGCTGGGTTCTGCTCTTTACTTTGGTAAGAGGCTGATCCACATACTGTAGCTATTCAGCATTCTGTACTGTTGGACTCTACTTCATTAGGCAGTTTGTGCCCAAACTAATATGTCTGGTCACAACTGTGAAAGGGCACAGAGAAGCTAAAAGGCAAGCACGTAGTGTGAAATTAGATAACATTTCATCGAATATTTATATATCAATATTTTATTATAAAAACTTGCAGTTTACAGGTGACTGGCCAGTCTACCAATCTACATATATTGTAGAAGAATTTTAAATGGAAACATTATTTTCTCATCTAAATGTTCATGTGGAATCTTACATAATCATACAGTTTCTGTCCATTAGAACCACAATCCTTACAGACCATCCAGAGGCAATAAATAAATGGTAGAGGATATTAAAATTGGCAACAGTTGTCCCCGACCCCACATATAGTGCCAATGAGCAGTCAGTTTGCATATTATGGAACTCAGTGTGGTATTGTAATAGTAAGAGAGCTCGTTTAAATCAGCTAGGGTGTCTCCCAACTACAGTAAAGAATGTAAAATTTAAGCCAATAATCATATACTGCTTTGGTATTAGATTTCTCATTCGTTCTTCAAAACCACACGTTCTACTCATACTACTGGGGGACATTACCATCTCCTCACTCTTCATCTCTGGGCTTCTGAGAGATTTATCCAACATTGTTAATTTAGTTTTCTGAAAACTAAAAATTGTCCTTGTCGGTTTTAGGAACACAATGCATCAGTGGAACACACATGCAGCCCTTTGGAAGGCAATGGCATCTTAACTGGTTAAGCCCACAGAATCTGAATTATTCTATTGTGATATTAATTGTATCCTATGCTTTTAGGTTTATATTTATGTACTGGAATGTTATAGATTGGTAGACTAGCCAAAATATTGTGATTAAACATCAATGTGGTATAGTTACTATTCTCGTGTTTGTTCCTATTCTTATTGTTGCTAGCTTGAGGCAAAAAAATGTGTTGGATCCCTTGAAACATATTTTTAGTAAATCACGATAAGGCTATTGGAAATCAAGACTTTGTATTATTGCTATTTACAAGCAGGGTTTATTTTCAGGATTCTATACCTTTAGACCAGATTTTTGCCTGAAAACTCAGAAAACTTCGGGGTATTGCACGATACCCATCGCACATCAAAAAATCATCGGGACTTCTCCCATTAACTTATATGCAAGTTCTGAATCGGACTTTTTCATCCTCGGGGTTTAATAAATTCTGAAAAATTCACGATTTTTTAAAAGTCTGATTTTTCGTTGAGAGTTTATTCGATCAAAAATGGACCTATTCGACCAAAAAAAACTTTGACTTAATTTCGGTTGGTCTTTTTGAATTCGAATTTCGAAGTTTTTTTGAATTCGAAATTCAATCCTTGATAAATATGCTCCTTAATGTTAGTCTTAGATTGTGGCATTAAAACATATGATCTCTATCTGAATGATTGCCGTACAAAGAATACTATCTGAATGTGTATGCCCAGCTTAAGACGTTTAAAAAAATAAAGATTAGTTGCCTATAATTTTTCTCTCTCTCTCTCTCTCTCTCTCGCTCTCACTCTCGCTCTCTCTCTCGCTCTCTCTCTCGCTCTCTCTCTCTCTATATATATATATATATATATATATCTGTAGAACACTTGTTCTTGATGAGGTGCCATTTATAAACTGTCTATACATGTCAAGTAAAGTTAGACAGAACTGTTTTAGGAAACAGCTACTGTATGTATATTTGGTACACAGTGCAGTATTTAGCCAGTTAACAACCTTTTACTAATTATAAATTAAAAAAGACATTGTTCATTAAAAAATGGGAGAAAAATATGCTTTTGAATAAATGCATGCATGTACATATATCTATAAATACAGTTTAAACATGTTTTTTATGTATTAAAACACACAAAAATATATTAAGGTACAGTACCAAAGAAGCCAAAATGACAGAGGCCAAGGATAGTTAAACTTCTGCAAATGAAGGGGCAGATTTATTAAGGGTCGAACAGTAAATCTGAATTTGAAATGTCAAATTTTAATCCCCCAGATTGAATGTAAATTTGAATGTGAGATTTATCACACCTCGACCATGGAAACAGTTCCAATTCGAATAGTGACCGTTGAACCATTTGAATATCCTGACATTCAAGTTTTTTTCAGAGGGAAAACTCGATTCGAATTAGATTAAAAATTTTTAAGGTTGGGACTATTTGATCGAATATTAAACGTTGGAATTTTTTCTTAAATAACCTCCCATTCGAGTTGTGAGTATATTCAAATTTATTAAAAACAAATTTGATCTTTGATAAATCTACCCATTCGTTTCAGAACTGTCCACATAAAGTGAGGTATTTATTACCTAAATAAAAACATCTGTGAGTCTTTCTCTCTCTTTTTACATTATTCTGATGAACATTGTACAACATATACCACCGACAGCTAAAGGGCTAGAGGTCACCTACAATCACCCACTCTTTCCATCTGCAAATGCTGCAGTCATCCCTACTTGCTTCATTGTACAGTCAACTGTGTATCAGTTGTATATACAATCACACAGATATTATATTTTTTATTCCCAACAAGGTCTCTAATGATACATGTTGCAGGATTATGAATGTTATAATGCATAGAAATAAGATTCCACTCCTATGAATGGCAGTATTAAATCAGTACCACACATTACTATTTGTGACAACTATAACAAATTATAGAACCCTAATTTTCCAACCCACAACAGAAAAAAACAGTTAAGGGGAAAAACACATCCTTTAGGTACTGACAGATGGGGGGATTTGTCACTCTTGTGTAAATCTGCACTAATGCAGGTGGCACGTCTCCCACCAAAATGCTTTCCCACCAGCAATAAAGTAAGTTGACGATAGGAAAACATACTCAGCATTTCATGTTCTGAAAAATCACCAAGAGAAATGAAGCAACACATGTTTTCCCACCACGGATTTACTTTATTGGCGGTGGGTAAGCTGTGACTTTCTGCGTTAGAGCAGATTTAAATGCAGGCAACAAATTTCCCTGTCTGACAGTATCCTTAGGCAAATTTTGGGCTTTTGGCCCAAAATTGCATCTTTTGTGAAGTTTGCCTTTTGCCACCCCCTATTCTATTGATTTGTAAATGGATGAAGGTAGATCGAAACTTATTAAACAAATAGAATTTTTTAAATTCAGGTGAATAGGATCAACCCACCAACTCGAATCAAATTCGATCGATTGGCAGGTTTGAGATGGCAAATAGTCAATAGTTGAATTAACCTAAAATAAACTCGATACTTGAATTTAAAAATTTGAATTTTCAATTTGACCCTTGATAAATCTGCCTCTTGATATATACCACATGTAGGGGGTTATTTATCAAAATCAGATTTTTTTTTTCTGATTATTTAAGAAAAAAAAGTCAGACCAAACTAGAATCCACAATTTGACCTTATTTATCATTGATAAAACTCGATAAAATTGGTTCGGAAAAATACTCAAATAATTTGGGGGTTTAAAGTAAAAACCTCAAGTTTTTGGGTTTTGTTCCCGAAAAGCTCGCATTTTTCTGGAAATCACTCGAAACCTCAGATTTTTTTGGATATTTGCGTGAAACTCTGTGCAGGCCAAAATATCTTCAAATTTGAAATGGGATCTTTGCTGTTGACTTCTACAGGACCCTGACAGCTTGGAGATGGAGTATTTTCTGATTTGGACGTTTAGCAGCCTCGGAGTACAGTAAATTACAAAAAAATGTATATATTTTTTTCCACTAAAAATTTGGATTTTATAGTTTTGGCATTCAGACTTAAATAACCCCCACAGTGTATGCCTTTTTGGTTGTTTTGACAAAAACACACAAACTATCTAATATATTAATATATGTTGTACAGAATTCTGAGCCCAACACTATTGGGCACATTTATTAAAATTCAATGTTTTGAGTTTTTTTTTAACAAAGAAAAACTTGAAAAACAACTGGAATGCAGTGCAATCAAAATCTATCTCACAAACTCTTTGTTGAGTTCTACATGTTCCGCTTTTCTTGACTTCTACATGAACTCAACAGCTTTTAGATGCAGATTTTTTTATTTTAATTCCAAGATTTGGGGGCTTAATAGATCTGTGATTTTCGCTCCTCAAAAAAATGAATTGCCTTACAAAAAGTGATATTATCATCCCATTTTTCAAAACAGTTCAAAATTATTTTTATCACCTTTATATTCATATAATTCTTGGCACTGCTCTGTTACAAAATATATACATTTTTATAAAATTAAAATCTTTAAAACTTCTGTTGAGTTTTCTTTGCCTTGCTAAGTTTTATTATCTCTGGCACTTTTCCAATAAATGCTAAATGGTCATCACATTGTGTTTTATATATGCCAATGGTAGTCCAAAATGAGTTAATATCTCTAATTTTGCTGCATTGTACTGTGCAGAAATTCATATTTTTTTTAAAGAAATCTGTTTGATATTGTGATGTTAGGCTCTTTGCATTTATTTTATTTTATTTAGCAAAATGTGTGTACAAATATATAAATAAAAACTTTCCTAGGCATAAAAAGCATAATCTTTCCAAGTACCGTACCATAACAGCCAATAATTTCCAAACTGGAAGACAAAAATCACAATATTTCCATTTTTCAAACCAATTGAATTCTAAAATGGATTCTGATGCCCATTAAAATTTGCTGTAGATTATACCTTCAAAAAGAATAATACTGGAAGCGTTTGTTTTTCAAGATTTCGTCAATATTAAGGAAGACAAAATAAGCATTCATTGCACAATTACTTAAGAGCCATATATATATATATATATATCATTTCAGTACGTTTAGATTAAATAGATCAATTTGTTTTGATGAAATGGGTCTCTTAAACAGTCTTTCTTTGGCACATTCTCGGCAGCATTTCTTGATTATAGGCTTCAAGAAAATAACAAATACCAGGAATGTCACTGGGAAAGTTTGGTGGGAGATCTTGTCTTGATCGTGCAGTAAATGTAAATCCTTTATAATCCTTCAGTAACCTGTTTAAATGGAAACAGTGAAATTAAGTCTATTTGGTAAAATATGTATTTGTAATAAAATGATAAATTACTTATGGTACAGACTATACTGTTTACAATTTAAAGCATTTTTGATGACAAGCCTCGAGGATTATACAGTAACATCGGTTACTCCAGGCCTGGAGAAGAACGTACTCCTGAGTCAGAACCAGAGAAGAGAAATAACTTTAAAAAACCTACAATGTAAGTTGGAAAGTGGCTTACATTTTCTGTTATCATGCAAAAAAAAAAAAAAATTTGAATATCATTTCTACGTATATGTTATTTGGTGCTAATTCAGCTTTCAAACATCAAATGGGAAATCTAGCAGGTTCCCTGCTGTATTCCAAGCCAGTTGATCTGAGTAGGCATTCCTGAAAAGTCAATGCAATTGATTTGCTATAAATCTATAATTACCATTGTCCAGTTGTGAAGGAATTGGATATTTCACACCCACAAAAGAACAAGTGGCCTGAGATATTGAATCATATACAAGGCAATAGGCAATGTCTTTTTAAAAAGTTTTTCCAGTGGATCCAGTATTCATTTTAATAGTATATATTACCACAGTGGCTTTATAAATTTCAAGGTTCGAACCCTCCAATATTTTGGCAAAGCCATCCTTAGCTTATATCAAGGTTACAGATATACGAAACCATTGTATCAACCATAGCTCAAAAAAATATCTTAGACCAGGGGTCCCCAACCTTTTTCACCCCGTGAGCCACACTCAGATGAAAAACTTGTCTGTGTGCAACACAATACGTGAACAGTACCGCAAACATAATTTTTATTAATAATAAGCATATACTCTAAATTCAAATGATATATAACATCAATCAATGTGAGATCTGGCACTGTATGTTTTCTGCCATTTTTTGAATATCAGGGGTGTAGTTTGTGACAGTCAGCCTCATGCATTCGCAGGAGCAAAAAGGTAGAGGAGATTGTGGCACATGAAAAATGGGAACAGATGAAAAGGGGAAAAAAGAAATGTAGGATGTTGAACTTCTTGGAAATAGATTCCACAGGTGGAGTGATCAGGGCCAGAACTAGGGGTAGGCAGAGTAGGAGCCTGCCTAGGCTGCAATCAAGGGGGGCTGCACTTTTAAGAGACATTTTTTCTTTGTTTTTTTTAAACCTCAGTTTGCTTGGCCTTTAATAGTTTTTCAGTTTTATAAACCCCCTGTTCCAACCCCTTCTTGCCCGTGATTCATACTGCGGGCAGAAACCTCCCTCTTGGCAGCTGCTGGCACAGATATATATATTTGTGGGCAATATCTTGACTGCTGCTTGCACAGATGATTGTGGCAATATGATGAATTTTTGGCTGCTGCTGGCACAGGTACATATTTGGGGACAATATCATGGATTGTTGGCTCCTGCTGGCACAGGTTCAAATTAGGGGTAATATGATTTTTTTGGCTGCCACTGGCATAGGTACAGATTGGGGGTAACAATATGATGGATATTTTGGCTTATGCTGGCACAGGTACAGATTGGGGGCAATCTGAGGAATTGACTGTCGTTGGCACAGGTACAAATGGGGGCAATATGATAAGTGCTGGCAGAGGTACATGGGGCAATATGAATGGTAAGGTGGGAAATGGTAATGCAGGACCGGGTGGGGGGGGCACTGATTGCAGCCCTTGCCAAAATACCATGGCCCAGCCCTGGCAGTGATAGAAGTGGATGAGAAGGTGGCACAAAGAAGACTGGGCAGCACTGAAATAGTAATCATGTGGAGTTGGGAATAATAATGGTACAACAAGGTAATAGGTGAGGGAGAAGGAGTTACAGAGAATGTGGAATTATCAGAATTGGCACAGTAATGGCAGGGACTAGGGAGAAGGGCTCAATGTGGGCTGGCATATGATCATGGCAGCAGAAAAATATTGTGCTGGGGGGCTGGGAAGGGACGGACAGAAACTACTGCGCTCTTATTAGTGCTCAATGCTGGATATGCATATCATTTCTGCCAGCAAAAAAATTATTGTTAGGCTACAGAGCGCTCCCTCCTTTCCAGCCCCATACCAGTACTGTTTCACCCAGTAGATCCGACTCACTAGCCCTGTGTAATAGGAAACATTTTAATAGATTGTGGGCCAGCGAGATCCCTTCTCCCTGACTCACCATAAGAAGCTTATATCACAAGTTTCAGTTCATGCACAATCCTTTCTATATAGCCAACCTTCTGAAGTACGTGTAAAAGTGCCAGTGTGATACTTTCCAACCAGCCCTCATAGTCTCTCATAAATTGCCTGCGTCTTTCCCCGATCAGTTGTGTGAGCCTCCTGTCAAATCGATCAGTGAGTTATAACAGCATTATCTTTTCTCTCCATTCTCTTCCTGCGCTTCCTACTCGCTGTTCGCTCACAGGAGGACTAATCGCCAACACGCTGTTATAACTCACTGATCGATTTGACAGGAGGCTCACACAACTGATCGGGGGAAGATGCAGGCAATTTATGAGAGACTATGAGGGCTGGTTGGAAAGTATTGCACTGAAACTGTTACACGTACTTCAGAAGGTTGGCTATATAGAAAGGATTGTGCTTGAACTGAAACTGTGATATAAGCTTCTTATGGTGAGAATGGATTTCGCTGGCCCACAATCTATTAAAATGCTTCCTAATACACAGGCTAGTGAGTAGGGATCTACTGGATGAAACAGTACTGGTATGAGGCTGGAAAGAAGGGAGCGCTTGTATTGCTTGCACAGTGCCAGAATCCACTTTGCTAAATGGACACCTGCTGATAAACTTACGCGAGCAACACCAAGAGGAGCTGCGAGCAACATGTTGCTCGCGAGCTACGGGTTGGGGATCACTGTCTTAGACAGTAAATGCAACATGTGGTTACCACAAAACCTACTTCTAATTGCACTTTAAGCCTGGCTAATTGTATTACTGTAACTATAAGGACAAATAAGGATTCTCCTTGTGTCTCAATTTAAATGATAGAATAATCACCTAAAACAGGTATTGGACCTCTTATCCAGAATGCTCTGGACATGGGGTTTTCTGGAGAACAGATCTTTCTGTAATTTGGATCTTCATACCTTAAGTCTACTAGGAAATAATTTAAACAATAAATAAACCCAATAGGCTGATTTTGTTTCCAATAAGGATTAATTATATCTTAGTTTGGATCAAGTACAAGCTACTGTTTTACTATTACAGAGAAAAAGGAAATCATTTTTACAAATTTGGATTAATTGGATAAAATGGAGTCTATGGGAGACAGCCATCCTGTAATTCTGAGATTTCTGGATAAAGGGTTTTTGGATAACAGATCCCACACCTACAGTTATTTAGTTACACAAATTAGTTAGTTTAAATTACATTATGTTACATCATGTTCAACAGCAGCTCTTTTGGACTTGAACATATGGTAATTAGTCAGTCATTGTGTTCAAAAACTGACCACACTCACCGATTTTATTGGTGTGTAATGAGCCTTTCTCTCTACAGACATTTTTCTTTATAATCTGCTGTATAAGTTAGGCAAAAATTACTATTTTTAGAATATGCAGAATCTTCTCTAAAAATAATGTGCCGCAGAATTGTATGAACTGAAATAAGCAGTAGGATGGGAAGACCTTCCTTTGAGAATACTGTAAAATGATAGGATCATTGTTTCATTTAAGATTTATAAGCACTAATAAACTGGTGTAAAGTATAGAGGGTCTCATGTTGTAGATCTCATTGCTAGGGGGAAACGGAGGGTTATTCTAGGCAAAGATCCCAATTTATAACACAAACAACACAGTAACATAAAACTAATTACAGATCAATGGGAAGGAAGATCTACCTGTAGGTCGTAGGGCTCACGTTGATCTTTCTTGGCACACTGCAGGATTCAAACTTGTTGGCAAGGGTCACATTGTTTCCAAAAAGGCAATATCGCGGCATTCTCACTCCAACAACACCGGCAAATACTGACCCAGAATGTAAACCAATACGCATCTTCATAAAGAAAAAAGATAGCCTGTTACTAGTTTTTGTGACTTGTTCAGTCATTGCCAATTTTAGTGTGCTAAAAGTAACATAAATCCTCATAAACATGTATTTCCCTAGAATTATGATCTTCAGTATATACTTTCAAATATTTCTCCTGACAGTTAAGCTGACCAAAGCGGTTTATTTCATTGTTTATCTGTAGAAATAAGTCAAATTAACTGGACTTGCTGTGTTTTTTTCTTGCTGTTCATCCGACTGGCTTTCTCAATTCAGAATTGAGAAAGCCAGTCGGATGACTAGTAAAACGTCTTAAAAGAAATAACGCAGCAAGTCCAGTTGATTTGACTTATTTCTACAGATATACCCTGACCTGGATGAATAAGAATCTTCCAATGTTAATCGACATCAGTCCGATATGCCACAGTTTGCGATTGAAATCATACCCATGAACTCCATATTAACCACTGGCATCTCCGGGGGAAGATTTAAATTATTGCTGTTTAGAATAGTGTTGAAAAACAATAACCTTCAAAAATATGTTTAATGAATGTTTTCTAAAAATTAAATTGCTATGAACAATGCTTCATCAATGGGGTATATTCTCCATTATCAGTGTACAGCTTAAAGTTATGAACAGATTGTGGAAATTTGACAGCCAACAGCTGTTGATTTGATTCGAAACGAATAAGCAGCAAGTTCTATGCTGCATAAATTCTAAATCTGGTGCTTAAGACTGAGGTCTAGAGGAACTTTCAAACACAGAATATCAGTAAAATATATCACTTATCATTTGCTCTTGGAAGGATAACAGCCAGTCTGGGCCCCCTTTGCATATGATGCCAGATGGGGCCACTGTTCTTGCACAAAAGCTGGCCCTGTACTTTTAATTATGGTTTGTGGAACAAAATACAAACTTTTATCACAATACATTGTAGGACATTTTTTACTGACCTTTATTTGCTCTCCATGGGGAGACATCACCTCATCTGAAAGTTCCATCATCTTCAAGGCCATCAGAGCTACTTGAAAAGCATGTGTTTCACTTTCTTTATGTAATCCCCCAGCTACACAATAAGCATCGCCAATAGTTTCCACCTAAAATGATAAATATGCTATAAAAAAGGCTATATAAATTTGTAATTAATAATAAATTAGTAACCATTTTAAATGTGTAATAAACATGCATTTTTGGTCATACATGTACAGGTATAGGATTTATTATCAGGAATGTTTCCGACCTGCGGTTCTGGGATCCTTTTGTATTTTGGATCACAGTCCCTTAAGTCTTCTAGAAAACATTTAGGATTCAATAGGATTGTTTTGCCACCAATATGGATTTATGAAGCTTAGTTACCAATGAGTATGAGGTTATTTATCAAAGGTTGAATTTTAGAGTTATGTGAGCTTTTTAGACCTCGAATGTACTCACAACTCGAATGGTTTCTAATTTAAGAAAAAAACTTGACTCAGCGAGTTTGGGGGGGTAACGACCTAGGAAAAAAAAAACCCTGAATCACTCGAGTTTTTGAGGGAAACCCTCTGAAAAACATTATGAACATTGTGAAGGCTATTTACATCTACAAATGGTTCAATGGACTTCTGCCATTGACTTCTACATGACCTCAACAGGTTTTAGATGGTGTATTTTTGAATTTGAGCTATTTCCAGGGTCAGGGTATAATAAATCTCCAAAAAAAAAATTTACCCCATTAAATTGAGCTTTCACTCAAAAATAACCTCAAAAACTTTTTTTTGGAAAACACAGCTCAAACCTTAATAAATCTGCCACTGTATGTTAAAAGAGAAATGCCCACACAGGACCCAGTTATTAGAAACATTTTAAAGGCATTATTTTTTTACATGAAGACTGCAGTTTCCACCTTAACATTTTCAGTTAGGGGCAGATGTATGAAGGGTCGAATATCGAGGGTTAATTAACCCTCGATATTCGACTAGGAACTAAAATCCTTCGACTTCGAATATCGAAGGATTTAGTGCAAATGCTGCGATCGAACGATCGAAGGATTATTCCTTCGATCGAACGATTAAATCCTTCTAATCGAACGATTCGAAGGATTTTAATACAACGATCAAAGGAATATCCTTCGATCAAAAAAACTTAGGCAAGCCTATGGGGACCTTCCCCATAGGCTAACATTGACTTCGGTAGCTTTTAGCTGCCGAAGTAGGGGGTCGAAGTTTTTTTAAAGAGGCAGTACTTCGACTATCGAATGGTCGAATAGTCGAACGATTTTTAGTTCGAATCGTTCGATTCGTAGTCGTAGTCGAAGTAGCCCATTCGATGGTCGAAGTAGCCCAAAAAACACTTCGAAATTCGAAGTTTTTTTACTTCGAATCCTTCACTCGAGCTTCATGAATCGGCCCCTTAGTGTTTTTGACTCCAGCAATATATTTATAAAGGTGTTTGAAATTTTTGTAAAATAAAAGTGGTATTAATAATGGTTTACTTTTACTATTGTTTTTCCAATTAGTAAAGACTAAGAACTTACTATATGTACTATTCAATAACTAATTCGATGTTTGCTTCAAAAAAGTAGCCAGTAAATGCTACCTACTGATTGCTATAGGTAACTGGATCTGGTGTGCACTTTTGATTCCTATTTCAATTCCGCGATGAATAATAAATTAGTATGTTAAAGGGCATGTAAAGGCAAAAAATAAAATCCAATTTTTACTTTCTTTAATGAAAAAGAAACCTATCTCCAATATACTTTAATTAAAAAATGTGTACCATTTTTATAAGAAACCTGACTGTATGCAGTGAAATTCTCCCTTCATTTACTGCTGTGGATAGGAATTGTCAGATGGTCCCTAACTGCTGAGCAGGGAAACAATCATACTTATGAACAGCAGGGGGAGCCCCCGCCTTACTTCCCAGCCATGCAGAACTCAAGCAGCTTTGTTTATGACGATCCCTAAGCAGCCCTGACCACACTGAGCATGTGCACAGTCTTGTCTTAGTCTTGCAAAGATGTTTAAAAATAGTTACAAGATGGTGACCCCCTGTAGCCAACTTTGAAAGCATAAATTATTTGTTTGATTAGGCTTGTGGTGCAGTAAGTTCATGTTTATATTTAGTATACAAAATACAGCATTTCTAGCCTTATTCTATTTTAGACTTTACATGCCCTTTAAGGAGTAACTACAATGGAAATGGTTCTGTAAGACATATTTCCTGTAAGAAAATTCTTTGAAAAATTCTTCTTTTGAAAATGAAGAAGTAAATCAGTCATGCTGCAAGTCATGCTGCAAGGCAGATCCACCCAAGAGATTTCTACCTTCAAATGCTTTTAAAAACAGGGGGACAACAATTTGTCATCAGCAAATGATCATGTGATAATAATCCAAGTTCTCTATAATTTCCCACATACTGGGTAAATAGACGGCAACCAAATACACCAAATCTCCAGGCATCGCTGTATAAAATACTGTTTATTTCTCAAGTTGTGTATTGATTTTCAGTGACCACATACTTCTGTGTAAAAATCAGGCTTTAAATTGGGAAAATACGGCATTCATCCATTGACTTCACCACTCATTACTTTTCAATCTGTGTTTCTTAAAGGACAGCAATGCAGATAGCAATTTATTTATAGATGAGGTATTTGGCTTCCTAAGGGGCATCAGTCTCCCCTTTCTTGGCCTTAGAGCATCACAGCAGTGCTGGTAGCTGCCATGTCACATCTAGAGACCAGGCTTCCTGATGTTTATCAGCGACCATGAAATGCCAAACTTGAAGCCGATCTGGTCCTTATATCATATTCCTGGTTTCCAACAAACACCAAGGAGCCTGGGCACCATATGTAATTAGGCCAGACATGATGGCCACCATGTCTCATGGCTACACACTTCATGGTTGAGGAGGGTTAGGAGAGTTACCTTGTCCATTAAACAGGAAAAAATAATTGCCAGCATTGTTGGGATAACAGGTGTGTGTTGATCCCAAAGGGGTGTTCGTATGTAGTACAGGTAGAACATTTCCCCACATTACATTACATTCCCATGGGGCACAATGGTTCAGAAATTAAGGGTCCATGAAAATGTGAGCAGTGATAAAAGTGATAAAAGCAAAGCACATGACTACAAGATATAAATAATTAACAATAGACTGGGAAAGAAGCGTAAATGGACTAAGCACTCACAAATATGGCACTAGCGAATGCAGGCAGCATTCTATGTGTGGGAGTAGCTGCAGGTTTTATTTGCAATTCTATAACACCAGGGGGCAATGAACACATCGCCTTCAGTTAAGTAAACAAAGTATACATTTTATAATTATAAATATAACTTGTTTTGCATAACAACAAAATAATACAAATAGGAAAAGTGTCAAATGGTATTATATTTAGATCAATCTTTGCTTGACTTCGGGAAATTAGTTGAGAGAGTGAAAATTGGCAGGAATTTTCCCACTAATAGAAATTAAGATACATGAAGATTGTGAAAGATTCATCCTGGCCTGTCTTTCAGTGTTCTACATGGACTGTACCATTAACTGTTACAATAGCGTGAGGTCCACACAGAAACTTCTGCGCAGAAATACAATGAACATTTATAAGAAAACCAGAAGATCTCTTGTTGCAACCAGCCTTCAGTAGGCTTTTTTACTACAGCCAGTTGCCCTCAAATCCCTGCCAGCAGCCCAACATTATACAATGAAATTAACACTGTAGGGTCCTGACTATGCTGCTTATTGAGGCAGACCATGATATAATTGACAGTCATAAATATAGCTTTTAGGGCCTCAGGAAAGATGGGACCATTTAAAGCAGGGGTGCCCAAACTTTTTGCAATGAGGGCCAGATTCTGTGAGGTGAAAATGTGTGGGGGCCGACCATTCAGCCCGACATTCTTTGAACCATTAACATTAAATTACAGGAATCAAGTAGCCGTAGCAGTAATATTTTGGCACATTAGGGAAATTATCTGCCACTTGGTCAAAACTGCTGCCTGTGTGCTGAAGGTGTTAGCAATAGACACGTACTGGAACGTAGTGAAGCCATATTTCTTTAGTGTACTGTACTGGCACGTCAGTACGACTATTGACACCTTCAGCACGTCGCTACGTGGCAGATCATTTCACTAATGTGCCTTAACATTACTGCTATGGGATTCCTGATCACACTGTGTTGGGGGGCCTCATTATTATTAATTTCATGATGGAAGCTGAGGGCCGGTGTAAATTTGAAAACGGGCCGCACTTTGGACATGCCTGATTGAAAGCACTCACTATTGAAATTCACATATGGCTGTCATACTGCTTAAGTAAGCAAGTAAGGAAGAGGATAAAGAGGGAGAATAGAGAAAATGGTAGTGGAGAAAAGGCAAAGGAGAAGGGAGGGTGGCAGAAGGTAAGAGGAAAATGGGGATAAGAATTAAATAAAAAAAATGACATGAGTATTTAGAAAGGAAAAGAAGATGTTGGATGATGGACAATTGGCATGAAGAAGTGAAAACTCAATAAGAAAAAAGATGGATGGCACCATAACACTAGTCTAATATTGGTGGAGGCCTGGTACGTGCCGAAATGTTTTTGTATTCTATATTAACCTCTTATAAATCCCCCTCAGTTTCATAATGGGCTTGTGCATTAAAAGCAGTAGTGGCTACATGCACCCCATGTTCTACGGAACACTGATGATCTTTTTTTGTTCCCCTGCTGTAAAACGTCATTTCATACAGGCATGCAAAATATATTTTACCTTGTAAACATCTAGTTCTCCACATTGACCATCAAATAGGGTGTAAAGTTCACTGAGCATTGTAATAACTTGCATGGGTGAACAGTGAGAGCAGATTGCTGTGAATCCCACAATGTCTGAAAAAAGCATTGTTACATTATAAAATCTCTTGGCCTGGACAGATTGCCCTTGCCACAGCTGCTGGGCCACTTCACCAGGAAAGATTGAAAATAAAAGATCCACATTCTTCTTTTTCTCCTCTTCTAGAGCTTGATGAGCTTGCTCGAGAGTAGCTTTAAGCTTTCCTAACCTCTTTTTCAATCCATCTTGTGCTCTTGCTTGTTCCCCAGTCAATACAACATCCCTCAGGGCATTATGGATTGGAATATCCGATAGATACAGCCCTTGTCCTGTGAAATCCTCTAGTTTGCCCACACATGGTGATCCCAAAAATAAAATGGCACTGGATTCAAATACGTAGATCATTTGACCTTTCAAATTCATTGCCTGTGAATAGACAGAAATGTTAATCAATAGAAATTCTTATACATTTTAGTAATGATACAAACACAAATTAATTGCATTACAAGATGTACTGTAACCCAATTATCAGGTAGTAAAAAAATATATACAGATATTAAGCTCTAAATGATTTAAATATAGAGCAGCTATGGGGCAATGAATGTTTGATATTACCATTGCCCTCCTTCATTGATAAAAATTGTATATTTTTTCCTTGGAGTAGATATTCGGTAGAACTCCTTGGGCTGCATATCACTGTTCTTACTAAAAATAAGTGGTCTACAGTAATGCAATTACACTAGCTGCTATTTCCTCAAAAATATCTGGAATTTCAGCATTTTGGGTGTGTGGCCTTCTGGTTGAAGGTTATTCCAGCGTGATAAATAAATAATTCATCAGAAACCAAGTCACGTTCTGTATCCCAAAATCCAGAACAGACACCAAGGTTCTGGTCATGGCTCACGCTTTTGCCTATAAGAGCCACCTTTCATGTCGGGAGGAGCTATACTCTACTTGGATTTCGCCAGTGAGAGAACCAAAGCGAGAATTCTGGGCAGGCAAGAAAACCGGAACACGTGACAGGAGTAATGGGGTTAGAGCAAAGCGTAGTCGAGGAAACAGGCCGGGGTCAGTAACCAGTCAGACAGAGCAGTACAGGATCAGGATCCGGACAATAGTCAGTAAACAGGCAATGGTCGGTTCAGGCACCACATAGGAATGGTCTAGGACAGGCAAAGGTCTAGGAACAGTAAATGAAACCGGAATTACACCCAGGAACTATCTAACAGTAGGCCCTTAGGTATTTGAATTTCACGCCAAGCATGATGACCTCAGACAATGTGCACCGAATAAAAGGACGCACGCAATGGTCGTCCCCAAGGGAGAGTGGAGGGCTACCCTACTGCCCCACTAGACCACCAGGTATTGTTACACGACATTTGTAAATGTGGGACTAACAAACACAATTACACAAGTCTTGGACCCTGTGAGATGGTGCTAAACCTCACATTAAGCTTCTCACAGTCCATTAAATGGAACAAGCAACCAGTGACTGTACCAATAAATGGAAAGTAGACAGTCTCACATTAAGATGTGTAAAATAGTACAAGTGTTTGGTGCAGGGGTCCCCAACATTTTTTACCTGTGAGCAACATTCAAATGTAGAAACTGTTGAGAAGTCACACAAGCATGAAACATTTCCTTGGTGATGTCAAAGAAGGACTGTGATATAGTGATGTGTGGGTTGAAAAACATTCAAACTGCAGCCTACCCTAACCCATACCATGCTGCACCAAATTCTATACCGGTTCCCATCTCCCACCTTCTCTGATATTATTGGAGGGGACAGGGTAAGTGTGTGGTGGCGAATTTGGCCCAGCACCCGCTTCTGACCTGTGCGTTTTAGGCTGACCTGTGCATCACTACTGTGATAAACAAATTGGTAGTCCTATGTAGAGGGGGAGGATTTAGCCCTCAGACAGAAACCAAGGTTCGGCAGACTTTTACTTTTTACTATACTAATGCTATTATGCAGAGAGACACAGGATCCTCAATACTATGACTGGTAGGTAAACAAGTTAGGGACCGCCATATGGGGTTTACCTTGACGTGGTATGGTGGCTTTTCAACTTTATGATCATAACTTTGTAACTAAAAACCCCTGTCTTTGTTAACACATGCATTTGCATATCTACTGAATTACTTAGACAGGGGCCCAGGGAATGTGCACTGACCCATTTGGATATGCCAGTAGCACTTCCCTTATACTTCTATATATTTTTACTTAGCAATGCGGGTGCTCCCACAACCCCCCTTTGTATTTACTCTGCAGGAAGCTCTGTTAGAAGTAGAAATATAGTAGAACCCCCATTTTACATCCCCTGATTTTAAGTTTTCCCTCATTTTGAGGTCCCACCTATATATAATGCATAATACATTTCCCTGATTGTACATTTTCCTGGAATTTGCATCATTTTTTTCTGGTCCCCTGAAAAACGTAAGATGGGGATTCTACTGTATGTCTCCATACAGTAGAATCTTCATTTTGTATGCCTCCAAGACTTAAAGTGGACCTGTCACCCAGACATGAAAATCTGTATAATAAAAGTCCTTTTTAAATTAAACATGAAATCCAATTTCTTTTTTTTATTAAAGCATTCATAGCTGTTGTAAACTCATTTAAAAATATCAGTTGTCAATCAAATATTGCCTACCCCGCCTCTATGCATAGGCATAGAGGTGGGGCAAGCAATTACTTTCACTTTCCATTCAGCACTTCCTAGATGTCACTGCTCTCCCCACATTCCCCCAGCTCTCTAAAATATTTAATTGTGTAACCAGCGCATGGGGATGGGCATTGGGTCCCTGTCCCCTGGTGCACAAACAAGATTCTGAGGTGATGCAAGGCTTGCCTTAATAACAGTGTCCACAAAATGGCTCCTTCCTGGTTGCTATAATTTTGAATTCCCAGACTGAAGGAAACAATATTCAAATAATTTATAGAGTGTAATTAAAGTTCATTTTGCTTGACTAACATGATAAAATAGGATTTGGAATAATTTTGTTTGGGTGACGGGTCCACTTTAAGTCTTAAAGCCAGGAATTTAAAAATGGGCACTTACTTTGAGGCCACTGTGTTATGCAATATGCATAAGAAGTCATTTGTGTGTGTAGGCAATACTGATACCTTACCAACCCAGCACTTCAAGCATCCACAATCTCCAAGACAACAAATAATTTTGTTTGAATATATTCTTTAGTGGTTATGTTTACAGTGAATTACAATGGATTCCTCTAATAGAGATGCCCCACCATGACAAAATTGCCCCCTGTCTATTATTGGAACTTTCAAGAGCAAATTTTTCAACAAAGATAAAAAAAATAGCTGTGATAAACAAGTTGTGTGCTTTCTCATAGACATTAGTGCCCTATGTGTTGATATGAAATTCTTCAAACACCACAATATGGTGCCAAGTTTGAGAAGAGTGAAACAAGCTCAGCCTTCCATTGTGGATTCCTGTAAACATGTTGCAACTGTAAAATCAAGAAAACAGGGTCTGAAAGTGTCCTTAATAGTAGACTTGCAAGTCTGTTCTGTAAAGGAAAATGCTCATTTTTTCTGTTAGAATAACTTCACGAAGTAAAATCATAAAGGTCACTTATTAGTTTGAAATGTTTATAAGGCGAGACATATCTATCTGTCACAAAGCAACAGATATGCTACTACATCATCTAGTGTAAATAATGCCAAATGTCTCTCTCTCTAAAACGGTTATTAATAGATTGATGTAATTCCATTTACTCAGGAGACTCAAAGATTGAAAACATGTCATATTCCATTAATGTCTTTACAACTAATGAGGTGCAGTCTTAATTTCATTCCTCAAGGAAAGGAAGAATTCATATTGCATTAAATATTTATGCGCAAATAACAGAATGACAGAGAAGGATAAATGCATTCACAGTTAACAGCCAGTATTTTAAATCTGTTTTAGATACATATAACAATGCACATGGCCCAAATATTTTAAGTGTCTGCTGAAAATCAATTTTATTTTTTATGAAAAATGTCTCTTCTACCGTCTCACCTCCTTAAATTGAACTCCTATATAAAGCTGACTTAACACAGGCCAATTTCCACAAAAATGGTCTGCTTCCAGGCCTCTGGGGGGTTTCAGCTCATGCCACCATCAATGTCCACTTAATTTCACCCAATGGGGAAACTGGCAGAAAGGATTTTCAAATGTCTCTTGATTTGCTCAATCATACACATAAGAATGACTGTTTATGGCTAATATGCATGACCGGCTTACATTGGGCGACTGTAGCTTTAGCCACAGTTTCCAAAAAAATGGCTGATGACTGATACATTAGATAGCTTTAGGAAGGGGTTGGGATGGCTTTTAGGCAAGTGAGGGAATACAGGGTTATGGTAAGAAGGAATTTTTTCCCTATCTGAGGCAAATTGGAGAGGCATCATTTTTTTTGCCTTCTGGATCAACTAGCAGTTAGGCAGGTTATATATAGACCTAAAAGGTTATACATGATGGACGTGTGTCAACCTAACTTACTATTTTAATATGTAAAATCATCAGATCACTTTAGGATACATCTTCAATCTATCTTGGGTCGAAACTGCCAAATATGCCTGTGTCTCGCACCAAACCAAAGTGCATTTTTTTGGGTATGACACACTCATATTTGAGTGATCATTTATGATTATTTAAGAATTTCTTAAGGGAATACTGAAGAACTGACCATCTTTATAGGAAATGTCGGGGTCATTTCAATCATTTTAACACAAAACATTCTGACATGGTGACCCCTTTTTAACTTCCTCAAAGAGCAGTGTTTTAGAGACCTTTTGATTTCAAGCCTCCATTTGTGGTCCAATGTTTGTCCAGGCCTCCTTAACCCTATAACAAAGTTACAGATATACAGGTAACCTGCCATGATAAATGCATTTTTCACACATTAAAATTAAATTGTCAACGCCATGGGGTTTATTTATCAAAGTACGAATGACAAAAACTTTCGGGAAAAATTGGGGATCTATAATACCCCAAGGATGGAAAATGTCAGAATTTCAAAAATCCGGCATCTCAGACTTGCGGAGGTTGTATATAAGTCAATGGAGAAGTCCTGAAGATATCCTGATCTGTGCTGGGTTTCGTGCAAAAATCTTGGTTTTTGGGAGTCAAATCCAAAAAAATTGTAAATTTAGTAATAGGAAATTTTTGGAAAATTGTATTGATAAATAAGGGGAAATAACCTGTGTGGATTTGGTCGGAGTAGATTTCAGGATATAATGAGACATTTTTATAAATAACCCCCAACTGCATCAATCATATTGGACTGATCTGTATGATAACATTGTATTATCCTTTCATAGTTGTATCATCCATTCTTAGTTCCATGAATCTCTAAGACAGCAAATAAATGAAAGACAAATACTGTCCTCATTGGGTTCTTTAAGAAAAAAATAGCCTCACATCACACGTATTTGCTGTTTTGAGCATTTATATAAAAGCCCCACAACAAAAGATCACTTATAAAGTGGTTCCTGTAATTATACAAATATATTTCACAATCATACTTTCATATCATAGTTAGTGATGGGCGAATTTGCGCAGTTTCGCTGAAAAATGTGCGAATTTCCAGCGAAAATTTTTGTTTTTGACGCCGGCGTCCATTTTTTTACGCCGACGTCTGTTTTTAATGCTGACGCCCGTTTTTTTTACGCCGGCGAACTTTCGTCAGCGAATTTTCGCGGCCGTTTTGCAAATTTATTCGCCCGCGGCGAATCGCGCAAATTCGCCGCAAATTTGCGCCTGGTGAATAAATTCGCCCATCACTAATCATAGTCTGTCTGGCAAGGGATATCAGTGAGAAGTACTATTTAGATGTTAACTCTTACCTTTGATGACTGGTCAGTTGTACTGTCCCATTTTTTCACTCTTATAATGAACTGCATATTCAGCATAGTCAAGATTCCACTAAACGTGCAACTTATTTTAGGAGAAATGATTTCAAGGTATTCGTCAAAGGTGGATTTCCGCGGTATGTCTCTTTTGTTGAGGAGCCTTTTCACACCATTACCAATTTGCAACATGGTCATATCTTTGTCAAACATAAAATGGAAAGGAAAGGTTTTGCAGAAGATTGACGCGGGTATTACAACGTATGACTGGGGTTTGCTTGGCGATAATGACGGCCTTGTGTTTTTTACCTGCACTGAATACAGTAAGTAAGGTTCCTTAATAAAGTCATTGCCATCACTGCAAGAGTGGGGTATCAACCTCACTTCTACTTCAGTTTCAAACAAGAGGTATGCTGCCGCCCTAATGATTCCAGGTAATATTAAAGGTGTAATATTATTAGGAAAGAAATAGTACACATTTAAATAATCTTGGTCTTTTTCTAGGCACAGAATTGAACCTTCTTCGAGTCCACTACATTCTTCCAGTGTTCTGGATTGGCCACTCTGTTTCAAATGGGTTCCAAAACTATTTAGAAAGTCCTTCAGTGTTCCTGCCACCACTTGCAATACATGTTCATCTTCTTCATAGCAGATTCTGAAGAGTTCATCACCCAGCGTTTCTTTAACTTGCTCTACAGGAACACCTAAAACGAACAGACACTGTAAAAATTCAGCTAAAGAAAAATGATATATCTGTATGTGATTATACTAATGTAGTATTACAAAGATAAAGTTGGAGACAAGAGCCTTAAAGAGGAAGATCTCCAGTTTCCCATTAGTTCCTATCTGATAACACTTTATACACTTTGGGGTTATTTACTAAAACTAAAATTTATCTCATATTTTTATTAAACCAAGCTCAACCAAACACAGGTAATTGCACAATTTTGGGTGGTCCAGTGGGTAGGGGAGTGAGCTCCAATATGTATTGGGGTTCTTCTCAACAGAGTAATGGCACTGTCCAGGCAACAGCACTTCCAAGATCAGCATAAAATAAACTCTGGAGAACCACAGCGAATTCAGTGTATTTATTTCATCACAACATGTTTCGGATAAACATATCCTACAACTAGCACCTGATGAAGGATATGTTTATCCGAAACATGTTGTGATGAAATAAACACACTGAATTCGCTATGAGTTTATTTTATGCTCAACTAAAGACCCATCCACAATTTTATCACAATTTTATTTATCGGACGAAACCCAGTGCAGATCAAGATATCTTCAAATTGAAAAAGGGACATCTGCCACTGACTTCTGCATGACTTCGAACAGGTTTGAGATGGCTGATTTTCGGATTCTGAGTTTTTACCCAAAAAAAACTCAACCAATAAAAAAAACCGAGTTTAGTAAATAACCTCCTTAAAGATGGCTAAATCCTGCCAAACTTGCAACATGAAGGGGCCGATTCACTAACTTCGAGTGAAGGATTCGAAGTTAAAAAAGTTTTTTTTGGGCTACTTTGACTATCGAATGGGCTCCTTCGACTACGACTATCGAAGGATTCGAAGTAAAAATCGTTTGACTATTCGACCATTCGATATTCGAAGTACTGTCTCTTTAAAAAAAACTTCGACCCCCTAGTTCGCCATCTAAAAGCTACCGAAGTCAATGTTAGCCAATGGGGAAGGTCCCCATAGGCTTGCCTAACTTTTTTAAGGATATTCCTTCGATCGTCAGATTAAAATCCTTCAAATCGTTCGATTCGAAGGATTTTATCGTTCGATTCAAGGCATTATCCTTCGATCGTTCGATCGAACTATCTGCGCTAAATCCTTCGACTTCGATATTCGAAGTCGATGGATTTTAGTTCCTAGTCAAATATCGAGGGTTAATTAACCCTCGATATTCGACCCTTAGTGAATCGGCCCCGAAGACTGGCCATATAACTTGAAAATTTTCTTGTAGCTGGCTACAAGAACTGGTTGGGGGGCTATCTTTCTGCCAAGGAGGGTGTTACTAAGTGCTGACTGCCAGGCTAGCCAATCATTGTGTATTAAAATGTGCAAAAATACTGTATGTTATATTCTAGTTTGTTCCCTGCAGAGGTTTTGTTAACTTCTTTCCACTTAGAGACTATATCGGAAAATTTAATTCGACCAGGTGTGTCCAAACCTTTTAACATGACTTTTAAAAATGCATCAAGACGTGCTTCTTTATACAGAGGGTGGTGGATGTATAGAATGGGCTTTCTACTCTGGGGCAGCAACAACAGCAGAGAATTCTGTTCACATTGAGACAGGAGGAATTTAACGAAACCATTATATCTTGTAAGTATTACTGTAAAATAATTTACTTCTTAACTCAGCAATATAAAACAAATATACAAATAAAGGAAACAGTGACATAAACGAGCATAGTTACATTGTGCCAGGCTGTCATTAGACATTAGAGAATTGGGTCGGATGCATGGCAACAAAATTACTACTGTAGCGATTTACAATCAACTGAATCTGTTTAGGATATGCAAATACACAGATTTAAGCCTCCACATTATGTAAAGTAACATTCCGTCATTTGCATATTTTAAACAGCAGCGGAATCTGCGTCATCACTACAGTAATTGCTAAAACATCAAATCTGGGCTTAAGGATCTTGGAACACTTATATCCTCTACAACAGATTCACGTCTTTAATTGCTAACAAAGCATCATGTTCACTCTTTCATTTATTCTCTCAGTATTATTAAGCATTCTAGTCATTATTAAGGAAGGAAATGAACGAATCGTGTGAAATGATAATGATGTGGTTGAGTGTTATTGGTACCTTTAGAGTTTAAAGACCATAGAGCGTCTATAAGCAATAGATCTTACATAATGCAATTATTTTATGATTGAGGAGAGCAAGGGAGAAGAACAGGGAGGGGTTGTGTTGGATACACTATACCTTAGCTCAGGGGTCCCCAACCTTTTTCACCCGTGAGCAACATTCAGATTTAAAAAGAGTTGGGGAGCAACACAAGCACGGAAAATGTTCCTGGGTGGTGCCAAATAAGGGTTGTGATTGACTATTGGTAGCCCCTATGTGGACTTGCAGCCTCTAGGAGGGTCTGTTTGGCAGTACATCTGGTTTTTATGCAACCAAAACTTGCCTCCAAGCCTAAAATTCAAAAATAAGCTCCTGCTTTGAGGCCACTGGGAGCAACATCCAAGGGGTTGGAGAGCAACATGTTGCTCACGAGCTACTGGTTGGGGATCACTGCCTTAGCTAGTTTAAAGCAACTGCATGTTTGTAGGAAGTTCAAACTTCCTAACTTGCAAGCAGGGTCTGCTATCTCTATAATTACAACCCCTTCATTGAGTAACAATGGACTGATAAATGCACACAAACCCATATACATATATAAACAAGGACCAAAATAGTTTAAGGATTTTGAGGGGACAAACTATGCTTTTATGGATTGGTTCAGAAGAGGAGAATTAGGGCTGAACAGTTAAATCCAACGTCATATTAACAAATTTAGCACTTTCCTGGCATTATTAGTCGTAATAATAGAATAGAAGTAGTGATCTTTTAGGTGAAGGGGAACCTTTTCCCTGACTATATAATTATAGTCTATAGTCCCATAAAATATTATGTTGGGGGTTTGTTCAGTCCTGGTTGGGGATAAACAACATTGGAAATGCTAAACCAAACTTAAAGGGTTGTTTAAAGGGGAACTATAGCAAAAATGGAAATTTAATATAAGATTCATCATACTGAAATAAGAAACTTTCTAAATATATTCTGCATCGTTTCTGAAATAATCAAGTTTATCTTCACTATTCCTCTCTCAGCATCTGTTTCTCTTCATTCTTTTTTCTTGCAGCAGTTGGGTATCACATAATCAATGACAGTTAGATCCAATATAATTTACAGGGGGCTCCCTTTCCTAGCAGATGAATTAGAGCTCACTCAAATAACTGGTTCCAGTACAAACAAAATAACTACCTTTTGCACAAATTCTGTATGTAGAGAGACAGGACTTCTGGTGATTTTAATAGAGTGAGCTCTAATACATCTTCTAATCAAAAGGAGCCCCCCTAAGAGATATATTGGATCTAACTGTCAATGAATATCTGACACCCAACTCCTGCATAAAGACAGAATGACGAGAAACAGATGCTGAGAGAGGGATAGTAAAGATAAATTTCAGAAACAATGCCTTAAAATTGAATTCTGAGATTTTTTCTCTGGGCCTATGCAGTTTACAAGAATTACTATGGATCTGACTACACCCTAGACTGAGCCCTGGAATTGTTGCATATATAACCACTGGGGCTAGTTAATGCATATTATGGATTTTTCCTAGGTCAGTTCTCATTCAGAATGATCTCCATAACCACGATTAAGAAGACTACCAGTTCAGCTCAAGAGAATATCATCTACATAAATTGAATTACTGTTCAGAGACTGTTTATGTTAATATAAAAGGCTAAAAGTGGAGGAGAAAATGAGAATCCTTAATGGTTGCCTCTGGAGGGGTGAATTAATTGGAATTCATAGTTACTATTTCTGGCTTGTGATGTTCACTCATTTTTTAATATGGTTCATTGCACAAGCATCATGGAAGAATTTGTTTTCATCATGCTTGAAATGAAGAGCAGCATACATGGACTATTTTGGAGTGTTAAGAAAAGAAAGATAATAGAGACAGGTACTAAAGAAGAGACCATATAATTAAGAAGAATAAAGGGAAGAAGAAAGAGTAAATGTGTGGAGAATAGAAAATGCATTGTGAGAAGGCTAGCTGAAGGCAGGGAGGCCTGGGTCTGCTTCCTCTCTAGGGGTGCCGACAAGTGACCTGCAATTGACATGAAGTATTGGGTCAACTGCCATTCTTTCCGTATCGAAAGTGACCCACGATTTCAGCAGGGGGCAGGGGCACAGAAAAAGAAAATTACAAATTTATGCCACTAGCCAGCACCAAAGTCTTTCAGTGAGTATACTCCAAATAAAAACCTTAGATTACACCTAATAATTTAAAAAAACTGCAGTATGCTCAGTCTATACCATTACATATAAGTTTAATTAAATATATACTGAATATACTATTTTTGCTCCATAAATGTACCTGATTTACTTGCAAACTACTGCTAAATGGCCTCTAGCTTCCCACTCCTTTTGTTTTTTATCAAACTCTGCTGCTAGAATCATCATGCTGTCATCTGACAACCTGTTCCCTGTTACAGTCATATGAAAAAGTTTGGGAACCCCTCTCAGCCTGCATAATACTTTACTCCACTTTCAACAAAAAAGATAACAGTGGTGTGTCTCATTTTCCACGAGTACTGGGGTGTTTTCTGAAAAAATATTTTTAGTGAAGCAGTATTCAGTTGTATGAAATTAAATCAAATGTGAAAAACTGGCTGTGCAAAAATGTACCCTTGTAATTGTAATACTGATAACTGGCAACACCAAATTGGTTGGATTAGCTCGTTAAGCCTTGGACTTCATAGGCAGGTGTGTCCAATCATCAGAAACCATATTTAAGGTGGCCAATTGCAAATTAGATTATTTCAATCTTGTTTCCTTCGATCTTTATAATTATAGCAAGCAGGCAGGAGACATTTTGTGAACACTGTTATTAAAGGAGAAGGAAAGTCTTCTTGCACTTGGGGGTGCCAAATGTTAGAAATGTTAGAAATTTGAAGAAAGAAGAAGCCGGAAGAGGATTGCTCAGTGTTGCTCGCTGGAATAACCCCGGGCTGATAGGAGCACGATCCAGGGTTTCAGGTAAGTAAATACAATCACTTGGGGGCAGGGTCAGACTGGAGCCTTGGGGCCCACCGGGGCTGCAAAGGAAGTGCCCTCCTGGCAGTGCCCAGGGACCCCCTCCAGACCTCTGACTCCCTGGCCTGGTGCGTGAAGTCTTAGGTCAACTGCCATTCTTCCCATGTGGAAGATGACCCACGATTTCAGCAAGGGGCAGGGGCACAGAAAAAGAAAATTACAAATTTATGCCACTAACCAGTGGTGCTCACTGGAATAACCCAGGGCTGATAGGAGCACCGACCCAGGGTTTCAGGTAAGTAAATACAATCGCTTGCAAAGGAAGGGCACTCATGGCAGTGCCCAGGGACCCCCTTCAGACCTCTGACTCCCTGGCCTGGCGAATGCGCCTCACTACGTGCACAAGCGTGTAACCTGCATGCTGCGCGTGTATGCACGGACACATGCCTAATGTTTGGCACCCCCAAGTGAAAGACGACTTTTCTTCTCCTTTCAGGCAAGCCTTGCATCATCTCAGAATCTTGTTTGTGCACCTAATGTCCATCCCCATGCACTAGTTACACAATTAAATGGTGAAGAGAACAGGGGGAATGTGGGGAGAGCAGTGACATCTAGGAAGTGTTGAATGGAAAGTGAAAGTAATTGCCTGCCTCTATGCATAGAGGAGGGGCAGACAATATTTGATTGACAGCTGAGATGTTTAAATGAGTTTAAAACATCTATGAATGCTTTCATAAAAAATAGAGTTTGGATTTCATGTTTCATTTTATTATACAGCTTTTTATGTCTGGGTGACAGGTCCCCTTTAAAAATTCCAGCCCAGGCGCTTATGGGCCATTGCACCAACCATTCTGAAAAGCAGCACATATTATCCTATCCTATCCACCTAGATTATGAACTCTGTGGTAGAGTCATGCGCTGGTCCATTTTTTGGAACCCGTACCCGACCCGTACCTGCAACCTGCAATCGGCAACCCAGACCCGCAACCTGCATTCTTACCCATTTGGACCCGCTACCCGACCCGCAAGTACCTTATCCACAACCCGGTGACCATCAAGAATCAGGAAGTGCTGTCATTGTAAACCGTAAGTGACATCATAGGAAGTAGACTTGATCAGCAAAAATCGCTATTGAGAAGATCCACAGCCCGACCCGCGACCCGCAAAACCACCAACCCGCGTCTATACCTGAACCCGGAACTTCTACCCGCAGGGTACCGCAGGTTTTTGCGGGTAACCCACGGGTACCCGACCCGCTGCAGGACTCTACTCTGTGGAGCAGGGACATCCTTCCTCCAGTGTCTTTTAACACATGAAGCATAATCTCTGTAACTGCATATAAATATCTGTAACATTGCTGTATTATAAAAATGTGAAGTGTGCATATAAAAATAGCACTATAAATAAATATACACATACATATATACATACATACCTGCTGCATTTGACTGATCAATAATAATGTTTTCAAAATTTTCAGTTTCTGCAGTTTTTCCACAAACAGGCATACTTGGCAATTTAAAACTAGAACAAGCTGACCTGCGAAAACAATTGGCACAAATACAAGTTACTCAGCTGTATCTTCAGTATTGTGGTTAGGTTATGTAAGACATCTGTTTCTCAAACTATAATAATCTTAACGACTAAACTAAAGTCATCAAACCCCCCCCCCCCAACAAACATAACAATGAAAGGTGCACTAGAAGACTTTTTATTTGTGGAGATTCAACAAAATTCATTAGGATGTGGTGTGAACTTCTTCCTCTTATAAATGTTTTTTATGTTGTTTACTAGAGTTGGGGGCTTATGGCTGTATCCGCCAGGATTAAAAACAAAAAGCTTATGAAAATATTCAAATGATCATGTCCACAACTTGTAGCTGATTTTAGATGAAATGGAAACGATACAATTGAAGCTACAGATAAGGGAACACTTAGGGGCAGATTTATCAAAATATGAGATTAGAACTCACCACAGAAAAACTAATCATTCCTATGGGATTTTTAGAATTATATTTTTCAATGGTGTTCACCATTTGATAAATATGCTTTTAAAAATTCCATAGGAATGAATAGAAAGTGGGTTTTTCTGTGGTGAGTTCTAAATTCACACTTTGATAAATCTACCCCTTAGAAATAAGAGAATATCATAGCATTAATAGGTAAAGTATCCTAATTGTTTTAGTAGAACTCCATGCAGTGAAGTCCATTAAATATTGAATATAGCTTAAAGTAGAACTAAACCATGCCTAGTAATACCATATTTTATATACTGAACCAGTCTATGGTACAGGAATGGGATCAGTTATCCGGAAACCAGTTATCCAGAATCATATCTCTGAATTACAGGATGGCCATCTCCCATAGACTCCATTTTAAACAAATACTGGACCTCTGATTTGAAAACATGATTTCCTTTTTCTCTGCAATAATAAAACAGTACCTTGTACTGGATCCCAACTAATATAAAATGACTCCTCGTTGGAAGCAAAGCCAGCCTATTGGGTTTATATAATTTTTAGCAGGTTTAAGGTATGGGGATCCAAGTTATGGAAAGATCCCTTATCCAGAAAACCCCAGGTCCCAAGCATTCAGGTCACATACCTGTAGTTATGATCCAGGTGCTTTGCGAAGCTAAGCATTGTCATATAAACTGATGCTTATCGGACTGATTATTAAATTCTGATGCTAGCTGTACCAATAATCTGCATTATTTACTAACTAGCCTTATATTGTTACACTTATAGGATATATATTCAGTATATTGTGTGTCAGTTCCTGAGCTCAGTAAATCGAAAGCAGCACAGAACATGTGCAGTAAATGAACAGAAAAGAAGATGGAGAGCTACTGTGGCATCTTTGGAGGCACAGATCTTTAATGGCTTAGTATGTGGGCATTAAATGGTTCAGCAGTAGACCTTGGGATGTGATGGTGCCTGGCCAGTTGTCCCACTGTGACAATGAATTTTACTCAAAAATGGTTGTTGTTGGAATGCAGAATGTTATAGTCCAACAACAGCCATTGGGACAGGTAGGAGATCACTTAAAGGACAACTATACCCCCAAACAATGTAGGTCTCTATAAAAAGATATTGCATAAAACAGCTCATATGTAAAACCCTGCGTCATGTAAATAAACCATTATCATAATAATATACTTTTCTAGTAGTATGTGCCATTGGGTAATCATAAATAGAAAATTGTCATTTTAAAAAATAAAGGCCATCCCCTGGGATCGTATGATTCACAGTGCACACAAACATACCAACAAACCATACTTGTTAGGTCACATGAGCCAATTAACAGACAGAGTTCTGTCTTTTGCTTCAAAACTTCTTCCTGTTACAGTTAGAGTTGTAGTATTTCTGGTCAGTTGATCTCTGAGACAGCACACAGACCATCAAGAAATGGTGGTTCAAGGCAAGAAATGTAAAACGGCAATATTTACTTAAATATAAATTCCAGGTAAGATTCTTTAATATGCCACTTAATATGATATAAACTGTTGATTAAGTATTCAATTTGGGGGTATAGTTTTAATCAGGTGATTAGTTATAAGGAATAATTTTTGAATAAGATTTCTGGAAGATGCAGACAATACATAAAAATATTATTTCATATGTATATATATATATATATATATATATATATTACCGCTTGCTAAACTTTTTTTACAGGTAGAGATACATGACCATTTGTATTCTCTAATAATGCCAAGCATACCAAATAATAACCACATGTTACTTCAAAGAAGATTCTCATTTAAGATGGCTTTTGCATCAAATATGACCAAACATCACCACCGTAAGGGCTTGTACAGACAAGCGTTTTTACCTGCTCTCCCCTGTTTTGCGCTTTCTTCTGTTCAGCCGCAGGAGATCGCAGGAGTACACGCACTGAATTATTGTCAATGGAGCTGTAATCACACAGACGCATGTAAGCGATGAATGCAGGTAAAATACAACATGCTGCGTCCCAACCTGCGAGTACACACAGGTAAAAAAAATTGTCTGTAAGAGCCCTTAGACTTCTTCTCTATTATCAAAAGATTATGCTAGATCAGTGGTTTCCCAAAAATGGGACATGAAAATGTAAATGGGGGGAGGGGTGACCACAGTGGGACTAGTCCCTCTAGGAGGACCTGAAAATGAAGATGGGGGGATGACAACATAAATGCCAAGTAGGGTGAAATGTGGGGCTGATGCTGTCAAAGTATTACATACTTAATGAATTTGTAGCCTTGATCAAATATTATAAATAATAGGTGTACAAGTTTTATAGTACAGGGATCTTTGACCCAGAATGCTTGGCACCTTGGTTTTTCGTTATAACATCATTTGAATCACCAAGTCTACTGAAAGCCATTTAAAGGCACAGTAACATCAACAGCTACTAAAGTGACACAAATATAATGCAGTGTTGCCCTGCACTGGTAAAACTGATTTGCTTCAGAAACAACTATTGTTTATATAAATAAGCTGCTGTGTAGCCATGGGGTCAGCCATTCAAAGGAGAAAAGGCGAGGTTACACAGCAGATAAGATTTGTAGAACATAATGTTATTCGTTATCCTCTATTTAACCTGTGCCATATAGCCTTTTTTCAATTTCCGCTATTCTTACACAGCAGCTTGTTTATATGAACTATAGTAGTGTTTCTGTTATTCACTATTTAACCTGTGCTATATAGCCTTTTTTCAATTTCCACCATTGCTACACGGCAACTATGAAGCTCAAGATACTGTTGTTTTATTACAAATAAGAACATGTTTAGGTATTGCATAATCAATGGGAATAGCAGAATTGACAGAAACAGCAGCTTACACTCCGACAATATTTATTTTTGATTGGACATTGGACAGTGACTGTTGGGGGCATATGTATCAAGGGTCGAAATTTGAATTCAAAAAGACCAACCGAAATTAAGTCAAAGTTTTTTTTGGTCGAATAGGTCCGTTTTTGATCGAATAGGTCCATATTTGGTCGAATGCGAATTGTTCAAATCGAAGGAATAGCGCATTCGATCGAATTAGATTCAACGTTTTTCCACCAATTGATTCCAAATAGGTTCTAGGAGGTCCCCCATAGGCTAAAACAGCATTCAGCATGTTTTAGATGGTGAATGGTCAAAGTCGAATTTCGATATTGGAATTTTTTACTTTTTTCAAAATCGAATCAAATTTGGACTATTCCCTAGTCGAAGTACACCAAAAATAGCTCGAAATTCAAATTTTTTTCATTTGAAAATTCACCTCGACCTTTGATAAATCTGCCCCTTAGTGTAAATGATAGTACAGTGACCTTATGCAGTTGATGCCTCGAAGCTGTCCATGTTGGCCTAGCTAGAAACAAGCAGTGATACAAATATATAATCATGTAATTAAGCAAATTATTGCCATGTCTGTGTATGTATGCCATTATGCCATATGACAAGACAATGCCTGTTCTGTTACAAGTTCATTCCAGAACAATATAAATAAATGTCAAAATCCATGATTTTCACGTTACCGTAATTCAGAGCATGACAAGCTCCCAAGTTATCCGTTATGTCTGATGCAGTTACAGTCTGTATTAACTACTTGTTTTCCTTAGTATAAGTCACAGTATATATATGGAAAGTACTCTTCTTCTAAATATATATATTTATGGTGAAAGTGCTTGTTATACAACTTGGGTAGTGACGCACAGTGGAGAGATTTATGAGACTTAGATTTACGTAGATCCCTCTCGTTGTCTACTGCTTGCAACTTCTCCCTCTGTGTTTCTCTGTGTGTCTGTGTTTCTCCTGTGTTTGCATATACTTATATGTTAGAGAGCTTTACTGCATGTTCCACAGCTAAAAGTCGTATTTGCTATCTAAATTTAGAATTTGTATAGGCAATTAATTTGTATAGACCTGTGTATATTTGCACTTGTTACAGGTATTGGACCTGTTATGCAGAATGCTTAGGTTTTCTGGATAACAGATCTTTCTGGAATTTGGAACTTCATACCTTAGTCAACTAGAAAATCATGTAAACATTAAATAAGCCTAAGGTTTTGCTTACAATAAGGATTAATTATCTCTTAGCTTGGATCAAGTACAAGGTACTGTTTTATGACTATGAAGATTTTCATTCATCCAGGTCATGGTATATATAAGTAATTTAAAAAAACAAAACAGGTAATTATTGAAGATGTTTCACCACTCATCTGAGCAAGCTCATCCACTCATGAAGCTGCTCGGATGAGTGGTGAAATGTCTTCAATAATTACCCAGCAAGTCCAGTTGTTTTTTTTTTTTAATTACTTATATTAAGAACCTGCTTTATTATTACAGAGAAACAACAAATCATGTTTAAATATTTTGGAGCTTTCTGGATAACAGGTTTGCAGATAACGGATCCTGTATCGTTATCTGTATTTAACATCCTCCAAACTACCAACAACATACAGTATGGCTGGTCCTGTTCCCAAATTCAGTACTAGAGGTACTGTGATTCCCCCTATCCCCTGACATGCCTCTCAGCTGCGGTTTATGTACAATTTTTTTAAAAATTCTGACAATATTTTAATTATATGGCAATATCACATAAATGATTTCCAGCTGACTTGCAAACTAAAAACTAGGGATGCACCGAATCCAGGATTCGGTTCAGGATTCGGGCAGGATTCAGCCTTTTTCAGCAGAATTCGGATTCAGCCGAATCCTACTGCCCAGCCAAACCGAATCCTTATTTGCATATGCAAATTAGGGGCAGGAGGGAAATAGCTTGACTTTTTGTCACAAAACAAGGAAGTAAAAAATGTTTTTTCCTTCCCACCCCTAATTTGCATTTGCAAATTAGGATTCGGTTCGGTATTCAACCAAATCTTTCACAAATGATTCGGGGGTTCGGTCGAATCCAAAATAGTGTATTCGGTGCATCCCTACTAAAAACCGATTCCATACAGAGCTTGGCTGTAGAATCTGTAGTCCAGTGTCACGAGGCAGCTACAAATAGTCAGCTCTCACTCTTGCGGCAATGACTACAAAGTGTTAATAGAGCGTAACACATATCAAATCTACAATGTCATTTAACACTTCATTTGTATTATAATATTTTTGGTTTTCCATATCATGTACAATTCTGCTTTGTAACAGCTGGCAATCTTGTAACATGCTACTTATACCAGTACTTATGTTCCTTCTTGTTAGAGAATTATTCTTGTAGGAATTATTAAGAATCAAATATAGATGAAAAGCAATCAAAATATGCCAGAACAGTGTTACATGAACACACACTGAAACGTAGACATTACAAGATATACTGTATCCCTTTCATTTATAAGGAACACGCTGTTTGTGTATTGTGTAAGGATAATCAAAATACCAAGTAGTTGTCATACAGCCTTTATTTCCCCTTTGTATGTTCACTCTTAGCTTGTTTTGACAGACAGGTCAGTGATTGCAGCCTTAGGGGGGCTTAGAAACGTCTATTTTTATCCAGACCATATGATGAGAATTTGAGAATGCACATTATATTCAAGATCTCTCCTGTGCCGGTGCAATGAATCAAACAAGTTCTACCTATTCTATGTTAATAGACATGAGTCAATGCAAATATTGCCAAGGAAAAATGCTGCTTACCTGCTAGCGCTTACTTTGTGTCTTGCTATTGACCGCTGAAGAGCAAGATTCAGTCTGTCAAACTGCAAAAAAAAAAGAAAATACAAAGTGATTAATGGCTTTTATTAAAAAAAAGGTGCATTTTGCTGCTCTTGCAGGCGTAAGAGACACAGGTCTGTCATTACAGCTGGAAATGTTGACAAAGTGCAGAAGATTTTACAGGACTCCAGACAAGATCATTCTGGGTCTCACAAAAGGGGTTGAATTTACTTTTAATATGATGTAGAGAGTTATATTCTAAGAACAGCTGTAATTGGTTTTCATTTTTTATTATTTGTGGTTTTTGAGTTATTTAGCTTTCTACTTTACTATTTTAGCAATCTGGTTGCTACGGTCCAAATTACCCTAGCAACCAGGCAGTGATTTGAATAAGAGAATCGCATATGAATAGGAGAGGAACTGAATAGAAAGATCAGAAAATAACAAGTAGCAATAACAATAAGGCAGATTATTATTCAAGGATCGAATTCATGTGAAGCTAAACCATCCATTTAGCGTCCATAAATGCGAATTTAAACCAAAAATTATTAACGAAAACTGGAATCGAATTTGATTCGAATTTAAAAAAACTCAATTTGGGTTAAAAAAAAACTTTGATTTGAATGTCAGGAAGGCTGTAAACTTCACTAAAATGATCCCTGGACCTCTCCCATTGACTTATACAGTAATTCGGCAGGTTTAATGGTGGCAAATAGTCGAATTTGAGATCTTGAAGGGCCAGAGTATGATAAATCTCGAAATTCAAATTAAAACTCAAATCGTGTTTGGATAACTCACAATTTTAATATAAGAGTTTTGACCTAAAAAAATCAAAAATTCTAATTTGAATTTTCACTTCGACCCTTAATAAATCTGCCCCTAAATCTGTAGCCTTACAGTCCATTTGTTTTTTAGTGACCCCTATTTAAAAGACGGAAAGAGTCAGAAGAAGAATGCTAATAAGTCAAAAACTATAAAAAATAAACAATGAAAACCAATTGAAATGTTGCTTAGAATTGGCCTTTCTATAACATACTACGGGGCCAATTCACTAAGGGTCGAATATCAAGGGTTAATTAACCCTCGATATTCGACTGGGAATTAAAATCCTTCGACTTCGAACGATTAAATCCTTCTAATCGAACGATTCGAAGGATTTTAATCCAACAATCGAAGGATTATCCTTTGACCAAAAAAACTTAGGAAAGCCTATGGGGACCTTCCCCATAGGCTAACATTGACTTCGGTAGCTTTTAGATGGCGAACTAGGGGGCCGAAGTTTTTTCTTAAAGAGACAGTACTTCGACTATCGAATAGTCGAATAGTCGAATGATTTTTAGTTCAAATCCTTCGATTCTAAGTCGAAGTCGTAGTCGAAGGTCGAAGTAGCCCATTGGATGGTCGAAGTAGCCCAAAAAACACTTCGAATTTCGAAGTTTTTTTTACTTCGAATCCTTCACTCGAAGTTAGTGAATCGGCCCCTTAAAGTTAACTTAAAGGCGAACCACTCCTTTAAGAGGGAGAGAATGCTCTTGTTTTTGTATTTAGTGGCAGTAATGATGTTGTGCTGTGTTTGCATACAAGCTCCCCTTCTGGCTGCCATACAACAGACATACTGGCATACAGAGGCAAACTAATGTTGCTGTAGTCTTGCAAAAAATAATTTTAGGTTATCCTACTGAGACTCAATCAACATGTAAAAGTAGAGCTCACCACAGTAAAATGCCACCACTCTCTATGGATTCCTATGGGATGTTTAGAGGTAGTTATCAAATACATTCACCCACTGATAAATATTGCATTAAAATACCAATTTTATGTTGGTATATCTCAAAGTGAGTAAACTATTATTAGGATTAAGCATAAAGCTATCCCTTCTTGGAGCAGACTCTATACGTAGATTCAAACAGAATCCAATACAAATAAAGATGTCATTCAATGCAGAAAACAAATTTGTGAATTGATTTGGCTTGTTGCAAGTGGCAGTGATTCAGGTCACATTAACATTCTGCCCGACTGATTTGCTCATCTCCAGTGGTGACATTCAGTGCCCTTGGCGCAGAGAAGTCAAGCTCTGCAGCTGTTCTGTAACCACCGCTCCCACAATCCAAAGCTTTCCCACATACAAAGACAATGACATCTGGGATTCAATGGGAGCTGCAGAGAATCCGTTTGCATTCTGCCAGTACTGAAGCTTTCTATCCTGGTATCCCACGAAAAAGCTACTTGTGTTTGTTTCTGTTGCAGTGCCATTAAATGTGGAACTGATTCCCACCTGCAGTAACATTTACATCCTGACTGTTTCCTTTTAGCAAGTCATTAAACAGGCTCACACGCTGACAAATTTAATTTCTTAAAAAGGGTTGACTGCAGCCACCAGGGTAAAATGCATTTAGGCGTTCTTTTATAGATTACAAATCTATACTGTAATTTTTTTTCTGTATCTGCATACTGCGCTGCCCATCCATTAGGGCTCTTACACGAGGCCGTTTTTGCCTGCGCTCACCTGCGTTGCGCTTTCTTCCGTTCAGCCGCAGGGGAGCGCATGAGTAGACGCAGTCAATTATTTGGAAGGGGGCTGTACTCACACAGACACATGTAAGCGCCAAACACAGGTTGGGACGCAGTATGTTGCATTTCACCTGCGTTCGGCGCAAACATGCGTCTGTGTGAGTACAGCCCCCTTCCAAATAATTGACTGTGTCTACACCTGCCTACGGCCATGTGTAAGAGCACTTACATTGTCAACATATGCCTTGAATAACTCCTGAAAGCTGTTTCAAGGGCAAGTCAACCCCAAAATAAAAAAATTGCCTAATAAAAGAATATTTTATTCTAAGCAACTTTGCAATATACATTCATTTCATATTGTCTACGGTTTTTAATGTACTGGTTAATGTATTGCTATTGCAAGTAATGTTTGTTTGTCCCTTTCTATTCTCTGCCTTGATGGCTAAGACTGTTCATACAATGACAAGACTGCTGATTAACAGACTTGACTTTGCTGGGGAACCAAGACTTTTGCAACATTGTTTAAAAAGTAACAAGCAGGAGTTAAGCAAATGCTTCTTTTAATAGCAAATGTTATTTTTTTTTTACAAATAACCTAAAAATCACTGAACATTTTTAATAAATGTATATTGGAAAGTTGCTTATAATTATGTTTTCTTTTATTAGGCAAATTTTTATTTTAGGGTTATCTTGCCCTTTAATGCAAGCTATACAATGAACCTGTCTGTTCAAAGGTGCCTCATAAACACTGTTTATTGCAAGGCTAATTTTACTGGATATCAAATATGATCACCCATCTATAAGCTGGTCCTTCACAATGACTAGAATTTTAAAATTGGACCATAGACAGCGCTAAATGAGGCTAATTTTATTTGCAGGAATAGAAAGCGTTTCTGCATGTTTATTCTAATGAAGACACACATCTCTTTGGAGTGCTTATATACCGATGGCATTGTATTGTATCTGTATCTGCCTTAGGAATAATTCATTAGTATGTGAAAGCATAACGAGCAGCTCTATTAACTGACGGAATGTGTGCGTGTGTGTTCAGATAGAGGAGAGTAAGTGGTGGGAAACTTGTACACATTTCTGCCTAGTGTGTTTCACAACATGATACAATGTACAGGACACACGGGGAGCATCATTGCACTGGCAATCAAACCAGATTTACCCAGTTCAATCCAATCATTTATATCGTGAAAGCAATTTTCTGCCTTAGAGCTGACCTGGAAACACAATTTTCCCAGCAACAGCTGAGAACAACAGCAGCGGAGCTTCGCTTGGCAAGAAAAGTCAACGCTGGAGATGATTCCATGGCTAAGAAAGTATAAAGATAATGTACATTTTCTCTAAAAAAAAAAAAATGCTGCTACTTGCAGCTGCCTAAAATAGAATTCATTGTTTCCATTGGAGCAAGCTACACGTGGCTTCAAATGTAGAAGGATTTGCCCCCCAATTGCAATAAAAGCAATTTGTAATTTACAAACGGCGGCAACAAAAATATATGCACTTGGGATATATAAATATCTATTATTAAAGCTGCTCTGTGACTCTTACAATGTAAATTAAACATTGCAAATGAATTATTTTAAGTATAGCTCCATCAAAAAACTATACATGGGGGAGGGGTGCAATTTTATTTAGCAAGGGTCTGGGTTTAACTCCCACGCAATAAAACTGTACAAGTAACTTTATATTCATTAAAATAAAACATTTTTAAAACACTTGGGTTTTCTAAACTAAAACTTTACCAGCCATTCTCCTGTGGTCCTGTGGGTTATGCAGATAAATGACTAGTTGCTAGGGTGGGTGAGCTTAGCTGCCAGATAGCAGGTTTAAAGCCAAACTGAGAGTGATAGAACAAGTGTGTGTCTATATCATAGAACTTCCCTTAATATTATTGGGTTTTTTTGCCTTATGCTCTGTAAAGCCTGGGATTTCCACCCCCAGGAACACCAGTTGGCCCTCACAAAACGGAGTACAAAGATTTCTGCCCATTTATGTAAGCGGCGCTGCATACCTAGTGTTGCACACTATATAGTTGGCACATAATTTTGCATTATTCAGTATATACTAGGAAGGAGTGCCAGAGAATGCCAGGTACAAGGAAGACCTGTACTTACCACCTTTATATTAATCCAGTGCAAAGCTCAGACAGAGAGCACCTGTGTATTGGCCCTTTACCACTTGTCCCTATACCCATGGTACCCAAGCACTTTTTCCAGCTCCTGAACTATTATTGTAGGTGAAATGCTGCACTAACTACAAGCACTGTATAAGTCTGTATGCACATCCACAATCCAGTGAAGTGTCTTAGCACTAATGATGCTAAAATGCCCTGCCTCATATATCTTATATCAGATGCCCCTGTCTATGGGAACCAAAAGTCTCATCGCAGGAGCTCCCGCAGCTCTCACTTGCTATGCTGTTTCACAAGCTGCTATTGATATGGTTATTCCTGGGAACAGATGAACAGCTCAATAAGCAAGAGGCCAGCACATTCACTTGTTCTCAGCCTGTTGCTTTTGCTTGTTGATCCTCTTAGCAGGACTAAACCACCCCCTGTTCCTTCCCCTCTGCTGTATAGCTGGAATGACCCATGACATGATGCCTAGCACTGGAGGGTTCCTATATTGCACTCTTCTCTAGCCAAATAATCCTGAGCATATTTCAAAACAACCCTCCCCCCCGCAAAAAAAAGGATTAACCGGTTGGTTGCAGGTGCCTGGGGTATTGTTTCTTTTAACAAGAGTGCGTATAAAGCAGTTTGTGCAGAGTGGGGCAGCAATTACCTCAGGGAAGATGAACTTTCGGATGCTCTCTGCCAAGGTGTGCAGATAAACCCGGATCCGGCTGGTCTTCCTCTGTGGGGGGGCATCTTCTCTTTTGCCCGGGGCGCTGATTTCACCCACCTCTTTACAGATTGGGAGAGAGGCAGCAGCAGCAGCAGTGGCCGATACTTCCTCATCCCCTTCCTCTGAGCCCTGACTCTGTGTCAGCAAAGAGAAGGGACATTCCCCTGTGAGCTTGAGCTCCTTCAGCTTGGTACAGAACATAGTGCCCACACTGGCCGCTCATCAGACGCCCCTTGCGCTGCCACAGCCTCACAGGTTCTGCTTTGGTGCAACAATTCCAGAGGAGCAGCAGCTCAGAGATCTGGGACACAGGCTGAAGCCACTGTATGGGAGAGCAATGAATGCTGCTGGAGTGTGAGGGGCGGAGAGGAGCTCTCTGACATGGGGGAGGCACCCGCACATGCTGAGCCACAGGGACAGACCACCCTCCTGCACTTACTCTGCATTTAGACTCGTCTGTCTCTTTCTGCCAGGATTGTGGAGAAGGGAAAGGTGGAAAGTGTTTCCCTGTCAGGCTACAGGTTCTTGTCTGTTTGTCTGGCTGTCTGGTTGCTCACCCTTCCCTGTTTTGTGTGTGTATATATATATATATATATATATATATATATATATATATATATATATATATATATATATTAAATTATTGGAGTAACTGAACTTTGATGGGTCTGTGTCATATGTTGTAAAGTACAGTGACATATTTCTATTTCACAATGACAGCCAGTACTCAGCAACAGCGTTAGAAGTAGCATATCCACTGGCCAGTATATAAGTGCTTTTCCTTCAATCAGCGCCCCCCCCGTACCATTTCCCTCCGTACTATGAAGGTTTTTAAATAAAGAAATCAAGAAAATGTACAACACATTAATGAATGAAACTTTTCCTTTATATTACTGCCCCCTGTACCTGTACCAGCAAGCTCAGCAGCCATCCATAATACAGCCTTTAAAATCCCCTTAAAAGTGCGCCCCTCAATGATGGCAGCCGCCTACTCTGCCTTCCCCTAGTTCTGGCCCTGCATTTCCTACTCACAGCATAGGACATTGTTACTGTAGTTGGCACCTTTGGGTGGGAGCCACACCAGTAAAATGTCTGTTTTGCTTGGGAAGTAGCCATTTTACAGCCACACAACCCATATCCCAAAACTGACATACCATTGTCCATGTTACCATACCTCGCTTGAAGGCGAAAGTAAAATCATTTTCAGATTCTGATTACCAAAGGCATGATGTGGCCAAAGATTATAGGTAGATTTGTTAAACTGTGAGATGTGACAGAAAACTTCAATCACTTTCTATTCATTCCTATTGTCTTTTTAGAATTCTATTCTAAATTCTATTTACAATGGGTAAAGTTTGGGGCAGGTTTATCAAGGGTCGAAGTGAAAATTGGAATTTTGAAATTTGAATTTTCGAGAGTTTTTTTGTTAAATTTGACTAGGGAATAGTTAAAATTCGATTTGAGTTTTTAAAAAAATTGTTTCAGGTAAGTCAATACAATCACTTGAGGGTGCCTAACATTTGGCACCCCCAAGTACTGCAAGCCTTTCCTTCTCCTTTAAAGTTCAGTATTTGATAAATATGTTTCTAAAAAAATGCCATAGGAATGAAAGCGGGTGGATTTTTCTGTGATGGACTCTAACTCACATTTTGATAGATTTGCCCCTAAATATGTGCAGTGTGTAAGGCACAACAAAGTCTGGCATTGTTATTCCCCCTTTTCTGCTTCCAGAACTCCCAGGATGCTCAGCTACTCAATAAAACCACCACCAGTACATAGAGCGGCAGTGCTGGAATAAGCACCATTGCTGAAATTACAAACTGGAGAACTGCTGAGTAAAAAGCTAAATAACTCAAATACCACAAATAATAAAAAATGAAAACCAGTTACAAATTGTTTCAGAATATCACTCTCTAAATCGTAATAAAAGTTAATTCAAAGGTGAACAACCCCTTTAAGTTATAAACATCTTGTTCTGAATTTGGCACTTAAGGGAGCCAATTTAGGGAGATGGTGCATAGTAAAATGGCATCTTGTAGATTATAAGGATATAAGACGTAACAAAGGAGTTTTGTGACTATAAAGGCACTGGGCTTCATGGAGTTATGTTGGCTAGTATTATAACTTATGTAGGAGGGCTGCATTATTACATTTTTGGCAGGTTCATGTCTTTAACATTGTCTGTGCTTCTGCTGTTCGGTAGTTGTAGCCTGTCCCTAAGGCTATCCTTATTGCTCCCCCACTATTGGAACTTGCTGAATATGTCATCATCAGAAGGGGAAAACAAGTAGGGACAAAACGGGAAAACGAGGGGAGACTGGAGTATCTGGGAAAGCCTACTACCCCCTACATGAGATGCTTTTCACAGACAGAGAAGTATGCAGTTTATACCATTTATCTCCTTTTTTTCCAGATGGAATCAAAGTTATAAGGGCCGTTACCCTGCTCTCACTGGGCTAATTTAAGATCCCCATATCCTTTTAATCCTTGTTAATTTATTTCTGCAATGACCATCATTTTCCTGATGGCATACTGTGCCAAAGAACCGTACAGTACAGTTGGGAAATAATGCTTTTTAATAAAAATATCTGTAATTATTATTGACCATTTTTGTAACCATCAAGCTTTGGCACAATATGTAACAGCTGTATTGTAACCCCACCTAATGTGAGGGGCTTATAGAAGTGTTTTACAATGAAATGCATTGGAGAGAGGGCAAATAACAGTAAACCTGAATCAGTTGGGTTGACAACTGGATGATGTGGCAGCTTTGCAGATCCAAATGGCCAACTTTATTTTTATGCAGCCCCATCTCAGTTTGGTCAAAAACAACATTTATTCCATCTCTGCAAAACCAGTGTTTGGTACCAGTACAGGTATGGGCAGGGCCGCCATTAGAAATCACGGGGCCCCGTACAACAAAATTTTTGGGGCCCCCTGGGCCCCGCCCACACTGACGACCAAGCTCCGCCCCATATCCCGCCCACATCGCAGTTAAAAGACCACACAGACATCAGCGCTAAAAAAGTAACCCCCCCCCCACACAAGTTGTAAAAAGCTATTGATGGTCAGGGCCCCCTTATAAAAAAAATTGGGGCCCCAAAAAAAAAAAAATTAAAAATTTTTTTTTTTAAAAAAACATTGGTGGCAGGGGCCCCCTGTTAAAAAAAACTTTAAAAAAAATTAATTTTTTTTTGAAAAAAAAAAAAAACATTGGCGGCAGGGGCCCCCTTATAAGTTAAAAACAAATTGGGGCCCCAAAAAAAAATTTGAAAAAAAATTAATTTTTTTTTGAAAAAAAAAAAAACATTGGCGGCAGGGGCCCCCTTATAAGTTAAAAACAAATTGGGGCCCCAAAAAAAAATTTGGAGAAAAAAAAATTTTTTTGAAAAAAAAAAAAATGGTGGCAGGGGCCCCCTTACAAGTTAAAAACAAATTGGGGCCCCAAAAAAAATTTTAAAAAAAATTATTTTTTTTTGAAAAAAAAAAAAACTGGTGGCAGGGGCCCCCTTACAAGTTAAAAAAATTTGGGGCCACCAAAAAGAAAATTAATTTTTTTTTTAAAAAAAAAACCCAAAAAAAAACAATGGTGGCAAGGGGCCCCTTACGAGTTAAAAAAATAATTGGGGCCCCAAAAACAAAAGTTTTAAAAAAAAGATTGGTGGCAGGGGCCTATAGAATATTAAAATAATACATTGGTGGCCAGGGGATTAAAAAAAAAACAAAACACAAACTGGTGTTCAGTAGAATTGAACTCATGGCTTCAGTACTTCAACTTCGCCTCCTTTCGTGACTTCGGGTCTTTTCACCGCTTCAGGACTTCGGCTTCGGCTGTTTTCGTGACTTCGGGTCTTTGCGCTGCTTCAGGACTTCGGCTTCGGCTGTTTTCGTGACTTCGGGTCTTTTCGGCGCTTCGTGACTTCGGGACTTCGGCTTTTTCCGTGACTTCGGGTCTTTTCGTCGCATCGGCTTCGGCTTTTCGGCACTTCCGCATTCGGCACTGAAGAGGCAAGACGTACGGCTCGGGCGCTCGTAAGGGGGGCCCGGATCTTCAAAAAAATGCAGCGCTGCCGGGCCCCCCTTCATGCCCGGGCCCGGTACGCTTGTCCCCCCTGTCCCCCCCTGATGGCGGCCCTGGGTATGGGATCCATTATTCGAAAACCTGTTACACAGAAAGCTCTGAATTACTGAAAGGCAGTATCTAATGGACTCAATTTTATCCAAATAATCCACATTTTTCAAAGATAAAACAGTAGGTTGTACTTGATCCAAACTAAGATATAATTAATCCGTATTGGAAGCAAAACCAGCATATTGTGTTTATTTAATTTAACATGATTTTCTAGTAGACTTATGGTATGAGGATCCAAATAAAGATCTGTTATCCGGAATCTCTAGGTCCCGAGCATTCTGGATAACAGGTCACATACCTGTACATGGAACATTCCCCATGTAACTGAGCACAATATTAGACAGAATGTCAATATTACATCTAATTCTTTTGCCTGTAGCAGAAAAGCAATCCATGAAATATCTGACTTTGGGGCTGTGCATTTTGCAGATAAATGAATCTGGCTTTTCTTTCCTGGAGGAGTTTACAGTGTTTCATCTTTCAGTGTGACTTTTATTAGCTCCCTGCTGATAGAGGGAAAACATAACGAGATAGAGATAGAGCATTATTTATATAAATATATAGAAGAATGAGCAAAGCAAGCACAACTACAATCAACGTTTGTGTTCCAGTTAAATATCAGGGAAACTGTGTATATTCTTGCATTACATATAAACCTCAAACAAAGACAATTGGGGGGAGACAAATTATAATTTAAAATTGTTTTCTTGTTTCAGAAGTTTTGTGTATGTCGATGATCGTTTCTATCATTTTTTCATTCCTTGGTTTTTATCATTAGTTGCTTCAGTTTTCTCCGGCATGAAAGCGCCCGAGAAAAATATTGCTGCATTTTAGGGTTAGGCTTACATTGAATGCAATGGTAAAGCTAAAAACTAAATTAGCAAAAACTAAAAACAAACCGTTATCCAGAAAGATCAAATTACGGAAAGCTTGTCTCCCATAGACTCTATTTTAGCCAAATAATCCAAATTTAATAAATATTTTCCTTTTTCTCTGTAATAATAAAACAGTACCTTGTACTTGATCCCAACTAAGATATAATTAATCCTTATTGGAAACAAAACCAGCCTATTGGGTTTATTTAATGTTTTTATGATTTTCTAGTAGACTTAAGGTATGAGGATCCAAATTATAGAAAGATCTGTTATCTGGAAACTCCAGGTCCCGAGCATTCTGGATAACAGGTCATATTAAATTAAATCCTTGTTGGAAGCAAAACCAGCCTATTGGATTTATTTAATATTTTATATGATTTTCTAGTATACTTAAGGTATGAAGCTCCAAATTACGGAAAAATCCATTATCTGGAAAGCCCCAGGTTCCGAGCATTCTGGATAACAGGTCCCATACCTGTATTTGTGAATGGCAGTAAACAACATTAATATCATGTGTAGATAGGAAATGTGAAACCTACTGCACATTTCATTGGATCCTCTCAAGTTGAGCATACTTAGCTCTTTTTTAGATCTTTTTTTAGAACTTTTCAAATTAATGGTGGACCTAACTTTCTTGTAGGTTCATCTAGCACTGCCTCTGTTTCAACTGAACTGAAAAGGTTCTGTAGGATGATATAAAGCTTTAGTACAGGTAGAGGACCTGCCTCTTTGCCTTAATGGGTAAAATTTAGTCAATAGGAGATGGCCTTCCTGTAATTCAGAGCTTTCTGGATAACGGGTTTCTAGTTAACAAAAGAAGTGTGCATAATACAGTACTTTCACTACTTCCCCTATGAGCCTGATGCCATCTATTATGTCGACAAGTAGTTTGCATGCAATAGGAAGACCAATGAGACCGGAAGCAAAGAAAAAAGCAGAATAAAATAAATTATCCAAAGTTAACTTGTAGTATGATGTAGAAAGTGATATTCTGAGACAATTTGCAGTTTTTCATTTTTTATTATTTTTGGTGTTTGAGTTATTTAGCCTTTCATTCAGCAGCTCTCCAGTTTGCAATTACCCTAACAACTATGAATTGATTTGAATTGAATAAGAGACTAGAATATGAATAGGGGAGAGTATGAATAGATATACGAGTAATAAATAGTTGCAATAACTTTAAATATGTTACCTAACAGAGCATTCATTTTTTTTTTAGATAGGGTCAGTGACCCAACATTTGAAAGGTGGTAAGAGCCTTTGGAAAACTGCTCTTTAGTTTCCAAATATTATTAAAGCTTGCCATTTGAACATGCCTGTCACTCCTAGATAGGCTAGATAAACTACAACACCTTGGAGCTGATTGCCTCCATATATTTCTTTGACTAAAAAAGCTTTAAGCACTTTGTTTTCAGGCTACTAAATACACAGCATTTAAAGTACCCAAAATGGACCACCAATAGACTTAAGGTAGAAGTCACCTGACCAGTGCTCTCAACAGGCAATAGTAGCCCAGAAAAGCACATTTTACAAGTTTATGGCAAGAAAATAAAGATAACAGCTGAAGATAACTAGCTGCTGCTTTTACTGAAGGCTTGGCTACTGAAGGCACGTTCTTCCCCCAAATCTAGATAAATACTTCTTTTAATCAAAATAATATAATTTTTTGTATATGTTTATATTATTTGTATATGTTAAATTAAGGAGAAAGCGTAAGGCATTAAAAACCCCTTCTCTGTAAGTTTCTATTAATAATACCATTTCCAACTTGCAGAAACTTTATTCTTATCTTCTTTATCCTTTGTCAGTGTAATGGTGCTTGCAGGCTAAATTATGCAGTATTTCTTCTGCTGCTCTGATATATTCTTGTTTTATTTCTGGGATCCATTTGAGCTTGTGAATTCAGATAAGACACTCTTTAATTGGAAACCTGTATTCTCCACATGCTCATGTACCCTCTAGTCTTTGGATATAAAACCAATTATCTACACATTTTTAGCTGCATATATTTGTGGGCAGATTTATTAAGGATCAAGTTGTGTTTTCCACAAAAAATGTTGTTTTCAAGGTTATTTTTTTGGTCAAAAAACAAATTTTCTAGTTAAAAAAACTCACATTAAAAAAACACAATGACACAGTGGCAATTCCATGTTTAATACCCCCAGAACTTTTAGCAGGATGGTACAGTGGCAATTTCAAGTATAAATACCCCAGATAATAACCACTGAACACATGTATTTTTGTTCATAAACCTCAGCACATATTTTAAAATAAATAAATTTGACATTTCCATAGGTTAAAAATCAAGATGGCAGTCGGAATGCATTTTGAATAATCACTGGCAGGTAGAACAAGTAAATAAAAACCAGAAGGCCTTACCATTATTCTCTGGAGGTGGGGGGAGGGGTAGATCTGGAAAGTAGTGAGTCTGTAATTTGATCCCTGAAGCTTCTGTTCCTGCCCCGTGCTTGCTCTCCTGGATGCAGCCTGGTAACAGGAGATCACAAGCAGGAGGTGGGCCTTAGACTAGAGATGTGATCAGACATTGGAGCAAGCATCTTCATGGTGTAAGTGAGGAAATATTGGAAATATTGGTGGGGAAGGAAAAGCTTGTCTTGGTTCCTTCCATGGTGAGGGCCCCCCATGGGCGCTGGGCCTGATGGGATGCAATCAGCCCAATGCTGGCACTGCTATTAAGACTCAAAGCCATGGGTAGGAATCGTAACGTGAAATGCTCCAAATGTTAAGTCCCAGACGCAAACTTTTTACATGGTCGGCAATCTATAAGTACTGGACTAATCTGATCAAATAAATAACAACTCAACCTCTACTACCGGGAGTTTTAACCCCTGAGGTCTGTTTGATGGAACTAGTAGACCATCTAACCCCCCCACATCAAAGCTAGAACACTCCTAAGACCTGTAACATCTCACCATGGTGGTCTAGCAGGGTGGCTGCTGTGCCGCCGGCAGGGACGCCCGCCTGCTCCTTTACAGATCGTGGATTGCACTTCCAGGTTTTATGTGTGACGTCATCACGTTCGTATAGCGTGAAATTCAAATATTTAAAGGGGCTTTGAATCCAAACACATTGCCTTTGTTAGGTATTATCTGGGTGACATTCCTGTCTGTTTTGATCCTTGCCTGCCTCACTATTCTGAACTCTGCCAATCTTGACCCTTGCCTGCCTGACTATTCTGAAATCTACCGGTGTTGACCCTTGCCTGCCTGACTATTCCTTGAACGCTGCCTGTACCAACCCAGGCTTGATTGACCTTGCTTGAACTCTGCCTGTACCGACCTCGGCCTGCCTGACTTTGCTTTTTGTCAATTACCTGAACTGTTGCCTTCTGTCCAAAACCTTGGAAACCCACGTGCCCCTTTGCTCGCTTAGAACATCTGCTTTGCTCCTCTCATATTAAGACCTGACCTATATACAGTTTATCCGGTGCAAAGCATGCATGGGCTCCCTAAAGAATTGGTTTAGTTGGTTCCATTATCAATATCCCTAAAGAAAAATGGGACAAGAGATATCTCAAAATGATATGCTTGAGGTAATTACTGATCCGAAGCAACATGGGCCCACACTGCTGCAAGGCCAAATCAGTGTTAGTAGTATTCAAGCACTCAGCATGTGAGCCAATCAGCCAATCGACCAATAGCTTACTTTCTAACCTAATAGGTAAGAGGCAAAACGTGTTTGCTACAGCTGATTACAGCAAGAGCAAATGTCTCTTAATTGTTCCCTTTATCCAAAGTGAAATTATGTTCAGAAGCTTGAGAAATGATCAGATTGAGAATACCTCATTTTCATGCCAATGCTGTTCAGCTTTTATTAAAGGAATGTCACTGCAATCCCTTCTGAAAGTGTCTAAGCATAATTACTGCATTCCATTTACTCTTTCAATATCATTACTGTTCATTAAAAGTCAAGTATCTTTCTTTGTGGTTCAACTGACTCAAATGTGTTATTTCTTACTGATTTATGGCATTTATTTTGATTAAGAAATTAAACATCCTGTTTTTAAATACTTTATTATATATACTACCAAAGATAAAGCACATATATGGAATGTCATAGTAATATTCCGTATTATCGTATGCATTTCTTAAATAGTAATGGAGATGTGTCCCCTGTTTTGATCACAGAAATATTACATTGTATACTTGCATCGATTTACATCTTGTTGTACATTTTAAAAACTAGCGATATTGTGGGTCAGAATCAGTTAGACAAGAAAATATTTATTATTATCGCCTTATTCGGTTTCAGTTTGTCCCATTGAGCCATATGCAATTCAATGAGAAATTATTGTGTATCACATGAAAACTCTGTTGAAATCTATGGGAAAAAAATGCAAGTGGATTAAAAAAAGAGGCACCTGTATGTGCGGAAATAGGGCATGAGTGGAAGGCAAGAGGGGAGAGAAAACGGAAGGGTCAGGGGAAGTGGTAATAGGACAGCAGAGGTAGGGGCATGGGAGATAAAATGAAAGAGCAGGAGAAGGGATGTTTGAGAAACTCAAGAAACTCCAGAAAAATTTGCAGAGCTGGGGGCGGCATGATCCCTCCATAGGCTGGAGTCCTATTTTCATTTGTAACAGCCCAGCGTGACTGAAACAGCTCAGGAAGATGATTTAATGGTGTCGGAGGGTCGCCATTTCTAAGGTGGGGCTGGCTGGGGCGGCTTTGGGGAGCTTTTAGCTGCTTAGATTTCGTGTGCAGCTTCTTTTCACTGATGCCGACACCTTCCTATTTTTATAGGAACGTGTCAGTATCACTTTAAAGGGGGTTGTTCACCTTCCAAAAGCTTTTTTCAGTTCAATTGTTTTCAGATTATTCCCCAGAAATAAAGATTTTTTAAATTACTTTCCATTTTTTATTTCTTACTGTTTTTTCAAAATATAAGTTTAAAGTTTAATGTTCTTGATTTCCCCGACCCACACCTGACCCTAACCTGCCCTCCCTTACCCCTTACCTTCCACGTTGCATTTATAGACCCACGCCAACCCGCCCCGCTGATGACGTCACAAAAGGGGTGGGGTGAGCAGGCGCAGTGTCTATAAAAGACGAACCCGGAAGTCGGAAACCGGCATTTGACGGTGGCGGCTGGGGAGAGCAGGAGAAGAGCTCAACCCGCCCGCCACCCGCGAGGTATCGCCACGACCCACACATCACTATCGGCAACCCACCCCGCTGCTTTAGGAGGTGAAAAATGACACTTCACACTTCAATATTAGAAAAACAGTCACACACAGAAAATGGAATGTAATTGGAAAAAAGTATTTATTTCTGGTGATCTGAAACCAACTGAAGTGAAAAAAGTGTTGGAAGGTGAACAACCCCTTTAATAACAAAACTCACCTTCAGACTGGACTTTCAGCACTATCTATGAGAGTAAGTTGACATTATTCCTAAATCTTACCCTAACTGGCATTCAAGCTGGGTCCCCTATAGCTGAAGACAGCACCATAATTTGGCTAATACATTTCAAGTCAATGGATAAGGTTCCTATTTTATATTTATGATAACATACACAACTGCACCCTTTACCTTAGGCTAATGTAAGATGAGACAATTTCTCTAGCAGAATATCCTGGTAAACAGATGCCTAAACTGCCTGTGCCACCCCAATTAATTATAATGGAAACCTTGGGCATTTTATTAAAATAAATATGCTGGTATAATAACTGGCTGTATTATTATTAACATTTAACAGTTAGGAACAATAGTGGGATTTATGCACTGAAAATACAAATTGTCTACATACTGTATATGTCTGCTACAGTAGGTAAAAATACTCAACAAAACAGAGCTTACAATCGAAAAGACAATTAGTATGGCATCCTTCTTCAGTGGTATTGGAAGACAAATGCAATTGTGAGGGAATATAATAAAAATACAAGTATTGCAACTGCATTCTACCTCAACACCCCCATTCCCCTGACATTTTTCTTTATTCACTGCATGCTTTTTTTATTATTACTTTCTTGCAGACAGATGTGTCACCGCATATTAGAGAGAAGCAGACATCATAAGCATACCCTGGAGTCAAGAAAATTTGTATCAAACAGTGTATTACATGTCTGCTCTTACAAGCACTACAAATTAGATTCAGTGAGCCTCTTTTTGCATAATTAAAAACAGATGCACATATACAGTAGAGGGAGACTTGACACAGGGCAACGCTGGTAAATCATTCCTGCAGTTCTCCTTAGAATGTCAAAGTAGAAGAATACAATAAATGAGAAAGAAATATTAAAGTCCATGAAGAAGACAATAATAAATGAATGTCTACATTAAATAATGTGGAATCAATTGCACGGCATTTGGCATAACCTATTTTTCACTTGACTAATGTAGCACCTGGATGCAAGATGTGACAGAAATCATTGTTCAGAACAGGTATGGGACCTGTTATCCAGAATTCTCAGGACCTGGGGATTTCTGGATAACAGATCTTTCTGTAATTTGGATCTTCATAACTTCTACTAGAAAATGTTGTAAACATTAAATAAACTCAATAGGCTGGTTTTGCATCCAATAAGGATTAATTGTATCTTAGTTTGGATCAAGTACAAGGTACTTTTTTATTATTACACAGAAAAAGGAAATAATTTTTAACTAAAGGGCAAAGTGACTAACGTGGGCTAAAAGTCGCCAGCATGCCGTAATTTCGGTACTTTGCCGATTTACTAACGGTCACCGGCGTAACTTTGCTAGCGAAGGAGATAGACTCTAGCTGTACTTCGCTCCCTAACACCTGGTGAATTTGCACTCTGGCGAATGGACGAAACTACGCAAATTCACTAAGATGCGGATTTTACTGAACGTTACCAGACTTGCCTTTGCCACCTCAGACCAGGTAAAGTGCAATAGATTAGATAGGACTTCCTAAAAAAATAGTTGAAAATGTTTCTAATTCCCAAAAAACCCTAGTGTCTTTTGCTTTTCAGGGTGATAGGCTGAAAAAGAGCGTACTTTTTTGGGGGTAACTGGCTGCCCCCCTGCATTTCCTAACATATGGCACATAAACTATACAATGGGCTCATGAGTAGGGCAATATACTGTAACAACTCTATTTTCTTTTATTAAGGTTTCCCGGGCTTGTGTAGTGTAATGTATTTGCTGCAACAGATACGTCTATTGAAGCAAAGCAAAGCGAAACTTTGCTTTGCTTGGCGCAGTAACGCTAGCGCAACTTCGCCAGTGTTTGGCACCCTGGACGCAACTTCGGATTTTAGTGAATTAATGTTGTCCTGGTGAATCTATGCGCTGTGAGCGAAGCCGTGGCTGGCGAATTTTTGTAGGTTAGTAAAATTGCCCCTATGGGAGAAAGCCTTTCCGTAATTTGGAGCTTTCTGGGTGACAGGTTTCCAAATAATTGATCCCATACCTGTACTTAGACCTGCTCTGAATAAATGCATTTTCTTACTGAATTGTTTTTGTACACCCCCTCATGGGTTTTGAAAGATAAATATATTAATCAGGGCAGTAGGGACTTAAAAATAAGTAGCAAAATAAAATCAGACTAAAATCGGAAAAATGCTTATTTACAAAGTGGCTTTTTGACAAATAATGTATCTGTCTTTCTTTGCTATCCACATATTCCATTATCGGATGAGATGGACTCCAAAAAGTTTCTTCAAAAACACAAAAAACTTTATTATTACATCATAAAATATATCAATGTATACCAAACCCACAATCTACAGCCTTATGCGTTTCATACCCAAATGGCAGTGAGCCAATTGGGCATGAAACGCATAAAGCTGTAGATTGTGGGGTTGGTATATATAGTTTATGATGTAATAATATAGGTTTTTTTGGTGTTTTTTTTTATGAGAAACTTTTGGAGTCCGGAATGCTTACTGTAGCTGTTAAAGTATCCCCTGGATACTGAGGGTTTATTCCGCACCCTTGTGCTTATTTACAATAGCATATTATCTCTCAGTCTTTTTTGAAACATTTAATGGTATGGCATTCGACTGAATATTTTAAGATGGATTAAGTAGTCATTAAAATCCTAAAATTGTGAATTTGGCGGCCTTTTGTTCTAAAAACATAGCCACCCATAAATAAATGCCTTTAGCACAAAACGCATACAGATTGCTTTTGGCATATTCTGTAATAAATTACACTTTTTTTTTACTGGCCTGTGGGATTCTTGAGTGTCTACCCCTTCTCCCTTCCATAGTTTCTCTAAGACTAGGGATGTAGCGAACTGTTCTGCGGCGAACTTGTTCGCGCGAACATCGGCTGTTCGCGTCCGCCGCAAGTTCGCGAACGTCGCGCGACGTTCGCCAATAGGCGTTCGCGTCAAAATCGTTCGACCATTCGACCATTCGATCGCTAAAATCGAACGATTTTCGTTCGATTCGAACGAAAATCGTTCGATCGAACGATTAAAAATCCTTCGATCGTTCGAATCGAACGATTTTCGGATGTTCGAAGTTCGCGAACTGTTCGCGAACTGTTCGCATTTTTTGCCGGTGTTCGCGAACGGCGTTCGCGAACACATACTCGGCGGTTCGCTACATCCCTATCTAAGACAATATCTTCCAAAGTGCACTTAGGTGGCTACAGTTGACTTAGCAAGCATATAACCCTTTTGTTCTCAAATGAACTGCCTCATTAAGCAAATGCTTACAATTTTATGTGGGAAAGTGGAGTGGAAAAATGTCTGCAGTATTAGTAATGTTTTATAGAAATTAATAAAGTATTTACTAAAAATGATCTTTCTCGCTCAAAGTAGAGATCCAGAATCTCAAAGTATAAAATGAATAATTATTGTCAGCTTATCAAAATAGAAACATCAACAGATATAATAACATTCATACAACATCCACTTTATTATATTACGACATGTATGTGTATTGATGGGAAAAGGAAATGCAATAATGTAAAGAAATATTATCTCTATGAGTTTATTCATTTCTAACATCACATTAGAGGAATGTTGGACCACCTATCCTTCAATCCCTACTTCAGTTCACTGATGTACAGTTCTTTTACGGTGCGGCTGTAGCATCTCAAGTATCAAATTTAAACTTGGTTTAAACTAAAGCCTTGCTTATTTTATATAGTCAGTCATTTTTTTGTCCTGTTGCATGGCTCAAATGTAAAAAAGAAAAAAGAACTGACCCATAAGACTGCACCCATCTCTCAAATCCGATAGCTCAATTATGAAAGTTAAAACATAACTTTTAATAAATAATATAAAGGAAAGGGACAGGGGAACGGAATGACTAGAGGCAGCAGGTTGGTAACATATAGGAGTTGTCGTGAGAGCAGGTACCTAGCCTGCCTAATCCGGTGTGCGCTACTCCATCTAAAGCACAATCCGGCAGTTAATATGACTGCCGATTCGGTCTACCCCTTCAATCCACACCAATCACCAACACCTTCACCTACACAGAACCCCTCCTGGTTTTGTGGATAAGTAAATGCCCTTATTTTAGTAAAGTTCCAACGCTCTGCCTAACCTTATAGTTGACGCTCTGCTTAACCAAATAGTACCAGGAGAGCACACTTTGTCTTTATATTATCATGTCTTTATGGCAGAAAACTGTGCACAATTTTCTGCAATAAAGACATGACAATATAAAGACAAAGTGTGCTCTCCGGGTACTATTTACTTGGAATTCTTTGCACTATTACATGGGGACTGTAGCCTGTTGAGAATCAGGAAAATACAGATATATACAATAAGGACAACCCTGTATCTACTTACAAACCTTTTCCAAAAATGCTCCTGACATTCATTTCGCCCTCTAACATCAGGCTACCATGTCTGATGCATGACTCAGTTTCAGAAAAGTTTTAGTTTCTCGACATTAGAAGACACTGGTGATTTAATCTAAATTGGAACCTTAATTGACCTGATTTTTTGTCAAATTTGACGGAATAGTCACTCCTGAGAAGACTGGCAACAGTCCTGAATGCCTGCAATGCACTGTGCCTCAGCTAGCTTTTACAGATACAAATGTTTGTACCTCCACTGGAATTCATTTTCTACACATAGGAGCACCTGCAGACACATTGCAGCCCTGTGTTCCTTCTTATAGCAAGCATTAATAACAGGCCCTGTCAGTGCTATGATGTGTGACTGGAGTAGAACACAGAGCACAGTATATACTTACTACAGAAAATGGAGCAAGTGCTCTTGTGTGCATTTTTATCACCCTTAACATTCCAGCACTTGTGTCCCTTCTCACAGCAAATAAGCTCTAATAATTTTGGGGCTAAGAGCAAATGATAAATATATACTGTATATATAAATATATATAAATTGATAAAGGCCCAAATAAGGGCCGAAATGTTGGATACACAAGTATGAATAAAAGTTAATATTTCACTAATCTGGAGTCCGGGTCTTTTGAAGAGTAATAAATACACATATTTGCCCCAGCACCCGAAGTGTTTTGACAGACTGGCTCAGAGTGCAAGCGATTGGATCTGTAAATATATATAAATTTCAGCAATTAAAGGCTGCAATTTTGTTTTCAGCTCTAATTAAAGTGGATTCTGGTTATTTTTTCCCCTTTCATTTTGGCATTTTCTTATTGCTATAGAAAATACTAAACCCACCATATCAATGGCTATAATGGAATGGTGGCTCATAACCAAATGATTTCTTAATCATACTGCAGTATATCAGAGAGTAGCTAAATACTTGCAAATGATTTTGGGGGACACTACTCTTTTAAAATAAAAAGCATAAAAGCAGAGCAGGGTCTGTTTCATAAAAGATGAGATCCTTCCCCCATTCTGTGCTGAAAGTCATATTAACTAAAGATAATGTAATTATCCCAATTTGACTGGGAGAGAGAGTGAATAGATCTAAATGCCCAAGTATTGTTCTTGGGCTGTGTCCATGCTCTTGGTTCATTTGGCCGAAGAAGCTGGACTGCTCTCTTGCGACATATAAAGCGGTGTTTAATTTTTCAATTGGTGATTGGGCGAGTCCATCATTCTACTGGTTTAAACATTATTATTCAAACAAGCAGTGGATGCAGGGATTAGGCATTGAGACAACTTGTATTATTGGCGAGCATTACCAAAGATTAATCAGTCATTAAACAGATATAGGATCTGTTATCTAGAATGCTCAGGACCTGGGGTTTTCTGGATAACAGATCTTTCTGTAATTTGGATATTTATACCTTCAGTCTACTCGAAAATCATGTAGAGATTAGATAAACCCAATAGACTAGTTTTGCTTCCAAAAAGGATTAATTATATCTTAGTTTGGACAAGGCACAAAGTATTGTTTTTTATCACAAAGAAAAAGGATATAATGTTTAAAAATTTGGATTATTTGAATAAAATTGAGTCTATGGGAGACAACCTTTCCATAATTCGGTGCTTTCTGGATAACGGCTTTCTGTATAATGGATCCCTTTCCTGTACTTCATACCGTTATAGCGCAAAGAGCGAAGATTTAAACAAACTCAGACAAGAGTTTCTTACACAGAAGTCCCACTTTGGTTTTCTGGTTTTTATATTATTTCAGTAGAAGTGGTTTCAAAACCAAGTGCCTAGTGATGAAATACATTGCCTATACACACTATACACTAAAGATATTTAGCCATGTTTAATGGCCTTAGGCTGTACATAGTTTTCTGTGTCTTTATTGTACACATGTCTTTATTGTACTAAATCATTTCGCCAAAATCTGAAATAAAATAAGAAATGTCAGTATGGAAATGCCTGGGACAGTAAAACCGATGAGAGAGAGAAACCGTGGAGAACAGAGAGTAAAGCTACCAACTTACATTTACTGCTATGCAAATAACATTCAACATTCCAGTTATTAACATACTGGACACTGAGGTGAGTATTTAGCAACATACTGCTTTGCAGAATACGATGCTCTGCTTAGAAAAGCAGGTTCAGTAAAGCGCAATGAATACAATTATCAACATACTCATGGGAAGATCAAAGTAAAAGTTCAAGTAGAAAACTGTAATCTCATTTATTTTATATCATCTTAGCCGTGATGGTTTACTGAAGCAAGAGATGAGAAAAAACCTAATATAAAAATAACATCATTTGTATCAAACCATATTTTTAACAGAATTATCAAATCAAATAAAAAGAACCCTTTTTATACGTTTGAAAAATCCTTTCTAAATTCCTGTCCTTGAAAAACTATGAAGAAGGGATGCAAAAATTGCACCAGTACACTAAGCATTTTCAGGCCCCACACATCATAACAAAATGGCATATGTCATTGTGATATCTTTCACCCTGATATAGTTTCATGAACCTCTAAAACAAATATTTACCCCAAATAATACCCAAACTGTCCTCTAGGTGATCCAGGAATCCAGCTAGGCCCCTTCATCCACTCCATTGCCTTGTTTTTATTCCAAAGCACCAAAACCCAATTGTATTTTAATATGACATTGTTAGAAGAAACTAGACTAGGCAAGAATAAATACTCTTTGGAGCCAAGGTACTAGCTGGACAGAAGCCTGATGCCAGAGTCACTTTTTATGAACGACTTTGCCAGGCAGAGCATTGAGTTTTTGAGTTCTGCAAAACTACATTCAGTAAAATGAGGAGGCCTTGTATAGCTTGAGATATTCCTTCTAGGCCAGCTCATCTGGTGGCCACAACAGCAAATCAATGCACTGCCTACTACTCAAAGAGACAGTTACTACAGAAAAAATCAAACAATCATGCCTACAACCATAACTCTCAGGAAAGAGATTTGGAGCTACAAACAGCTTTGGTGGTTTGGACCAGGAAAAGTTAGCTCTGTGAAAAAGTGCTACAGCGAATGATAAGGACATCTATCTCTATCTCTGATTTTTGGTGTCCAGATCTGGAAGGCAGGTTAACAGAAAGTCAGATGAACAAAAACACTGTAATTACTGTAACAATGTACAAAAAATACCCAGGGTATTCTTGCATCACATGTGCCATGCAACAAACTATTGGCCAGTGCACAAACAGTATCTTGTTTATTGCCTGGACTATAAACCAGCATGTTTGAAAATATAAATAATTCCTGCATTACTAAACCATCAGTTAAAGTTGAACTACAGTGATTTAGTGGAGACATGACACATGGAGGTTTGCGTAGATGGGTCTACACAAATTAAGCATGAACAGAGTTACTATATATTAAATAGACTCCCTATACATAACTAAAGCTGGCCATAGATGTTGAGATTTTTTAAAGATCTGATCATCATCGTGAGACCACGATTATCTCGGAACGATCGTACGAATTGTCCATCAACTAAAAAGACCAATTTGCCAGGAAAACAAAGGGGAGCTGCCTGCTTGGCCCTGCAAACATAGATAGATTGCACTGGGACCGATAAAGATTTTTTAACCTGGCCGATCAATTTCCTGACAGATGTCGGCCGAAAAATCGTAAGATGTTCGATCGTTCGAATCCCATTAACCGCACGATAATTTTGAAGGATTGGTCGGACTTCGCTAAAATCGGTCCGTAACACTATCTCACAAAGCTGTAAACCTGCAACCTGTGTGTAGATGTACAGTATCTCGCCTGTGCTATACGAAGACTGAAAAACTGTTTGAGAAATATTAAAGGGGGTATTTTCTAAACCTCTGATTTTTCTGATCAAGTTTTTTTTAGAGCTGAATTGAATTTTTCATGGAAAAAAAACCTCAAATTTTTCTAGATTTATTATACCCCGATGCTTTAAAAAACCAGAATTCAAAAATCTGCCATCTCGGACCTGACAAAGTCCCGTATAAGTCGATGGGAGAGGCACCTTTCTCAATTTAATGTTTTCATGGTCTGTGCTGGGTTTAGCTCGAAAATCCGCCTTTTTCAAGCAAAAATTCTAGCAATTCCGAAAAAATTAGAGTCATTTTGGTTTTCGCTTGATTTTATCGAGTTTTTCCACGATCTGATTAAATATAGTTTTTTTAGTTTTGTTGTGTTTTTTTTTTATCAAAGGTTACATTTTAGAGCTATGTGAGCTTTTTAAAACCTAGAATGGTTTCAAATTTTTAAAAAACTTGAATGGAAAAAACTCGAATCAGGGAGTTCGGGGTTAACAACCCTAAAACTTGAATTGATCAAGTTTTCAGATAGGGAAAACCCTATATCTGCCCCTATGGGAGCTAGCCTTCCTGTAATGTGGAGCTTTCGGGTTTATGGATAATAGATCCCATGCAATCTTTTTGAATTTCATAATAATAATATATTATATAATAATAATATTCTAAACTCGAGCCTATAGTTTACTGTGTTTCAGTGCTGTCAGAAAGGAAGAGTTATTTGCATATTGTGCTGCAAACGCAGGTTATACTAAGAAATAATTAGCATTCACTGGGAATTCTGCAAGCTGCTTATCACAGGCAGCACATGAACAGAATGCCCAAAAGCCTAATTCATGCATTATCACTTTAATGGAAGCTAAGTGCAATGATATATTGATGCCATTGTCATTGCTGGCTGCTTATTTATGAAAGGGTTTTTTTATTTCATGTTTTTTTTTTTTTATTTACAGAGACAGCTCAAGCTATCCAGTTATGTAACATGAGCTCCATGCCAACAATTCTATCCACTATGGGGGTTCTTTGTTGTTATGTAATAGAGGTTGCTTTAAAATGAAATAGATTAAGTTCAAACAGTTTTTAGGGTTTTGTGTTTACAAATATGTCCAGCCTGAGGTATAGATTATGTCTATTACTGCAGCTTACAACAGGGAAGAGCACTGCTGGGTAGATTTCACACTGTTATTGAGAATGTAAAATGTGTCCTAAAAGTAGACAAGTACTGTACAATGTCCCATAAATAACACTTGTAAAGAAATAAATCTAAAATTAAGCACTTAATAGATAAATAAGATGGGGAAACTGTTTTTAGCAACTAGAATGATCAATCATTAATAGATCTTCCTAATACAAAGCCACTGCCAGAGATACAATAATAATCTCACTATCTATTAGTTCCTATCGTGACATTCAAATACTGTAAATAGATTAACTCCTTTTCTATTAACTAGCCTGGGTTCAAATACCTTACTTATTAGGTAGGGGACACACGCCAAGATTCCAGGGAGATTAGTCGGCCAGCGACAAATCTCATCTTCTTCGAGCAACTAATCTCCCAAAAAGCCTTCCTTGTAAGGCAACTTCGGGCGACTATGAAAAATGAAGCAATCCGAGTGCCATCCCGCCGGTGATTTACATTTTAGCCGGCAAGAAAGCTTTTAGGGAAGATTATTTACCAGAAGAAGAGGAGATTTGTTGCTGGACGACTAATCTCCCCGGAATCTTAGCATGTGTCACTACCCTTAGAGGACTTCCAAGAGGTGCCCTTGATTTTTCAGCAAGCAAGCTCTATTTGGTCTCCAGATTTCTGCTAGCAAGGTGCAGCATGTTATGCCTAACTTACTAACAATTATTCATCAGTATTTTTGTTTGGCATGTGCAATTGCATGTATATTGAATCATTGACTACAATTGCATCATGTACATCTCCCCTGACAATCACAATTATGCTAGAATCATGAGGGGAAATGCTGCCTTATGATTGTGCTCAAAATTGCAGTGACCCCACCAGGTCCGGACTGGCAATCTGTGGGTTCTGGGAAATGCCAGAGGGGCTGCTATAAGGTCCCAAAGAAAGTCAGTATTTAGTGGGCTGGTGGGGGCTGATTGGGCTTCTGTGTACCTGAAATGCCAGGGCCTGTTTTAATCCTCAGTCCAGACCTGGACCCCACTGTGCACTCTCAGGGGTATATTTATTATGCTGTGTTACATTCACAGAAAAAAATGCAAATGCCAGATTTGCCGCCGTTATTTTACATTGCTTCCAGGGGAAGTGACTCTTAGGGGTATATTTATTATGCTTTGTAAAAAAAACAGTGAGATAATAAACCACACATCAGCAGGCTTCACCGTGTAAAAAATGGCATAAACTTTTAACAAGGTGACTTCTGCCAGAACCAATGTAAAATAACGGCAGCAAATCTAGTGTTCACATCATGTAATATTACACACACATTGATAGATTCCTCATTTATTTTACACTGTTTTTTCTGCAAATTTTTTTTACACAGCATAATAAATATGCCTCCACGAAAAGACACGTAAAAGTTTTACCCTGGTTTTTTACATGGCAAAGCCTGGCGTTGTGTGGTGTATTATCCCATTGTTTTTTACACAGCATAATAAATATAACCATCAGATACAGAAATTAAGCTTTTTCAAGCTTCTCTATTTTCCATGAGAAATGTCATTTGAATAACATTAATTTCCTTTGTTAGACCAGTATAATATCTGAACTTAATTTTACATAATCTTTTTGTCCTCGAGCAATTAATATTTTCTTTAGAAGCTTCATCTGGAAGAATATTATCTAGTAATCCCCCCATAAATCTTCAATTTTTCTGAAAACTCCATTCAGTGTGCCAACTCACAGTACTTTAGCTATGTGGTAATGATTCAAATTTAGCCTTTTTTGTCTCATTTATATTTGGAATCTGGGACAGACAGATAAGCCTTAATCCAATTCATTAGTATTTCCATATCTTTACAATAGATTTTAACACAAATATTTCATAAAATATGATGGGTTGTCCTATAAAAACAACTTTTATATTGATCATATTATCTCCAGTATAATCCACCACTTAGCAAAAGAAGCACCGCTATCTAATCATGCAACAAAAACAGTAATAAAAAAAGCAGTTGTTCTTGTAAGTGTTGGAATGCACCTCTGGCTCTGGAACTGACTTTTCCGCACTCCTGAGGAGCCACTGATATCATGGTAACCGTGCAAGCAACCAGGCATCCGTGTGGGTACAGAAGAAAGCCATTAGGAATAGTGATGGGCAAATTTGTACCGAAAAATTTGAGTAAAATAGGCGTGAAATCAAAATGATTTTTCCCCAGTGAAACGTAGAAATTCTGTGCCTGCCGAATTTATACATCCATCACTAATTAGGTATGGTAGGAGATGGCAGTGCCCTTTTTGACACAAACCATTAAGGGATCATTTAACGATTCTCTGGATGCAAGACCATGTCCCTTGGTGCTCAATTAACAAGCACTCACTTAATGAGCTCAGTGCCCCAGAGAATGCTGCACTCTGTATGGAATACTGAATAAAAATCTAGGTGCAGAAAGCAGTATCATAGTGTGCCCTCTGCCACTCTTTAAAGGAATACTCTAATGGGGAAAAAACATTTTTTTCAAAATGAATCAGTTAATAGTGCTGATCCAGCAGAATTCTGCACTGAAATCCATTTCTCAAAAGAGCAAACAGATTTTTTTATATTCAATTTTGAAACCTGACATGGGGCTAGACATTTTGTCAATTTCCCAGCTGCCCCAAGTCATGTGACTTGTGCTCTGATAAACTTCAATCACTCTTTACTGCTGTACTGAGTGATATCACCCCCCTCCCTTTTCCCCCCAGCAGCCAAACAAAAGAACAATGGGAAGGTAACCAGATAGCAGCTCCCTAACACAAGATAACAGCTGCCCGGTAGATCTAAGACTCAATAGTAAAAACCCATGTCCCACTGAGACACATTCAGTTACATTGAGAAGGAAAAACAGCAGCCTGCCAGAAAGCATTTCTCTCCTAAAGTGCAGGCACAAGTCACATGACCAGGGGCAGCTGGGAAATTGACAAAATGTCTAGCCCCATGTCAGATTTCAAAATTGAATATAAAAAAATCTGTTTGCTCTTTTGAGAAATGGATTTCAGTGCAGAATTCTGCTGGAGCAGCACTATTAACTGATGTGTTTTGAAAAAAACATGTTTTCCGATGACAGGATCCCTTTAACTTGAATGCAGCACAAGTTAGGGGGTGGGTGGGAGAAACTCTATGCACCTCCCTTCTCCCCCTTTTGCCAATACATCTCTGAATATGCAGTAGAGTGCCATATTCATGTGAGATGCAGCAGTTCCAGACCAGAACAAAGTGTGCAAGGTGCAAAATTAACATTTTTTTACACTGTTTGGAGACTGTATTCTTTAGGTAGAATACTACTACAAGGCTCACAGTGTGACGGTGGGCCCATGTTATTTTTCCTGAATATTAAACTGTTGGATATCTGCAGTCAGTTGAGCAAAAATTCATTAAAGGTACATTCATTAACACACACACCTTACACCACTGTAGAGTAATGATTGACACCACTGCTTTCCTCCTATTGACGCAGGCCACTGTGAGAAACCTGGAGCTACTTCCACTTTCAAAATAGTCAGTAGCTCTAGGTTACCACAGTGGCCTGTGTCAATTACCGCAGTACAGATTAGGGAGCACATGTCACTCTTACATTGAATTGAATGATGCCAATTGGATTTGGAAACGTCCTGTCAGACCACGTCATTTAGTTCTCATTTAACAAGCACTCACTTAAGCTATTGTGTCGCAGAAAATCCAGCACTAGGTGCACAGCGCAGTGTCAGAATGTGCCCTCCATAATTCTGTGTCATCTGCATACACTGGTGCATTACTTAACTTCCCCTAAATCATTAATGAATAAGTAAAATAAAAATGAACCCACTACAGAGCCCAGATGGACCCCACTAAGAACCTTACTCCAAGTAGAGAATGTACTGTACCATTAACAACCACCCTCTGTACCCGATACAGTTTCCTAGCCATGAACAAACAACATTATTAATAGCAACAGCTTTGAAAAAAATCCAAATCTACTACAACCCCAGTGTCCATCTTTTTACTAATCTCATCATAAAAAACAATCAAATTTGTCTGACAGGCCTATCATTCATCCTATCAGTCATGCTGATTACTGCTCATAATGCCAACATAATCTTGAATGTGATCTCTTAATACATTTTTAAATAAATTCTCAACCACAGATGCCAAATGTATGGGCCTATAATTTCCAGATTGAGATCGTAATCCCTTTTTAAATATTAAATCATTTTGCCATCAATCCATAGGTGCCATACCAGTGATGTTTACTATAATTATTTGCCAATGACAATGAGTTCTATTATGCATATAAAAATCCTCCTAAATTAACATGCTGGACTGTATAGTAGAATTTCTGTGCTAGCATTATCCAAGTTTACTAATATTAAACTAAAACTGATATTATAATCATTTATCCAATTTACAGTATTTGTCAATTTAGGCAGATATATTCAGTGAAAAGGCACCTGTATCATAATCAGACATGCGAGGAAAAGTATGGTTTCCACGCTGATTACAGTACTCTTTCTTGTTAACTGCAGATTTAAACAGATTACTTGAAATTGCTGGATTTAAAAACCTAAGCCATCTGTTCCCCAAGTAAATCAAAGATTTCTTAAAAAAGCAAGGTCAGTGAATCAGGAGTACTAGTAAGAAAATAATTTAGTAAAAGTATAATTTGAACAAAATGATTGCTAAATGGTATTCTAAAGAGAAGAGAAAAAAGACTTTCATAAGCCAATTAACTAAAAGAACACAAAATACAGTTTTGCTTTTGTAGGACAGTCACCCATATCAATATATTAAGGATATGGGGAGATGATGTCCATAAAGATATAAACAAATGCCCTCCACTTTAAACAAAACAGGGATTTTTGTTTATATAATGTAATAAACTCAAATACGGCAGTCCCCTCTGAGCAACTAATGGGCTAAAATAATTACATATATATGTGAGGAGCGCGGTCCAGCGCGTCCTCTCTCGCCGGCGCCCAGGGCGGGCCACGTGGATCTTCTTCTTCGGCGCCTCGTCTGGATGCGGCGGATGTGCGCATGCGCGAAGACGCATGCGCGATGACGTCAGCGCCAAAACGTACAGCGTCAACACGCAGCGTCAGCACGCAACGCATGACGTCACTGCGCACGTTTTGGCGCCAAAGAATTGTTTAAATGGCCATTTGTCACTCTCTGCCTTTGCCCATGAATAGGTTCTACTTCATTGTGTTCCTGGGTGCTATTTTCGTGTTTGGATTCCTGTTATTTGACCTCTGCCTGTTCCTGTTTTCGACTACCTGCTGCCTGAACTGATCTCCTGCCTGGCTGACTACTCTTTCTCTTGATCCCTTCCTGTACCGCGAACTTGCTGTGTAACCTGCCTGCTTCCTCCTTGGTCCGACACCTCAAACTGAGCCTTCGGGCCTGACAGTATTCACGGGCCATGGACCCTTCCGAGGAAGCTCAACCCCTACCCGACTTCGGAAGAGCTTTTCGTGGGCTGGCTTCTCGCATGGAGTCTTACGAGGCCCAACAGACTCATTTTGGCCAAGCCTTGGAGGCCATTCTGGACAAGCTGTCGATCAATCCTCCAGCGTCCGCTGCGGTGGCTGCTCCACTTGCTGTGCCTTTACCTACTTCCAATCCTGAGCCTAAGGTACCTGCTCCACCTCTCTATAGCGGGGACCCACAGGCTTGTCGGGGTTTCATTAATCAGTGCCTGATACAATTTGAACTTCAGCCTTCACTATATGTTTCTGAGCGAGCTAAAGTGGGGTTCGTCATCTCCCGTCTTCAAGGGAAAGCATTGGAATGGGCATCGCCCTTATGGGAGAAGAATTCTCCGCTCATTCAGGACTGTAACACCTTTCTCCAGTCTTTTCGGTCCATCTTTGATGCTCCAGGCCGAGTTACCACTGCCTCTTCCCGTTTGCTGCAAATCCGCCAAGGGAGTCGTTCTGTCAGTGATTATGCGATTGACTTCCGTACCATTGCAGCCGAAACTAACTGGAACAACGACTCTTATCATGCGGCTTTCTACCAGGGGCTCTCCATTCGTCTCAAGGATGATTTGGTCTCCCGCGATATCCCGGAGCTGTTGGAAGATCTCATCGCTCTGGCTATTAAGATTGATACTCGAATGCGGGAACACCAATCTGACAGGGAGAGAATCAAGAAATTCCAGCCACAGTTGGCTCCACGTTTCCAGAGACCACTGCTTCCTGGTATTCCTGCTCCGGTTCCGTCTACCTCCTCGGTGGAGCCTATGCAAATTGGCGGAGCCCGCTTATCCGAAGAGGAGAAGATGCGCAGACGCACAGCCGGGTTGTGCCTATATTGCGGAGGCAAGGCCCATTTCGCCTTTAATTGTCCACTGAAGCAGGGAAACTTCCGCGCCTAGGTAAGTTTGGGGAAACTCACCTGGGCGGAATTGTTCCTTCTCCCCATCAAACTCCTCATCGATTTTTGCTTCCTGTGCAGCTTCAAGTCTCGTCCAAGAGAATTTCGACCCAAGCCTTTCTGGATTCTGGTGCTGCTGGGAACTTCCTGGACCACTCCTTCGCCATCCTTCACAGCATCCCTCTCCTGTCCTTGACAACCCCTCTTCGAGTCCTGGCAATTGACGACAGACCACTCTCCACAGCATTTATCTCTCATGCCACACAAGAACTATCTGTCACTGTTGGAGCCATGCATGTTGAGAGACTTTCTTTCCTCATAATTAACTGTCCTTCCACACCTATAGTCCTGGGGTTGCCCTGGCTTCAGCTCCACAACCCAACAATCAATTGGGTTCAAAGCCAGATTTCCCATTGGAGACATTTTTGCCAGCAGAACTGTTTGAATTCTAATACAATACAGAAATTATCCTCTGTTTCAATAAATCCTCATTCTCTTCCTCCAGCATACCAAGACTTTTGTGATGTGTTTTCTAAAAAATCTGCCGAAACCCTTCCCCCTCACCGGCCCTATGATTGCCCCATTGACCTTCTCCCTGGCACCATGCCTCCTCGTGGCCGTACCTACCCTCTGTCTCCATCTGAAACCAGTGCCATGAAGGACTACATTCAAGAAAACCTGCAACGCGGTTTCATTCGTCCTTCTTCCTCCCCTGCCGGAGCTGGATTCTTCTTTGTAGAGAAGAAAGACGGCACTCTTCGACCTTGTATCGATTATCGGGGTCTCAATAAAATCACTTCAAAGAATCGGTACCCGCTACCTCTTATTTCTGAGCTCTTCGACCAACTCAAAGGAGCACGTATTTTCACCAAGCTGGATCTCAGAGGTGCATATAATCTGATCAGAATCCGAGAGGGCGACGAATGGAAGACCGCTTTTAATACCCGAGACAGTCACTATGAGTATCTTGTCATGCCGTTTGGGCTCTGCAACGCGCCCGCGGTCTTCCAAGAGTTTGTTAATGACATTTTTAGGGATTTACTTGGTGTTTATGTGGTCGTCTATTTAGATGATATACTCATCTTCTCCAAAGATCAGGCTGAGCACAGAGTCCATGTTCGAGAGGTTCTCTCTCGCCTAAGAAGAAACACACTTTATGCCAAGCTGGAGAAATGTTCTTTTGAAACTTCCAAAATCCCGTTCCTTGGTTATATAGTTTCTTCTCTGGGCTTTGAAATGGATCCGGTCAAGATTGCCACCATTCAAGAATGGCCGCTTCCTACTAGCACCAAATCCATACAGCGGTTCATCGGCTTTGCCAATTATTATAGGCAGTTCATCAAAGGCTTCTCTTCCAGAATTTCCCCTATTTTGGCTCTCATCCGTAAAGGTGGGAAACCTGACTGCTGGTCTTCACAAGCCAAAGAAGCATTTGAGTCTCTGAAAAAAGCCTTTTCTTCTGCTCCTGTTCTGAAACATCCCGACCCCCAGCTTCCTTTCTTCATTGAAGTGGACGCCTCCGATATAGGAGCTGGGGCAGTACTTTCCCAAAGGCAACTCAGTGATGGAAAGCTCCACCCGTGTGCATTCTTTTCGAAAAAATTCTCCCAGCCTGAACGAAATTACGATGTGGGCAACAGAGAACTTTTGGCAGTAAAATTGGCACTTGAAGAATGGAGACATCTTTTGGAAGGCTCAACGATTCCTGTGACGATATTCACAGATCATAAGAACTTAGAATATATTCAAGCTCTTAAACGTCTCAATTCCAGATAGGCTCGGTGGGCCCTTTTCTTCTCTCATTTTAATTTCTTCATCACTTTCCGTCCCAGTTCCAGAAATAAAAAAGCTGACGCCTTGTCAAGAAGTTTTTCCCCGGAAGACTCATGTTTTCTGGACGATGATCCCATCGTTCCTCCCGCTAAGATTGTGGCTGCTTTATTTCCTTCCATGGCATCACAGATCCTATCGGCACAGTCCTCTGCACCGCCTGATACACCGTTGGGTGTGGCCTTTGAACCCCCGGATCTTCGCCAGACAATTCTTCGTCAGTCCCACAGTTCTAAACAAGCCGGTCATCCCGGAATCAAGAAAACGACTGAGTTATTGTCTCGTCTGGTTTGGTGGCCTTCTCTACGAAGAGATGTCAAAGACTTTGTATCTTCCTGTTCTGTGTGTGCTGCCTCGAAATCCAGTCATTCCTCTCCTGCGGGGTTATTATTACCTCTGCCTATTCCCGCTCGACCTTGGACACATCTGGCCATGGATTTTATTGTGGAGCTTCCACCATCCCATGGTTACACGGTCATCTGGGTTGTAATCGACAGATTCAGTAAAATGGCCCATTTCATTCCTCTCCGCAAATTACCCTCTGCTGTTGAACTTTCAAAATTATTCATTCAACATATTTTTCGTCTCCATGGTTTTCCCGCTGAAATTGTTTCCGACAGAGGTTCACAATTTGTTTCAAAGTTTTGGAGATCCTTATGCAAGTCCCTCAACATCTCTCTACAATTTTCATCTGCGTATCACCCTCAGTCCAACGGTGCCTCCGAACGCGTCAATCAAGCACTAGAACAATTCTTAAGATGCCATATTTCGTTGTGTCAGGATGATTGGGCTGACCTTCTTCCTTGGGCAGAATTTGCTCACAACAACTCCCTGCATGCTTCTTCCGAGAGATCCCCTTTTTTTTGTGTGTATGGTCAGCATCCTTTGGCTTTCCCACAAGACTTCCTTCTCTCTAATGTACAGTACCTGCAGCCAATGATCAAATGGCTCATATGTCTGCAATTTGGCAAGCTACTAAAACCAATCTAGAGAAGAGTTCTATTGCTCAAAAGACCTTTGCCGGCAAAAGGCGGATTCCTCCTCCCCCATATGCTATTGGGGATAAAGTATGGCTTTCCTCTAGGAACATCCATCTCAAGGTTCCGTCAGCCAAATTGGGTCCCAAGTTCATCGGTCCTTTCCCCATAATTGAACTTATCAATCCTGTAGCGGTTCGTCTACAACTTCCACCCGAGATGCGGATACCTAATGTGTTCCATGTGTCCCTTCTTAAACCTGCTTTAATCGACCATTCCTCGTCCTTTCCTGCTCCAGTTTCCGTGGAAGGTCATCTCGAATTCGAAGTGGAAAAAATTTTGGATTCTCGTTTGTCCAGAGGGACTCTCCAATATTTGGTGGAATGGAGAGGTTTCGGACCCGAGGAATGCTCCTGGATCAGACATTCTGATATCCATGCTCCACTTCTTCTAAAAAAGTTCCACAAGAAATTTCCTTTTAAACCTAGTCCTGGTGGTCCGGAGGCCCCCCATGGGGGAGGGGGTACTGTGAGGAGCGCGGTCCAGCGCGTCCTCTCTCGCCGGCGTCCACGCCAAGATGGCGGCGCCCAGGGCGGGCCACGTGGATCTTCTTCTTCGGCGCCTCGCCTGGATGCGGCGGATGTGCGCATGCGCGATGACGTCAGCGCTAAGACGCCAGCGCCAAAACGTACAGCGTCAACACGCAGCGTCAGCACGCAACGCATGACGTCACTGCGCACGTTTTGGCGCCAAAGAATTGTTTAAATGGCCATTTGTCACTCTCTGCCTTTGCCCGTGAATAGGTTCTACTTCATTGTGTTCCTGGGTGCTATTTTCGTGTTTGGATTCCTGTTATTTGACCTCTGCCTGTTCCTGTTTTCGACTACCTGCTGCCTGAACTGATCTCCTGCCTGGCTGACTACTCTTTCTCTTGATCCCTTCCTGTACCGCGAACTTGGTGTGTAACCTGCCTGCTTCCTCCTTGGTCCGACACCTCAAACTGAGCCTTCGGGCCTGACAATATACAGGTGATCTTTATTGTCTATTTACTTTACAAATAGAGATTTTTGTACCTGTATATGTAACATATGTATTTGGTCATTCTTTGGGGCTAGATACACAAAGTGAAAGACCATTCCAGTCAAGTAAAGTATATTTACAGAACTAAAAGTGGAAATACAGACAGTAAAGACAATGGTCACAATGTACTACATTTCTCTGTGTGCTTTGGCTTTCATCAAGATTATGGCAATGCTTTTAGGTGATTGTGGTAGCAAATGAAAGCTTTTGTCATTAACTAAACAAAATGGATATACTGTATAAACCGCATTTTGAATAGAAATATTTCTGTATTTTTCATTGTATTCCATTATCCTCATTATAGTCTGGCCATCCACAATTTACTGACATTTCACCCATCCTGGCAACAAGACTACGTTTGCTTAAAGCTATATTAAATTAGAAAGATTATTCATCTTTATATGACTCTTTCAAATTTAATGGAATAGCTGGCACAAAATATACGTATGCCCCAGACTGTTGGGAATAGGTTGGAATGCAGGACTGATCTTGTTGAAATGCAATGAATTTTGGAGTACTTGAAGTATCTAAGCAAATTACTAGTGAAAGCGCATACATTTATGAAATCTGCAAACTGCCCTGGGAAACAGTAACAGATCAGAATCAAATGAATATATCCATTAATGCAAAGACAGACAGTATATTACATATAATGGGGGAAAAAGACAGAAAATAATTTTGACAGAGATATCTGGTTGTATTTGCTAGATAGGACAATGGGCCTGTTGGCATGGGCCATAATTTTATCCTCAGAGACTAGAACACAAGAGGAGTGTCTTACTCAATAGGTCCATAACCTTTCTAGAGCAGCAAACAGTGAGCTTGGACTCTCCAAATAGAGATCAGAATCATGCATCAATTCTGATATGTGGGTTTCAGCATCTTCTTGATCTACTTCCTACCTGGCTGTCCTACAGGCCTTTGCAGTAAAGGTGGGGCAAATTGCACTTGTGGATGCCTTCCATAAATTGTGCGGTCTTAACATTAGACTCCCAAAATAGTTTATAAGGCTCAGTTGCTGTGCAGGCTACTATGTAATGTTTCAGCAAATCCAACTAAAGAGCCAGAATCTAATGATATTGTCAGAGGTTGCATACATGGCTAGCTAGCTAGGGGAAGTATTCGGTTAGGGCATTAAAGTCACCAAAAAATATTATTGGGCAGCTGGAATGCTAGTTCATTTCTTTGACATCATCTCTTATATTGTACAGAAGAATGGTGGAGACACATATACATATTGTACAAGATTATGTCCCTAATATGTTTTAGAACATTCTAAAGATTTTCTTTTTTGCAACAGTGTCACCCCCAGTGTTTTCTTAGCTTGTTTTTATGCCAATTTCCTGACTTACAGGGAGGCAGAATCATATGAATTTTATAAGGTGTCTCCTACAAAATGGAAGCATAACAAGGAATGTGAATTGAAGCAGGCATAACATTGCATGTACATGCCTCTCCAGTGTTTGCTTGGAGTATTTAAAACCTTCTTTGCCAAAGTGCCCTTTTTTTTCCTGGAATATTTTTTTTCTTGTAGTATTTTTCACCTGAATATTTTTGTTTTTGGCATAGCCACTGAGCACTAAACTGTGTCTTTTATACAGTGGAAGAGGCAAAGGACTAGCACCTGATGTTGTTTTTGATGTTCCTATGAATGTTCAGGAGACAGCTGCCTAGGAGTTTCAGAACCCACATATAGGGGCAGATTCACTAAGGGTCGAATTTCGAAGTTAAAAATACTTCAAAATTCGACCCTTCGACTTCGAATATCGAAGTCGAAGGATTTAGCGCTAAACGTTCGTTCGATCGATCGAAGGATTTTTCGTTCGATCGAACGATTAAATCCTTCGAATCGAACGATTCGAAGGATTTTAATCCAACGATCGAAGGAAAATCCTTCGATCAAAAAAAGGTTAGCAAACCTATGGGGACCTTCCCCATAGGCTAACATTGACTTCGGTAGGTTTTATCTGCCGAAGTAGGGGGTCGAAGTTTTTTTTAAAGGGAAAGTACTTAGACTATCGAATGGTCGAATAGTCGAACGATTTTTCGTTCGATTCGTTCGATTTCGTTCGTATTCGAACGAATTTAACCAATTCGATGGTCGAAGTACCCAAAAAATACTTCGAAATTCGAATTTTTTTCATTCGAATCCTTCACTCGAGCTTAGTGAATCGGCCCCATAGCCTTTGGATGTGCTGACGTCTGCTCTTTTCTTATAATTTTATTTCTTCCATCCATGAAAGTTTGTATTACAAGAACTACACTGTTTATGTGAGAATTGTCACTCTAAAATTATTTTTGCACCCATTGTTTTACAAGTTAAATTACACTTTCTAACATTGCAAGAACAAATGAAATAGAAACAAAAACATTCACAGCATTTAATAAATAGGCCTTCTAAATTGCATGGTTGTACCTGTATAGTCACCTAAATCTTCAGCCATAACTGTCTTTAACAACAATGGAATTTGGATTGCTGATTGTGTGTCATGAGGGACAATATTTCATTATTATTTTATAAAAGGTGTGGTTCACCTTTAAGTATGTTATTGAATGCCCAATTATACGCAACTTTTCAATTATTCTTCATTATTTATTTTTTATAGGTTTATTAATATTAATTATGTTCCTTTTTCTTCTGACTCTTTCTATCTTTCAAATGGGGTCACTGACCCCATCTAAAAAACAAATGCTCTGTAAGGCTACAAATGTATTGTTATTGCTCCTTTTTTATTACTCATCTTTTTATTCAGTTCCTCCCCTATTCCTATTCCAGCCTTGTATTTAAATCAATTTCATTCATATCAATGCATGGTTGCTAGGGTAATTTGGACCCTAGCAACCAGATTGTTGAAACTGCAAACTGGAGAGTTGCTGAATAAGAAGCTAAATAACTCAGAAAACACAAATCATGAAAAACAAAAGTCAAATGCATATTGTCTCCGAATATCACTCTCTACGGCATACTAAAAAAACAATTGTGCTAGAACCTCTGCATTGATCATTTCAGTTGGGATGTATAATGCATGCATTTTATTTATATATCTCAAGATTATCTAACTCTAGAACTTTAGAACAAAAAATAAGCCTCAACGTGGACGATCTGAAGCTTCCAAGGTTTAGTAGAATCATTGCAACGTGTCTAAAATGTTGTGTTATTAACTGTACAACAAACAGGATTCAGTATTCCATGTACATGGTGTGGAACAATATCATTCTATCCAGCCACAGCAAGTTTATGCCAAATGTACTGTCGAGGCATTCAATGGTCTTACTGACTTTTAGCAAATGGCAGTCAGCCATTCATTTTTCCCGAGCCATTCATTTTGCCCAACCAGCCTGTTCTGCTGAATTATGCAGAAATGTAATCTGGTATGGTACCAGCTTCTTTCAGTTGAAATGGGTTATCCTGCTCAACAATTTGTACATTTAAAGGGGCCGATTCACTAAATTCGAGTGAAGGATTTGAAGTAAAAAAACTTCGAATTTCGAAGTATTTTTTGGGCTACTTCGACCATCGAATGGGCTACTTCGACCTTCGACTACGACTACGACTTCGAATCAAAGGATTCGAAGTAAAAATCGTTCGACTATTCGACCATTTGACCATTCGATAGTCGAAGCACTGTCTCTTTAAAAAAAACTTCGACCCCCCTAGTTCGGCAGCTAAAAGCTACCGAAGTCAATGTTAGCCTATGGGGAAGGTCCCCATAGGCTTTCCTAAGTTTTTTTTGATCGAAGAATATTCCTTCGATCGTTGGATTAAAATCCTTCGAATCGTTCGATTCGAAGGATTTAATCGTTCGATCGAAGGAATAATCCTTCGATCGTACGATCGCAGAATTTGCGCTAAATCCTTCGACTTCGATATTCGAAGTCGAAGGATTTCAATTCCTAGTCGAATATCGAGGGTTAATTAACCCTCGATATTCGACCCTTAATGAATCAGCCCCTTAATCTATTTGATTGAGGCTTATTTATTCAGGACCATGATTGTTGGCAGGCCACAAATGCCCAGGCCTGGGGCAGCAAAAATCAGGGGGTGGCTTGCTGCCTGCTTGCCACAACTGTAATGGGGACTGGGTGGAAGATTTTAACAGCTATTTAAATCTCCTGCCTGCCCAGTCCCCATTGCTGCCATTTAGTTGGGCGGCTGCAGCAGTAGTAGCAGCAGCAGTAAATAGATGTGGTAGGCAGGAGTGGGGTGTGGGGATGATGAGGAGGGGATGAGTTTTAGAGCCTAGGGGTGCACAAGCTTTAATATTGATACTGGGGAACCCTGGAGCTAGAGCCAGAACATCCCCCTGACCAGGCAGTAGCTCCAGGGTTCCCTTTGCACCCAGCATCAAATGAGTCCTTATGTCTCGGTCCCTTTGAAATACTGAGGTGGTTATTTTATTTAGAGAATATGTCTATAAAATTACATTTTTTTTACTTTTTTCTGTCCACCCTTTATTATGTCTTCTGATGTCTCTGCGCTCTCACATTTTCGCTTGTGTTTAAAATAAAAAAAAAACAGTAAAATGTTTTTACTGTAAGGCCCAGTCACTTGGCAAAATTTTAAAATATTGTCTATTTTGCCAGGGTAAAGGGCTCTACATAAAATGTAGTTCAGAATGCATTGACCACTGTGATATACATAGTAACATATTAAGTAAAGTTGAAAAAAGACACACGTCCATCAAGATCAACCTTTTAGTTTTGCTTTTTTAATCTGCCTAACTGCTAGTATGCTCAGTATATCATATTATTTATTGGATACACATGCCTCTCCATATAAAATGACCAGCAGTACAGTGCAAATGTATGAACATTATTAATTTTGTTTTTATCCATAATTCTACTCAGTGATCCAAACATGTAAGCTTATCTGTGGGAGAGGGCTGTGTGCGGAGAAAATAGCCTTTTAAGTTCTGTAACCTAATTTTAGCTCAGTTTATATAATTTCCAAACACTACAAACCACATCTTTATTTCCTTCTGTCAGCCAGAAGCTCTGTGTTTACCAGATAACCTATTTGATAGTCCGACATTCCTGACTAGTGTCAGTATTAACCAGCATCTTCAAAGAAAGCAAGCATGAAGACAAAATATATAAATACATTATTGATATAAATAAATAAAATATATTAAAGCATGATTAAAGATATTAATAAACATTAATATAAATAAAACAGTTTGCTTAAAGGGGATGTAAAGGCAAAAAATAAAATCCCATTTTTACTTTCTGAAAAAGAAACCTATCTCCAATATACTTTAATAAAAAAAAGTCTTTATTTTTGTTTTTACATCCCCTTTAATGTTTCCAAATCCAGTGACAGGGACAAAGATCATGGAGCCAGATTTAACAATACAAAAACTATAAAATCCACATTAGATTACATGACAACACAGGACCCAGTGCATTCTGCATATTCTGATTATTAATCAGTCTTGCTGTATCGGCTTCTGGAAGATATTATTTGACTTGTGCTGTTTTGATAATTTATGCTGATCCCTAAGCAGCCCAGACCACACTGAGCATGTGCAAAATCTTCGTCTTGCAAATATATTTAACAAAGATACAAGATGGTGACCCCCTGTGGCAAACTTTGAAAACATAAATCATTTGTTTTATTAGGCTTGTGGTGCAGTAAGTTCATGTTTATGTTTAGTATACAACATACAGCATTTCTAGCATTATTCTATTTTAGACTTTAGATCCCCTTTAAAGGAGAAGGAAAGGTTAAAACTAAGTAAGCCTTATCAGAAAGGTCCATCTAAATATACCAGTAAACCCCCAAAGTAGTGCTGCTCTGAGTCCCCTGTCAAAAGAAACACTGCATTTCTTTCCTTCTATTGTGTACAAATGGACTTCTGTGTCAGACTTCCTGCCTTCAGATTAAACCTCATTGCCCTGGGCAAGAGCATGCTCAGTTTGCTCCTCTTCCCCCGCCCCCTCCCTTCTCTACTGTAATCTGAGCCCAGAGCAGGGAGAGACTCAGGCAGGAAGTGATGTCACACCACATTAATACTGCAGCTCCTATCCTAAACAAACAGAGAGTTTTTAGAGCTTTTTACTCAGGTATGGTAAAACATTCTACAGAATAAATATAGCATTCTAGCTTGCACTATTGCAGCTAATCTATTGGTAATAAAATGCCTCTGTAGCTTTCCTTCTCCTTTAAGAGAGAGATTTTTTTTTTGTGAGATCAACTCAAAATATGCTTCGGAGGATGGGGAGGGTTTTAAAAAAAAAATGAAAAAAATAGACACCCCAAGGGCCGCCCACAAAACCGTGCCGCCCTAGGCACAGGCCCTCGGGGGCCTATATATAAATACGGCCCTATGCACAACAAAATGTGAGGCGCTATCTGTTCAAAGTGGAAATGAAGCTTCTGAAATATAAAGATATAGAAAAGTCATGAGATATGGCGGGATATAGAAAACTCCCTGGAGATGATAAACTGACTGGAATAAAGCTGGAGATACAAGGGAACTGAATTCATCAAGGGTGGCATTTTGTTAGTCCCCTCTGTGTGTTGCTAATGTCTTATGTTCAGCAGTTGCCATTTTATTTGTTGTTCTGCACTGAATGAAGGTTTTTGAATTCAAAGGAGACATTTGGCAAATGACATTTAGAAAATAAAATGGCGGCTATTAACTCTGGAGAACATAACTGCGGACAAGTTTAGTCAGTGGGGGTGTCATTGTCACCTGAATCTGGGTTTCAATTTTTTTTGTGTTCTGACCAAACCTTTTCTTTTTACCTGAGAGATCTGACATTCAGGATTTTCTAGAGACTCCTGATTTAGGAAAGGAAAGGAACAGTGTATTATTTCTCATACAAAGCACCAAAAATATAGCAAAATATAGGATTATCAGTTTGCTGCCATTCTCTGACTAATACTTACTTGGCAGCTGTTGCCAGTATCTTCTTCTTGCACTGGTTCCTCCTGAGAAAGAAGGATAATGTTAGTCATTGGATTCATTTACTAGAACTCATGTAAGTCAGTGAACACAACTTCAGGAATAAAAGCAATTTATATTTGGTCCATGTTAAGTGCTTCTTGACTACTTACTTGCAGGTGGTAATGCCAGAGGCCTCAGTTGGTTCCTGGTTAAAAGAGGAAAAAGTCAAGTTTTCAAATGAGCTTAGTTTTTTTAGAGAAAAAAGTGAAAATACTCTGTCTGGTTTATTCTTTTTTACTTACTTGCCCGATGCCAATTTCAACCAGTTGTACCTGCTGGTTAAGAGGAAAAAAGATCAGAATCCATACATCTCTATAATATGTACAGATGAAGGGGCAGATTTATTAAGGGTCAAATTGTAAATTCAAATTGAATTTTCGAGTTGGATTTTTCGTCAAAACAAATTGGGAATTTGAGATTTATCATACCTGGTCCATGGGAACAACTCGAATTTGACTGTTCACCACCCAATCCCTGTCGAGTTCATGTAGAAGTCGATGGCAGAGGTCCAGTGACATATTTCAATATGTTAATAGCCATTCATGACGTTCAAGTTTGTTTTTTAATTCGATTCAAGTTTCCGGGTCAGTAATATTTGTTCGAGTTTTAGACATTCGAGTTTTTTATTAAATAATCCAATATTCGAGTTGTGAGTACATTTGAATTTATTAGAGTAGAAAAAAAATCACATAAACTCAAAATTCAACCATTGATAAATCTGCCCGAAGTGTTTATGGAAATCATATTAGATGGTAAGTTCTTGTGTTTCCATTAATCGTAACCATTGTGCACAATCAACTTATGCCTGCATAAATTCCATGGCTTTTGTGACACTTTTTCTGATTTCTTGACAGATCCCATGAGAGTATTTCCAGTTTATCCTGGTTAAGAGATAGATCACTGCTCTCATCTAGGAATATCCTGATCTCCCAATTAGAGAGCACAGAGCTAATACTTATATTAAAACAGTGGTTTGAAGTTGCGGAGCTGGTGTCACTAGCGAGCCTCGGAGACTTGGCTGGGGGGGGCTTAGACTCAAGGAATCTAATCTAACAACCGAGACTTGGCTGGGGGGGGCTTAGACTGAAGGAATCTAATCTAACAACCTCTTGTGCCTTTGCTTAAAGGGATACTGTCATGGCAAAAACATTTTTTTCAAAATGAATCAGTTAATAGTGCTGCTCCAGCAGAATTCTGCACTGAAATCCATTTCTCAAAAAAGCAAACAGATTTTTTTTTTATATTCAATTTTGAAATGTGACATGGGGCTAGACATTTTGTCAATTTCCCAGCTGCCCCAAGTCATGTGTGCTCTTTTGAGAAATGGATTTCAGTGCAGAAGTCTGCTGGAGTAGTACTATTAACTGATGTGTTTTGAAAAAAACATGTTTTCTGATGACAGGATCTCTTTAAGAAAAAAAACTTTGATAATATGATGGAAATAGGTCTGTCAGGAAAAATGTTACTTGGCCAATATCAATTAATGACAGCCCAGCATTTAAGAAAAGGACTGTATCATACCAACTCTTTTACTGCTTACCAGGCAGAATTGTACGTTTTTTGGGCACACCATTGAGTGTTTCTTAATGAAGATGAATATAAACCTATAGGTATGTAAATAACATGGTTACAATGATGGGAAATTGTGTTATTTCTATTGATGTTTTTAAATCCTTCTCTTTTAAATCCACAATAATTTCATTCTGATCCAAAGATTTATTATCTTGAACAGTTCGTTTCTATTGAAACTATTGAAAATAGGCAAATGAGAATTCACTAGAGATATAATTTGACATTAAGGTGGTTATTTACTAAAACTTGATTTTATCTCATATCTTTATTAAACAAAGCTCGACCAAACTCCCATCCATGATTTTATCTTATTCATTAATTAAAGAACAGTTGGGACGTGAAAAAACTCAATAAAATCAAGTGAAAAAATTAATTGAACTAAACTTGATTTTTTTCAAAATGTCGGAAACTCCAAATTTATTGGATTATCTCCAAAACCCAGTGCAGATTACGATATCTTCAAATTGTAAAAGGGACATCTGCCATTGACTTTTAAATGACCTTGACAGTTTTGAGATGGCGGATTTTCGGATTTGGAGTTTTTCCAGTTTCGGGGTTTAATATTAAAAAATTTAATTAAAAATATTTAAAAAATTTAGTTTTTTTTCCTTTAAAAATTTGAGTTTTTGCTCAAAAAACCTTGACCAGAAAAAAAAATCAAGTTTAGTAAATAACCCCCTTAAACTGCCACAGTTAAGAGAAAATTCATATATGTAGATAGTAAAAATAAAAACACATTTCAAATGTAGTGAATAATATTGCAAGGCAAACAGGATAAACGTTACATTCAAATTGCAATGAATTCATATTTTCTGAACAGAATAAACTATGCCCTTAAGTGTTAGAGACATATTTATCCAATACATTTTTTTTTTAGTTTTAGAGGTTTTTTCAACCTCAACCGTGGGATAACTACTGTATAAGGGGCAGATTTATCAAAGGTTGAGGTGAATTTTCGAATGAAAAAAATTGGAATTTCAAGCTATTTTTTGTGTACTTATAGGGACTAATAGGGAATAGTCCAAATTTGATTTGAAAAAAATTAAAAATTCGAATGTCGAAATTTGTCATGTTCAGGTACTGTCTCTTTAAAAATTGGACTTTGACCATTCACTATCTAAAACCTGTCGAATTGCTGTTTTTGCTGTTTTAGACTATGGGTACCTCCTAGAACCTATTTGGATTCAATTGGTGGACTTTGAAAAATCTACTTTTTTTGGGGAAAAATACGGACCTCTTCGATCACAAAACAGACCTATTCGACCAAAAAAAACTTTGAATTTTGGTTGGTCTTTTTGAATTCGAATTTTGAAGTTTTTTCAATTCAAAATTCGACTCTTGATAAATATGCCCCTAAGACTAAGACATCTTACAGCAGCCCTTCTGGCATTTGCCAGAATCAATATATTGCCAGTCTGGGCATGACATTATCCCGACACTTATTTTTAGGATTCAGATTTGTTGAAATGTCTGGCACTTGGTCAAACTAAATCTGGACCCTTAAAGTCAAGAGATATTATTGGGACTTATGTGAAATCTCAATTTACAAATGAGAATTTGGATTTGGCTCAATAATCTATATTGGACGACTTCATGTTTAGTGCAATAAATATAGAATTGGTGGAAAACTACGTGTCATAATGTACAACATAGTTGAATTCTATAACATATCTATCACTGTCATTCTAAAATAGCATTTCAGATTGTTTAGAGCACAATACACAGTTAGGTTTGGCAGCTAGCAATCTATGGGATCATATTCAGTATCAGGAACTGTTAATTCAACACAAACTGGCCAATGTATAGAGACCATCTAGTAGTGGAATTCAAGGAGCATTTCCCTCCATGAAGTTCACAAATGAAGTGTGTACAGTGGAAAGAATGAAGTCCCAACCTTGCGAAAGCAAGACAGACATGCTTTGATGCACTTCAACATTTTAAATGCGGAAATTTTTTTCTATGGAGACAAAACAAAAACATCCAACATTCCCCTGAAGAAGCTGCACTCACAAGTGTTACGCACGTAAGACCTGTGAGTGAAGTTTAGGATTGATTTTAAAGTGTTACTGTTAATTTACCAACCTTTACATAATGAGGCTCCAGAATATCTTTCAGAGTTGCTGACTGTTCATAATGGCACTAAGGTCCTCTAGTCAAAGACTGCTAAAGACTCCAAGAACAAGATTGAGAGGAAAAGGTGATTGTGCTTTTGCCGCATATGCTCCAAGCATTTGGAATAATTTGCCATTGTATATTAGACAAGCCAGTTCTGTGGATATTTTTAAAAGGCAACTGAAGACTCATTTTTATATTTTGGCTTTTACATAATGTGAACCAAATTTGATGTAATATAATGTCGCGGTTATTGGTTTATGGGGATGAAATGATGAGTTATTGTGTATTGGATGTTTATTTTATTTATGTTTGTAAAGCACTTTGTAGCTATGAAACGTGCTATATAAATAAACTTTTTTATGTACAAAATTATTTATTGTAAAGGCACACTAACGTTTTGGCTGTTCTCCAGCCTTTCTCAAAGTTACAAAACAGTATATAATCCCTTACATACAAATGTAAGGGATTCTAAGGGAGTCTAATTACACTAAAATAAACTTAAAATTTGAATTTTAAAATTTGAATTTTCAATTCAATCCTTGATAAATCTGCCCCTAAGTATAATAAATGTTTAATGTTTACATGTATTTGATTATCCACAAGCATCCACCTAAAATTAAAGTAGGGAATGTGTTAATATTCTTTGTAGCGCTGAGCCCCAAGGTGATGGCACCCATGAGAGACCCCCACTTGCCCCCAACCCCCACTCATCCCCCCAGCATCCACCTGCACCCCCCTGCAACTTGCGCCCCCACAGTGAGACAGCAGTTCATAAGCTGAGGGGGGATTCAGTGTGCCATACCTACAGAAGGGCCAACATTAGGCAGACAGAAGAATCTAAGAATCCTGCTGGCGGGATGGCACTCTGAGCACTTCATTTTCTGAAGCAAATGAAGCACTCCGAGTGCCATCCCGCCGGCGATTTAGATTCTAGCCGGCAGGGAGGCAGTTCGGAGAGATTAGTTGCCTGAACAAAAAGCTATTTCTGGCTGGGCGACTAAGCTCCCCCAGTAGCTTTGTGTGCCCCTGTCCTAAAGGGGATGTGAAGCAAAATTAAAATCCAATACGAATCTTTACACAGTTGCTGACTGCTCTACAGGGAAACAAACAAAGCTGAGTTAGTTCTGCACAGCTGGGAAGGGAAGTAAAGTGTGGGGGGGTTGCCCCTGCTGTATGAAAGTATAATCGTTTCCCTGCAGAGCAGTTAGGGACCGTCTGAAGTTTCCTATCCACAGTAGTCAGAGCAAGTAAATAAAGGAGGATATTCACTGCATACAGTCAGGTTTCTTATAAAAACAGTAAACATTTTTTAATTAAATTAAATATACTGGAGATAGGTTTATTTTTCATTAAAGAAAGTAAAAATGGGATTTTATTTTTTTGCCTTTACATCCCCCTTTAAGAAAACGAGCTCCTGTGTCTCTTAGCAACTTACACATTACAAAGTAGAAGTTTCCATCTGCACATTTAACCCAGCCCATGGATCCCCAGTAGCACATACCGTATAAGAACAAGTAGGTTGTCTGTTAGCAGTTAATTGCACTAAAGTGTCCCACCAGGATGCCAATTATACACTGACCAAGTGGCAAAGTCTAGTCATCTTGTCAAAGCTTCCAAAAACACAATACCCAGAGCCAAATGTAACCCAAAAGTACAGCGCAGCGGAGCTCACGGGCATCATCCAAACCGCTTCGGGAATCTTCAGGTCCCTTCGGCAATTTCCATGGCTATCGGCGCATGCACAGTTTTTCGGGACCGGAAAATTTCTACGCATTCGCCGATACGCTGCTTACTTACTAAAGACTCCCGAAGCAGTGAAGATGTCGCCCGTGAGCTCTGCTGCGCTGACTCTGCATTGAGGGGTAATTAAAGATTGTAGGGTAGGGTTTTTCATTAGTTTGGGGGTTTAGTTCTCCTTTTAATCATCCATGCTATGTATTACTATTATGGTTACTATTATGGTTAGTTTGAATAGCAGACTAGTAGACTGCAATAATCTATAGTATATCTACTATTATGATTTCCATCAGCCTGGGAATCTCCTTAAAATAACTTTTGGAAAAATGTGGAAGATAGTATTGACCCTTTAGTGTGTTCAGTTGGAGGAGTGGACAGGGCTATAAACAAAATGAAGATCACTTCCACATTTTATAATTCAAGTGACAATCTGGGCAGCTATTTGGCTGAAGGTCTTGAATGAACAGATTTACAGTCCAGGGTAAATGCAGTAAGATATTGTTTTAATTTTAGCTCTTTCTCCATTCAAAGTATGTGCATTTTATATGTGAATTATCAGTCATCAGAAAGCAATGTTCCAGGTTTCTAATTGCATGAGACCATCGTGGAGTTTTTACCAAAGAAGGTATATAGGCACTCCTTCAGATAGAGAATTTACAAGCTTTGTCGTCCTAAACATTTCAACAGACTATTTGGCACAGTGTAATAATTATAATTCTTGCACAGAACTGGCAGCAGAACACATTCATCAACCAATAAGATTCCTTTCCCTGGTTGAGTAAAAATATTTATAGTTGGCACACAGATTGAACTCTGCGTCGCTTTATGCAGTGTTTATACATCATTTGTCAAGTATTGTGATAAATATAGAGCGATAATGTAAAAAAGATAAAAACATTATGCACTCTCTCACTATATACAATTATAGAGAATTGGAATTTAAAGGTGAACTTAACTTAAAACATGCAGAAAACTGAACTGTATTATTGGACTGCATCCAAAACTGTGTAAACCATGCTAGGAATTTCTTGTTACACTGCATATCCACAGATGTGTTTGTATAATTCTCTCATTTCTAACTGTATGAACACTGACCCAGGTCTGGGCTCCCATAACAACTCATTTGGCAAGTCAGATGTTAACGCATTTTGGAAAGGGGTTTTCTCCATGCCACACATGATTTACAGCAACAACTGACCTACCCTCCTTCTAGAACTACAAAGCCTACCTCCGATCTACATTGGATTATTGTGTACCCAAACAGCTTTATTTGTTACTAAATGGACATCACATTTACTATGTGTGGACAAAAGACCCTACAACACATAACTACAGTATATTACTGTCAAGTGGACTCAATTTTCACCTAATGCAAGCATGTCTAGATGAAGATAAAATGGTGAAAGACTACAGATATTATTTTTCTAGTGCTCACACATCCAGGTTTAAAGGAGAAGGAAAGGTTAAAATTTAGTAAGCCTTATCAGAAAGTTCTATATAAATATACCAGCAAACCTTCAAAGTAATGCTGCTCTGAGTCCTCTGTCAAAAGAAACACAGCATTTCTTTCCTTCTATTGTGTACACAAGGATTTCTGTATCAGACTTCCTGTTTTCATCTTAAACCTCCAGGGCTAGGGATTGAGCATGCTCAGTTTTCTCCTCTCTCCCTCTTCCCCTCAATTTTCCCCCCTCCCTGCTGTAATCTGAGCCCAGAACTATGAATGAGCAGGGAGAGACTCAGGCAGGACGTGATGTCACAACAAGCTAATTTGGCAGCTGCTAGCCAGAACAAACAGAGGGAGCTTCTACAGCTGTTTACTCAGGTATGGTAAAGTATTCTACAGAATAAATATAGTTGTATAGCTTGCACTATTGTGGCTAATCTATTGCCAACAAACTGCTTCGGTAGCTTTCCTTCTCCTTTAAATGATGTATATAACTGATTATTTGTTTTGCCGTTTATATATTGGCAGAAATAGCACATGAGCCCACTGTATAGTTAATGTTCCATGTTAGAAAATGTATGGGGGAAGCTGGTTACCCCAAAAAAAATTTTAAGGACCTTTGCAGGCTATCACTATGAAAAAAGCAAAAGACGCCAGCGTTTTTTGGACTTAGCAGCTTTTTCCACTAAAAAATATGATGTAAGTAACAGATGATTAAGGAAGACCTATGCACTCCAGTGCACTTCGCCTGGTCTGAGGTGGCAAAGGCAAGGCTGGCGAAAGAGATAATGTTCAGTAAAATCTGCATTTCATTGAATTTGCGGAGTAACATCCATTAGCCAAGATCGAACAATTAAATCCTTCGAAATGAACGATTCGATGGATTTTAATCCATTGATCGAACAAAATTCCTTCGATCAAAAAAACCTTAGAAAGCCTATGGGGACCTTCCCCATAGGCTAACATTGAGGTTCTGTAGGTTTTAATTGGCGAAGTAGGGGGTCAAAGTTTTTTTTAAAGAGACAGTACTTCGACTATCGAATGGTCGAATAGTCGAACGCTTTTTAGTTCGAACCGTTCGATTCGAAGTCGTAGTCGAAGGTCGAAGTAGCCCAAAAAAATCCGAAATTCAAAGTATTTTTTCTTCTATTCCTTCACTCGAGCTAAGTAAATGTGCCCCCAAGTGTCTATCTCTTTCGCTAGTGAAGTGACGTCTGTCAGTAAACTGCCAATGTCCCTGCGAGCGGTAACGCTAGCGCACTATTTGTAGGATGAGTGCTACAAACTGTGTGTAGTTTACCTGGTGCTAGAGTTTGGCATGTGCTTGAGCAAGCAAATAGTTTATTTGGAGGAGCTGGGAAGGGCTAGCAAACGTGGTACATAGTACCAAAAACAGAATTACTGCAAGGGGTTGGCCTCAACAATGGTTTCATAAAATTAGATGAGAAGCTGAAGGAGAGGAATTCTGATGTACTTATCTCAGAGATATTACTTGTGTCACATACTATGAAAGAGAGGTGGCTGGAGCTTATTAATGCATGAGTTGAAACCCAGTGTAAAGGAAAAAGTTGTGGTTGTAATTAATGATACGGCTGTATGGGTCACACTTTTCACAGATTTTGGAGTGACAGGTAAGTTTAGTGTAGGATCATGCTACAGACCCTTTAAGTAAATGGAGAAGAAGAGCCACATCTTCTTTTAAAAAAGGCTGCATGTTTGAAGTAAGTTATATTTATGGGGGATATTTATTACCCAGCATATTCAATGGAAGCAAATGTATACATCTGGTGCATAAAAATGTCATGTCACCAGTTGTTAGACACCAGACATTATGGTAAACTGGATCTAGTAATCTCTAACAATTCGGAACAAATTCAACTTTTGTTTAATGTGACTTGCAAAAAGTAAACATGCACTGGGTAAACAAAAACACTAAATTCCAGAAAAGGCAAATTTAGGAACCAGAGATCATTAATTCAAAACATTGGTACCTTAGGTTCTCAGCTAAAAATTTGGAGCAGAAATGGGTTTCCTTTGAAAACTTATCAAACCATTACCAATAGATTTCTCTATTTGAGTCAATGGCTATCTAGATACTTTGACGAATGAGGAAGCAGTAGGCATTGGGGAACAGTTAGGATCAGCAACACTGGGAAGGCTGATACAATGGACAGGCAAAATATGCAGGGTCTAGTACTGGAAGACAAAGCAGGCAAAAGTCAAATAGTGTAGTAACCGGGGTATTATACAGTATTTGTCAAGTAAGTTTAGGTACAGGTTAGAGAAGGAAAAGTTACAAAACAGGCTAGAAAGTATTAACAGATATTTAATTCAGAACAAACTCCATCAGGAGAAGACAAAGATACCTTATCATTAGATGATGCATTGGCATCTAGAGGTGCTTTAAATATTATATTTTTACACTTGTGAACCAGCAGTGGACTCCCTTTATGTAGATTTTCTGTACAGATACTTTGCTTCCTATCTCCATACAAAGGGTCAAAAACAAAATCTTCAATGAATATTTGAATAATGAAAAAAAAACTTGTAGTGCACTAAAGGGACACTATTGAACAGAGAGTCCAGAGAGAGGGACAAAGTTGATAAATAGTATGGAAGGTCCCAGGTACTGTATAAAAAAAAGTTGGCCAAGTTGGGACAACATATATATAATCAATATGTAAAAATAAATAAAGGAAAGCCTTATAATAAATTATGTTAAGACTTTGTCACCAGTAGATCCTTTCAGAGTAGAGTGACATGAATGGTACTTGACTGCTCTTCATTGTGTTCTACTCAGTGTAATAACTCACCCTGGTAGTCTAGTAGGAGTGCGACGCAACCGTCTCCTTAAGCGCCATCTCTGTGACAGAACATATTCTTCCAAGTTAGTGCGTTTGGCTATTTCCACCTATATCCGGTAAGTGCCGAACGTGACATCGGTTGACGCAAAATTAGAATATTTAAATGGCTCTCTGTGTTGAAATAATTGCCCAGCGTAAAGGTCAATTTACATAGTTCCTGGGTGTTATTTTTAAGTGATTTCTGTTCTGTTTTTGACCCTGCATGTCCCTAACCTCGTCCAGTCCACTGCCTGCCGTGATTTTGCCAGTCCTTTGACTATTCTTCTGGATTCTGATTTTGTACTGTGTCTTGGTGTTTGACCCAGCTTGTGGGAGTTTGCTCTGGGTTTGGGACTCATTTCGTAACATTCAGCTTATTTATTATCTAGATACAGTAGATGTTATGGAAAAGGGAAGGGTCTTGTGGGGTTTTTGTAGGTTGTAGGTATGTTTGCGAGTAAAAGACCATGGCCTAGATGGATTAGGGCATGGTCAAGTGTATGTTATAAAAATAAATTACATTTTTCATAAACTTGGGCTTCATTTTTTGGCACAGATTGTTGTCTAAATAAAGTCTATGGATATTCACACATATTCACAAACTTTTCCCCAAAGCCCTATCTGAATAAGTACAGGTCTTTTAAATACAAATAGCATACCTTCTAAATAGGGTAAATGTACCTGGTATTACAGGAACACTAAGCATTGTAGTACAGGTATAGGATCTGTTATCCAGAATGCTTAGGATATGGGGTTTTCCGGGTAAGAAATGTTTACAAAATTTGGATCATACCTTAATTCTGCTAAAAAATCATTTAAACATTAAATAAACCTAATAGGAATGTTTTGCCACAAAAAAATGGATTTGTGCATCTTATTCACCATCAAATACAAGGTACTGTTTTATTACCACAGACAAAATAAAAAATTAGAATTTTTTGCGTATAATGTAGTATAAGGGAGATGGCCACCTTATAATTTGGAGCTTTCTAGATAACGGGTTTTCGGTTAAGAAAACCCATACCTGTATAAAAAATGAATAGTTATTTTAACTTTGTCTTGAACACAATTTTTTTTCTTACTTATGGCATTTATATTTCAAATAAAAATATATGTATAGGATGATCAGCTGCAGTGACACAATCATATTAAAGTAATATCTACACATTATTAATTACCATCAGTATATCATCTCCACATTCTGATTCCCTAAGGATGACACGTTTTTTCAAAAATCCCTTTTTTGTCAGTTTTAGGCCCAACTCTCTACTTGTCATGTTGAAAAATGAGCACTTGAAAAAATAGTGTACCTCCTAGGAAATCAGGTTCTGGGAATAACATTCCAATGGATTTAAAAACATGTACAGTAAATATTCCTTTAAAATAATTTTCAGTATTATTGTTATGTACAATACAGTAATGTATTTGTCATTTTTGCCATACAAAGGAAATAATCTATATGTCCCATGACCAATATTACTTAGAAGTTTTTGTTCCAATTATGTTATAATTTTAAGAGAATGTAAACAATAGTTTCCGTAACTGTTCTTGTGCTCATTTCCAAACCTACAATTCTGCTGCAAGATATTACATTGTGTTTTATGACTCCAAATTCAAATATTTATTTTTTCTCTGAAACTCCGTTACATCTTTTGAAACTGTCATTTGAGTGCTTCCGTGAAACCACTTGGCCAGTATGTGCTAATGTGGAAAATAATCGTCATTTCGTTGTGATTCATCTGAGACTCTTCAGTTAAAAGTTTTGCTTTTCTGGGCCTGTAACACTGATGCTATGAGGCTACTTAAATACATATGGCAATTTGTCTTCTGAGAGACAGGTGTGCTCCAAAAAATGCCTTTGCCTTTGTTTGAAAGGAAGTATGAACTGTTATGATGAAGGATGGGTTGGGGAGATGTAAGCTGTCTTCTACATCTTTACTCATTGAGTTCTGCTTGAAACTGACAAGAGCATCTCCCTGTGCTGCCAAAGAACAGCCAGAAGCGGTAAAGTATGATACATTGTTGGCAATGGCATTAGGTTTTGGAACCTTCTTGGCATTAAGTGTGCATGAAGACTGAACATTGTGAAAGATTAATAAAAAAAAAGATATTTTCCATGCACTGAAGAAAACATGAAAACATTGAACAAGGTTAGGCAGCTAATCGCCAAGAAGCATTTACTGGTCGCATGTTATAAAGCAAACATCTCATTAGTTGGGGAGGAGTAACTGGATATGGTTCAATACTTGCAGCATTTATTACTCCCATTTGGGGGAATAAGGGAATACATGATTATTGCACTTTATAGGATTAGAGTTAAATAGAATTATAAAACCCATCTGTAAAAATTCTCAGGAGAGCTACAGTAGTCTTGGTATTAAAAAAAATCATCCATGAATAAAATATCTTAGGCCAGGGATCCCCAACCTTTTGAACCCATGAGCATCATTCAGAAGTAAAAGAAGTAACTGGATATGGTTCAATACTTGCAGCTTTTATTACTCCCATTTGGGGGAATAAGGAAATACATGATTATTGCAGGACACTTTATAGGATTAGAGTTAAATAGAATTATAAAACCCACCTGTAAAAATTCTCAGGAGAGCTACAGTAGTCTTGGTATTTAAAAAAATCATCCATGAATGAAATATCTTAGGTGATGCATTGAATGCAGAGTACAGTCAAAATCCAGAATTTTTTTCTTTCAATGATCTTGGATTTTGCTTAAAGTGTATGATATTATGATATATATCATGATATACAGTATTTGTGAACTGAAGCAGGAATCTGGACGTCACAAGTCTTATAGTGGAGACAGCAACGTTTTTATTTGGAGACTATATTAATGGATATTTTAATATCACATTTGACCTTACAAACTGCATTTTGTTTCTCAAATGTTTAACATCCATGTAACGTAATACGTAAACTTGAAGAAAATGTGTAGTTTTGTAAATAACAAATGTATGCCAATTAATATCTCCCTCTAATTTGGTAGATTTGAATGACAAAACTGCTGGTTATTACTAGTGATGAGCGAATAAATTTGCCAGGCATGGATTAGCGGGCGAAAGTCCGCGTTACACTGTTACACTATTTTCACGAAACTGAGACTTTGTTTATGCCATTAGCCAAAAGTTTTCATTTGCTAAATATTGTGTGAGATAAGGATTTCGATGGAAGGACTTTCTATATATTGTTATAAATATTATTCTTTCTGTTTATTTTTCATGTACAAAATGACTATGGACCTTAAAGAAGAAGACACATCAGAATAAAGACTTAATCAGAATAAAGTCTTATCTGGATTTCTATCTGGAATGTCATCTTTGCACTTGTTCTTATGTGCTTCATTTCTGCATCAGTTAAATATTAGAATTTAACATGTTTGTTTATATCTGTAAACCAATGAGCTTCATATTTTGTAGTCAGTTTTTTTTTTGTTTTAGCTTAAACTCAGATCGGGAGACATCGGGGCATATTTATCAAGGGTCGAATTTAGAGTTTATGGGAGTTTTTCACTCCACTTTTTATTTACTATTTTGTAGTGCAGTATACATACTATATGTACAGACGTTATCCAATCAGCTGAATTCAGTTAATCATTAATAAATGTGTGTCTGTTTTTATAAAACTAAAATATACTGTATACTCTTAGTAGCAGGCTCCAATTCCCCTCAAGATAGTTCTCCATAATAATTTGCTCTACTTAACAGTTTACAAGGATGATTACATTACTACCTCATTGTGCGATATTAATACTGTGTGAACAGTCATTGTTTATATATCAGCTCACTACTAAAAGTGTGTGTATGTGATTTTACAAAGACTCACACTTTCTACAGACAGACAAAAGTAAATATTTTGTTCTTTTTTTTTGTTGGAAAATTCTGACCTTTTATAACATTAAACAAGAGGGACATTCCGCTACCAACCACGAGCATCTTAAAGAAACCTCAAGGAATCCTATTTTTTGGCTAGGAGAGTGTTGGACCTACTCCCTGAAACAAATAATTACAAGACTGCTATTTAAAGTTGCTGTTAATTCAGCCTAATCATTATAAATAGACTGATCTCTTTCCATATCCATTTTGCATTGCCAAAGAAAAGTTGTTTAGGTCACTAGGTTAGATACACATTTTGTAGCTTTGGATGTGATACAAAAAGGGATTATGATCAGGGTATCAGCACCTACTACGGTACCCATTTTGGATTTGCTAGAGATCTGGTTGCACTGCAGTGGTTTGGTTGTTCGGGCATGCTGTGGGAATAGCACCTTCTAACGGTGGACAGGTGATCAAATGCAGTCAGTGATCTTTATACTTTAGTATTGCATGCTGACGGAAAAGATCTGAGTAGGATGATGCATGATGTAGGCAGGTTAGTGCACATGCAAAAATCATTGGTAGATTACTTTGGCAATACGCAGATAGAGGGGAAATTATTGAGTATAGAAGGAAGGCTGTTAACAAGCAGGTGGCCAGGTCAGTACAAGTTGGAGGAGTACATTTTAGTGTATGGAGTGCACTTAAATGCGTTGTTCACCTTTGAATTAACTTTTAGTATGATGCAGACAATTTGCAATTGGTTTTAATTTTTTATTATTTGTGGTTTTTGAATTATTTAGCTTTTTATTCAATAGCTTTCCAGTTTGCAATTTCAGCAATATGGTTGCCAGGGTCCAAATTACCCTAGGAACATGCACTGATTTGAATAAGAGACTGGAATATGAACAGGAGAGGGCCTGAACAGAAAGATGAGTCATAAAAGGTAGCAATAGCAAAACAATTTCTAACCTTATGGCGCATTTGTTTTTAGATGGTGACCCCCCCATTTCAAAGCTGAAAAGTCAGAATAAGCAAATAATTAAAAAAACTATAAAAAAAATAAATAATGAAGATCAATTGAAAAGTTGCTTAGCATTGGCCATTCTATAACATACTAAAGTTAACTTAAAGTTGAACATCCCTATTAAATGATGTCAGAACTATGTTTCTTTTGGGGATTCAGGAAGGGGGTATTAACCAATGTCGGGACTATGGCCCAGGTTTATAGCTGACGGTTAGATGTTAAAGCCCTCCATGGGTCTGGGTCCTGAGAGATGGCTAGTTTGGTTGCTTCACTTCAATGTGCCTGAAGTTCAGGCCAAAAAGAGGTTAAGAGTTATATGTTTGTACAGTTTGTTAATAAAGATGTGTCCTTTCAATCCCATACTGAATTTGTTATGGGGCTCCCATAGAAGTAGAAGGTCAAAGGGGGATGGAGCCATGATGGGGATAGGAGGTAATGGAAGAGTCAGTTTGCCAAATGTTGTTAAAGGAGAAAGAAAAGCATATTTAATTGGGGATAACAAATGTTAGGCTCCCCTAAGTGATTATAGAAAACTGCACCGGTCCAGGGGTTATTCCAGCGAGCACCACAGATCAATCAGGTACCTTCATCTTCTATCTTTAAATTTCCTGGGGCAGACACATGCGCAGTAGAACGAAATAGTCAACTTCTTTGTTAAAATTTGACTTTTCACTCTACTGCACATGCACAGCCGCGAGAAGAAGCCGATCACTACGTGGTGCTCGCTGGAAGAACTCCAGGCAGGTGCAATGTTCTGCTGACAGGAGCACTGGCCAGGGGTGTAAGGTAAGTATAGACAATCACTTTGGGGTGCCTAACTTTTGGCACCCCCAAGTAAAGAGTGGATTTCCTTCTCCTTTAAGGATGGGGCATAGAGCAGACACAAAGTTGAAGTCAGACAGTGCATTATAGAGCAGCATCCTGCCCATGTGCCAATGTTATTTTGTTTTGTAGGTTATAAGTGGGGTAGAACTTCTGTCTTGTGTTCTAATCCTGTCACATACTGGATGTGTTATTAGTTATGGAGTACTTTCGATGGTTATACATGCTGCAAGTCAGATATTCAGTATTTGTTAAAATTTTACCCAATCCCATTTGCCAAACACTGCACCAGTCAGGTACCAGTCTTTTACCACAACCTTGTAGACATGCCCAGATCTATGGTACTGATGGTACCTGCAAAGATGAAGGCAACAGGACAACATTCTATGTTAAATGTTTATTTTTACACCTCTAAATCTATTTCTGTGGCTAGGTATAGGTGCATTTATCTTAGGTTCCAGCTCAAAAAATGTGCAAGAGGTGTAAATGTTATTTTTATACATTCCTGTTTAACAATGCAGAGGCGAATCACATCAACAAATTGAGACTGAGAATAAAGAATGAATCTGTGTATTCTGAAAACGTGAGAAGGAACTCCAAAAATATTGCTTTTGTTAGCCTAAATAGTCTAAATAGACATAAATAGACCGTCTTTAACCAAAGCCCAAATACAAAGCTCCTATTATTGCTTCAATGTGCTTTTTAAAATTCTAATAAAAAAAGGAACACTTCTGATTTTACAATAGAGCTTCTAAATAAAGTGCTGTTCTAGGAGCCTAGAGGCAGATTAGGCGGATCTTCTTTAGTCTCTTTTTATGTATTCTTTTTTTTCACGATTTCCAAGATCAAAAGGGAAGGGGAACAGAAAGCAAGTGGAGGGAGTAGGTAGGGATTCAGGCAAACAATAGGGGGCAGATTTATCAAGGGTCAAATTTAAATTTTTAACATCAAATTTCGAGTTTATTTTAGTGTAATTTGATTAGGGAATAGTCCAAACTGAGTTTAAAAAAAATGGAAATTAGAATTTTGAAATTTATCATTTACTGTCCCTTTAAGAATTCGAATTTGACTATTCGCTATCTAAAATCTGCCGAATTGGCATTTAGCCTATGGGGGACCTCCTACAATCAATTTGGAGTAGTTTGTGGACTTTTGAAAAAAAAAATATTATTTTTTTGGTGAAAAAATTAGAATATAATTCGATTCGAGTTTGCAGCTCGATCCTATAAAATATTCAATCTTTTTAATGAATTTTGATTGAACTTTTTTTTTCTTTAGAATTTCAAGTTTATGGGAGTTGATGGAAGTTTTTAGTAGAGATGCACTGAATCCACTATTTTGGATTCGGCAGAACCCCCGAATCCTTTGTGAAAGATTCGGCCGAATACCGAACAGAATCTGAATCCTAATTTGCATATCCAAATTAGGGATGGGAACGGGAAAACATTCTTTACTTCCTTGTTTTGTGACAAAAAGTCATGCGATTTCCCTCCCCATCCCTAATTTGCATATGCAAATTAGAATTCAGTTCGGCCGGGCAGAAGGATTCGGCTGAATCCTGCTGAAAAAGGCAGAATCCTGTCTGAATCCCTAGTTTTTAGAAACTTCCATAAACTCGAAATTTGACCCTTGATAAATCTGCCCCTAGGTGGCATGAAACACAGTGTAGCTTACAGTATTTAAGTATTGCATTAAAATATAAACAGAGAGATACCAATTTTACTGTTTGTTTCATGTTTGAGCTCAAGCATGTGTATCTTTTTTTGCTGAGATAAAGAGTTTTACTATTCACCTAGATTGTAAATTCTGTGTTCCCAAAATTTACAACTCTTATTAACTTCTACATCAACTCACCAGCTTTTGGATGCTACATTTTTATATGTATTACTTTATATTTTTTATATAAATTTTGATAATTCGAGCTTCAGGACCTCTTTAAGAAGCTGAATTTGAATGCTGATAAATGGATCTGTATATGGATCGCTCTGCATCTCATGTTGGTTAAGAGGAAATCCCATGCTTCCAAATGATACCAGACGATTATGAGAAATTGTTTCCAGTGGGGGGGGGGGCTGGCTTATCACACACTCCTCGGGCCCATTTATTGCATCTTAACAGGCTGTGCTTTCAATTCTGCTTGTTTTATGGTAAAACTTCAATAAAATATTTGAAACAGATAGAAGTCAATAGGAGATGTCCCTAAAGTCAGGGCCGGATTTGTGGCAAGGCCACAAAGGCCCGGGCCTAGGGTGGCAGAATTTCAGGGTCGGCCTGCCACATCCATGCATGCGGGAGATTCAAAAAGGTTTCCAGTGCAGTTCTACATGTGCACGGGCACACTCACAGGAAGTGTATGGGTGGGGACGTAGAGGGGAAGGGGAGGAGACATGGAGGAGATGGGGAGGAGAAGGAGAGGGGACGGGGAGGAGAAGGAGATGGAACGGGGAGAAGAAAGAGACAAGACAGGGAGGAGAAAGATATGGGAAAGGTGATGGGGGAGGAGAAGGAGACCGGGACAGGAAGGAGAAAGAGAAAGGGAAGGGGACAAGTTGAGTAGAAGGAGACAGGGAAGGGGAGGAGAAGTAGAAGGGGGACGAGAAGCAGACTGGGGGGGGCAAGTGGAGCCAGCCTAGGGGCACCTGGGCTGGATAGTAAATCCGGTCCTGCCGGAAGTTGTTTCTTGACTCTGTTATCTGTGCTGGATAATCCAATAAAGCCGGGGTTTTCGTCCAATATTCCAAAAAAGGTCAAGTATTTTGGACCATCAATTGTACGATATGAATTAACGCTTGATTTAGTCCCAGCATTTTGCTACTCCAATTGTTTAGAGAAAAATGAGTTCAATTCGTGGACAACTTTTACATTAAAAACTGAGATTAATTAGAGTTTTAGTAATAAACCCACCTCATGTACTGTATTTCTGAATTCTGTATTTCTGTGTTCCCAAAATTTACAACTCTGATTTTCTTCTACATCAACTCACCAGCTTTTGGATGCTATATTTTTATATATTTTTTTATAACTTTATATTTTTTTTTTTATAAATGTTGAAAATTTGAGCTTCAGGACCTCCTTAAAAAGCTGAACTTGACTGCTAATAAATGGATCTGTATATTAGGGATGCACCGAATCCACTATTTTGGATTCGGCCGAACCCCCGAATCCTTTTTGAAAGGTTTTGGCCGAATACCGAACCGAATCCGAACCCTAATTTGCATATGCAAATTAGGGGTGGGAAGGGGAAAACAATTTTACTTCCTTGTTTTGTGACCAAAAAGTCACATGATTTCCCACCCCACCCCTAATTTGCATATGCAAATTAGGATTCGGATTCAGTTCGGCCAGGCAGAAGGATTCGGCCGAATTCGAATCCTGCTGAAAAAGGCCAAATCCTGGCCAAATCCCGAACCGAATCCTGGATTCTGTGCATCCCTACTGTATATGGATCCCTCTGCATCTCATGTCGGTTAAGAGGAGATCACATGCTTCTAAATGATACCAAACAGTTATGAGGCATTGTTTCTGGGGGGGAGGGGCGGCTGGCTTATCACATACTCCTCGGGGGCCCATTTATTAAACCTTTTTTTTCTGGTCAAGGTTTTTAGGGGGGAAACTCGTGTAGAGATTTATCATACCCCAAAGCTGCTAAATATCCAAAAAATCTTTAAAAAATTAATTTGATTTGTGGAAGGGAGTTTGGCCGACTTTTTCATAAAAAACTTAGATTAATTAGAGTGTTAGTAAATAACCCACCTCATGTATTTCTGAATCTAGATGCAAACCTTTTTTATTTCTTTATATTCTCTTTACCAACAGGTGGAAACCAAGAAGATCCACCTTAGGTAGTCATATCGGGAGAAAGATCAGCTCATTTGGTGTTCTCACCAAACATGCACAACTTATAGAGCAGTGATCCCAAACCAGTGGCTCATGAGCAACACGTTGCTCACTAAGACCTTGGATGTTGCTCCCAGTGGTTTCAAAGCAGGTGATTATTTTTGAATTCCTGACTTGGAGGCAAGTTTTAGTTACATTAAAAACTGGTGTAGTGTTAAACGGAGCCTCTAAGTAACTTTTCAATTGGTCTTCATTGTTTATTTATAATATTTTTTGTTATTTGCCTATTTTTCTGACTCTTTCAAGCTTTCAAATGGGAGTCAATGACCCATCTAAAAAACAAAAGCTCTGTAAGCCTACAAAAGTATTGTTAATGTTACTTTTGATTACTCATCCTTTTATTCAGGTCTCTCCTATTCATATTCCAGTCTCTTATTTATATCAAGGTATGGTTGCTAGAGTAATTTGCTACCAGTAACCAGATAGCTGAAATCGGAATCTGGAGAGCTGCTTATTAAAAATCTAAATATCTATATCACTCTCTACATCACACTTATGAGGTTATTTATCAAAGTCTGAATTTATCTCAATATTTTCTGCTTAAAACTCTGCTTGAATTCTCTCAGGTTTTTTTCGCTTATTTATTATTACATTTTCCCAAAAATTTGCTTTGCGGGAAAAACTCAGATTTTCACAATTTTCTCAAATTTTTTTATCCGATTTTCAATTTTTTTTGGGGTTTTTGGCCCTGAAAACTCTGGGGTATTGCATGAAATCCACCGCACATCAAAAAATCATTGGCACTTCTTCCATATGCAACCTCGACAGGTCTGAGATGCCGGATTTTCTGATTCAGATTTTTTAAAAGTCTGATTTTATAAAAAAAAAATCACAAATTTTTCGTGATTTTTGCATTCGGAGCTTAGTAAATAACCCCCTAAAAGTTTAAAGGTGAACACTCACTTTAAGCATTGCAAAATTCTTTAACGAATGGAAAAATGAAATAATTTCCATTACGCTTAAAAAAAATCTAAACCTTTGGTGGAAATCAATATCCAAGTTAAGGTTGTCACCTGTGACCACAAACATAGAAAATCAAAACTTGTAGGTCCATATCTAGGGGATTTATAAGCACAAAAAATATCAGGACTTTCTCTTACCAAAATTCCCATCAAGCCTATATTATTGCAGAAATGATCTTGAATCAGATTGTTAAGCTGTCAGTCCACATTATAATGGTTATTAGCCAGTTGCAGTGATTTAATGAGGACTGATACAATTGCTTCTATATGTTACTGCAGATCAGTAAAGCAGGTTTAATCTATAATGATAAACGCTTCTTCCCTGCAGACAGTGTTACGTTTGAACACTCCTGATCCAGACAATTCAGTATGCAGTTGCGGTATTAATAGAAGGCAATACATATGACAAAGGAATTTCATTAAAATAAGATATTAATTAGGAACTGTAAATTAATTGATTTAACAAATTCTTAAGTTATTAAAAACTGTGGTTTATAATGATGTTGTTTTTATCGTGTTCAATGGGAACAGCAAATGTCACTGCTTATGCAGTTTATAGAGGTGTTAGTTGCATCACACTTAGGAAACTTTATCAGTTATTTTAGTGGGCTGCTAAACGAGACAACTGTTGAAAAGTACCCTTACACATAGCACAGTTGCCTAGAAACTGTGATCACAGATTCAAGTAGAAATCCCTTTCTTTAGCAGCTGGTAAGAGAAGAGCTATATGTGAAAATTGTATTCTAGAAGTTAATACAGATGAAATGGATGTAGTCAAGGCCTCCTAATTCAGCTTTGGGTTTTAGGCTCCTACATTATATTGGTATAGCAAGATATCTATAGTAATAAGTCAAATCAAATGGACTTGCTGTGTTTGTTTTTCCTTGAAGACGTTTCTCCAGTCATCCAACTGGCTTTCTCAATTCAGAATAACTTGTAAATCTTCCTTTGAGAATTTATATTCTCTGGAATGTTGCTCCAATCCCAATCAGCAAATTCTGTTTATCATAATCCACAATGATGTTATTAAGTTAGGTGTTGATTGTATTAGCGGGTCCAGATTCTAGACCGGGAGAGCGACTGGTTCAAAAGAGGCGTTAAAGAAGCCATATGTGTAAAAACTGAAAAACCAAGCCTGAATAGAGGTGGGGGGGGTGCGACATCCATTTTCTGCCACATACAATGCTGTTTTGGCATCTCTCCCTGGAAGATTTAATAATACTGTTAGAAAAATCTGCCAATGACCATTCAGGGTTCAGAGGAATGTGATAAGTTTTATACTCGCTGCGAGGGGACAAGCAATACAGAAGTAAGCTGCAGGTTGACCAGCTAATACAGAAAGTAGCTGGCTTTTATAGATACTGTAAAATGTTACAATCTTTCTGCAGCTGATCTGGCCCCACGTTCATGTCATTTATTCAGGGGACAGTTAGCTGTGTACAAATGCACTGTTTCAAATTATCACAAAGACTTGTTATTGTTAAAGAAGCTACAATTATCACAAGGACATGTTATTGGTAAAAGAAGCTACATTTCACATATCATGCGTTTCAAGTATTAACTCAAGAATTTCCTTACATTTCCACCCTTTTTATACTTGTAAATGCATTATGTGTGACAGAAAAACATCAGTGATCAGGACTAGCATAGCTTTTCATCCTTCGTGTCATATATCTGTGTTATAATTATCCACATAGTCATAAGAGCAGAGTGAAGCTGCAGTATACATGGTTTTAGTAAAAGTAGTATCGATAAGATGTTGCAATAAGCCACGAATACAAGGGATGCAACAGCACCCACAGGTTACCAAAATAGCTGCAAGTATAGCAGTTGAAATTATCACGCTGGATACAAGTCCGCTCCATTTCCTGAACCAAGTCTTAAGAAAGTCGGTGAAATTGTTGGATATCCCAGAGTTTTCCGCCAGTTCATTAGATAACATAGCCAGTCCTTCCAAGGCCTTAGTGATACTCCCATCAGGAGCCGTGTTATTTGGGATGAAGGTGCAACACATATCACCGAAGATTTTGCACATGCCACCTCTCTCGGCAAGAAGCATGTCCAAGGCTAAACGATCTTGCCAGGCAACCGAGGTGGCTTCCAGTTGACTTGCTAAACCTTTGAATCCATCATGGGTAAAGTTGACAAATCTGTGTTGGTTGTAGTAGATGTAGTTGATCCAATCGACGTTCTTGTTTATAGTTGCCCACCAGGCGAGGAAGGATTCAAAACCAGCGGTGATTTGATTTCTGGCCTTATATTCATCTGGGACTCCTCAGGGTACTCCTATATCATCAATGTATACATGATTGTTGAAAGACCCTTTAAGTCGGACTTCTCATTTGGAGCGGTGAATCATTTCCAATCTTGGTACCTGCGGAATAGAGGTTATGGGAAAAGCATAGAAAGGCAATATCAGTTGTACTAAACAGCAGCTCCCACTCCAGAGACTTGGAAGTAAGGGGCGCAATTTTGTGTCTCCACATAACCACCATATATCTGCCCACACACTACGGTGGTCCTGGAACCATTGTTTTTAAATGTGGTGTCATTCTGTGTCAGAACTTTATTTCGGGCACAAAAGGAGGCTGGCAGTGCCAGTAATTTCTGACCACGCCCTTGACTATGGAAACAGGTGTGGTTACCTGCATATACTGTAATGGAAGGTGGCAAATCTAGCAGGGCAGAGAAAGGACAGGGTGGTACCGTTTGAGGGTTGCTTTTGAGTATATAACTTAAGCACACACTACAACCCTTCTAAGTCATTTTGCGCAAGCGAATCAGTTATCTTTCCCTGAGTGGGGGGACATGTTTGGGACATATTTTAACCATTTGTTCCCCTCGGGGACACCTGTCTCTATTCCAAAAGCTTTTTCAAGGGTGAGATTGGGTAAGTAAGTAAGTCACCCTCCCTTCAGAGCCTGGGCTCAGAAAACCAGAGATAGAGATCTTTTCTTTGAGGAATGGGGTTGTGGAATCTCTCTTTATGGCCTTTGCCCTATCTATGGTTACATTAATTAATCCCATGGGGTCTGTTCCTGTGATGGTAATCCCGAGACCAAAAAGTTTTTGGTCTCTGGGATGTGGATTTTTAATGGTTTGGAGCAGTGGGTTACATGACTTGATCGTGCAGTAAGCAGATGGGGCTTTCTTTATTATGGAAATCTGCTGCTGCATGAATTTCTTTAAGTCTCCTACCCATGGTGCTATCTCCCACCCTTGTGGATCTGTACTCCACCAGACTGTGGACCAATCTGGGCAGGGCTTTAGTCCGGGGTTGGGGGGTACAATGATGCACATATACTTATTTTCCCAGGCAAAGGACCTAGCAGTCTCTAAGGAATCACTCTGAATTCACTGGCATCAAATTCAACTGTGGTAGTGGTTCTTTCGATAATGGTAATGTCTAGAGGTTTGCTCCACGGTGGATATGAATAATCCTTGGGAGGTAGTCCCCAATCCTGTCTGCCTGTTGTACCTACACTCTGGGGAGTCCTATTTCTTGGGAATGAGGGATGCTCCCCAACAGGTGTATTATTGTGGTTGGTGGCATTATGTTATAAGGGGAAGAAAAGCCAAGGGAATAAGATGAAAAACATTATTAGTTCTAACATGCCTGCACAACCCCACCTTGAGAATGGTGTCCAGGTATCATATTGTTCTACTCTTTCCCTACTTCTGCTGCTGCTCCCAAATAGTCCCATGGTTCTTCACTGACGTTGAGACGACCCCCTCCCTAGTGGAGAGAACCCCCTTTGTAGTCAGACTGTATCTAAAGGACTATTTGGGTTCCCTAGCTACTTGCCCTAGTTCTTTTACTAGTTTACAATGACTGGAGTGTACCCAGGACACTCTTTCTGCGATTTCACCTGATAAGGCCCTTCCCACAATGGAGTCGACCAATTCTTCATTTTTATTACCTTTACCCACATGTAGCCTCCAGGCTTCACAAGTTCTATTGGGATGGGCTCTCCGGTATCTGGAAGAGAATTTGGAGTAAGCTCTTGTTTATTTAATATTCTGCACATGTTCCGCCAAACTTTGGTCTGCCTCTTCCTCGATGATCTGAAAAAGGCATTTATAATTACAAGGCAACATTTCTTGTTCTCCCATCTATTAAGTTTGATAAAATCCATGCAGATCTAAAATCTAAAATGAGTATGTTATTTACCATTCCTCCTGTTGAGACATGGCTTTGCCCATGACTCAAAATGGCAACATAGTGAAAGAGTGTAGTAGGAAGGATTGGTTTTCCTTTTGGGGCAATAATATATGCCCTGTTTAAGTTGGGCCCCTTTAGAAACCCATTTGTGGCATTCTGCTTCACTGACATTATTTTGCATGTCTTTGAGTAACCCTTGATCTAAAAAGTTTGTGTCTGGTGATGCAGTTAAAGCTTGAATGTGAATGTGCTTTAGCAGCCGCATCAGCTTTGGCATTTCCTAATGAGATCTTGGAAAACGGCCTGATTTACTGCTTGTAGGTCCTAAACCATACAACAACTCCCATCAGGTTTTCCTCATCTGTTAGGACAGCAGGTCCACCACAGGCATTGACCCTCTCTTTAAATCTGGTTGCATACTGGACAACAGACTCTTGAGCATCATGGTTAAATTTGAAAACTGTTTCCCAATAAACTTCTGGAAAAATGGTGCCTTTGGTACCTTCCAGAAAACGTAAGCGGAACCCTACTTGGGCTGGGTCAGCAGGATTAGTGTCCCAATTCATTTTGACCAACAAATGTTGGTAAGCCCCTGGACCACACACATGTTTGAGTACAACTAACATCAGTCCAATTAGGGTTGGACAAACATGAGTTCCTGTACAAATTTGTGTGGATTGGTGCGGGGATGTGGAACGTCTTGAAAAATCCTTCTAAGATCTGATGCTGCCCATGGAATGTACTCTGTGTGTGTAATGTGACGTGTTGAAGCAGCAGCCCCCGCTTCTACCCCTCTTCTCTAGTTTGTATTTACAGGCGGGGTAGAACTTGGCTGGGGGGCTGGGAACTGCTTGTTCCTCAGTATCAGAGCTGCTATTTTCAGCACTGAAAGATAAATTGTCTCTAAGGTGTTTTTCATTTTGGTGTTGTTTCTCACTGTTCACTATTTTCTGACTTAACTCCTTTGCTAGCAGCTTTATCTCTCCCTCTAGCTTTCTAGCTTCCTCATCTTTTGTGATTGTGTAAGAGGTTTGATTGGTATTTGATTCGGGTTGGCTGCTATTCTATTAAGCGGATGGTCGCCAAAGGCAATTAACCATCCGGGTAGTTATAAGGCATTTTCCTGATCTCACCAACATGTCCCTTCCCAGTAAGTTGAATGGACAATGGGAAGAGAGAATGAACTGATTAAGAATAGTCTGTTGAATGTCAGGGTCAGTTACGGCTAATAGTGGGGACAAGTATACTTTATCTAATTGTCCCCCTGCTATTCTTAGAAAAGTAAATTCCTCAGTTCTTTGGATAGTTGGCACATCAGGGGGGTGTATAAGGAATCTACATGCCCCAGTGTCACATAGGAAGGTAATGGATTTTCCCCCAACTTCAAGTGTGAGTTGGGGTTTCGACTTACATAAGAGACTACATTCTATGTCTTCTATATTAAGAATTATCCTCAGTTATTTATAGGGGAATGTATACTCTCAGATAGTCATGCCTCCCCAAGGGGGCTCCTGTCATCCCCATTGCTCAATTCTGCTCGGCATTCTCTAGGAAAATGCCCCGGTTTCTCACAATGAAAAAACCTAATTTCTCCTACGTCTTTTACTTACAGTATTTCCCGTTCTCGCTTGTCATCTCAATGGGGTCTGAACCCCCCCTTCTCTCTGCCTATCTCGTCCTCTATCCTGCTTTACCACATACACATCTTCCTCTACTAAAACACATAGTTTAACCCTCGTTTTTTTTTTGTTTTTGTTTTTTGGAGATGTCTTTCAGCATGTCTGGCATATTCATGGACTGCTTGCAAACTGGCTACCCAGTGGTCTACCATATGTTGACTCACAAAACTGCAAAGACATCCTCATAGGAATGCATTTTTTAGTTGTAGCTCATAAGGACTATCATTTACCATGCCCTGATCTGGTATAGGCACACCACTATATGTGTCAAAGACTTCCTTCAGTTTACAATAATATCAATCCACAATCCCTTAATTATCTTATTACCTGACATATAGTTGATCTTGTACCTTGCCTTTCTTGGCATTCCTTTCTTTATTTTCCCTCCTATTACATTCCTCATAATATTGCATTGGAAAGAAACTTATAACTTCACAATAACGTATTTGCATAATGCTTTTACATTACGTGTCTGATGCCCAATGCTCCTGTATGAGGAGGCTGCCATATTTGTGCAGCAGGAGGCCGTTAGCATTAGAGTGTCTAACTGACAGGCTGACAAAACAGTCAGGTTGGCAAAACAGTCAGGTTTAGAAACTTCATCTAATAATTGCTTACAAAAACAAACCTCCCAGCAAAGAGAAAAAAAAAAAAAAACATGACCTATAGGTAACTTTTAATGTACATTTTTTATCGTCAGTACCTCTCCAACAAGCAATCTATACTGTTCCTTGTCTAATATAGGGTTAAAATTAGAATCCTCTTTCTACCTTTTAAGAACCTGATATTATTTGGATTCTGATCACGCATGAACTGAGCGTCCTCAGTTAGATCATTGATACTTTTACAGCATTTATTTCCCATGGTTAGTAGGTATAGATGACAAACAATTGACAAACAATTTTGTGGAGTCAAACGCCTGGTGAAGCAGTACTCACGGATATGGCCTCACAGCTTGGAGCTCGGCCAAGTAAAACCTGAGGAGCAAGGTAGTCCGTTTGCCGAAAACGTTCACCGGTCAGTGTATCGCCCTTTATGGCCTGTCTGAGGGGTTGACCATTCCCTCTTTGACTCCCAAACACTCTCTTTCACACACTTTCAAACAACAAATTCAGCGGTCCCCGGAGTACTCTTTATCTTTAACGTGCACACGGAGTTAGTTATTCCTGTAGTCTTCTCACACAGACTATGGACTTGTCCGCTTGTCACTCTGTTTCTTTATCAAAGGCGGGCGATTACGCCACTTAACACCTTAATATCAACAGTCTAGTGACGGGACCTTTACGTAGCAACAGTCTAGGTGACTGGACCCACTATCACTCCCTGTCTCTTTATCAAAGGCGGGCGATTACGCCACTTAACACCTTAATATCAACAGTCTAGTGATGGGACCTCTACGTAGACAACTAGTAACAACAACAACAAAAAGAAAACATATACGTTACCAGATTCCAGTGACCCTGGTCGCTGTGTTCTTTGGAAACCGTCACTGTTCCCCCAAACGAGTGCAACTGGCCTCTCTTTACGACAGCTGTCGGAGGTCTTTCGATTCAGCCCACAGAGAGAATAGGATTAACCCCCTGCAGTGACCACAGTCACGTTTCCCGTTTGAGAAGACAGATGTTGGTTTCCGGCTCGAAGGACCAAGTTGTTAGAAAAATCTGCCAATGACCATTCAGGGTTCAGAGGAATGTGATAAGTTTTATACTCGCTGCGAGGGGACAAGCAATACAGAAGTAAGCTGCAGGTTGACCAGCTAATACAGAAAGTAGCTGGCTTTTATAGATACTGTAAAATGTTACAATCTTTCTGCAGCTGATCTGACCCCACGTTCATGTCATTTATTCAGGGGACAGTTAGCTGTGTACAAATGCACTGTTTCAAATTATCACAAAGACTTGTTATTGTTAAAGAAGCTACAATTATCACAAGGACATGTTATTGGTAAAAGAAGCTACATTTCACATATCATGCGTTTCAAATATTAACTCAAGAATTTCCTTACAAATACATTAAAGCTCCAATTTTGCTAATATAATCAACACCTAATTTAATGACATCAATGTGGATTATGATAAACAGATTATGATGATTGGAGCAACATTCCAGAGGATATATATATATTCTCGAAGGAAGATTTACAAGTTATTCTGAATTGAGAAAGCCAATTGGATGACCGGTGAAACGTCTTCAGGGGAAAAAAAAACACAGCAAGTCCAGTTGATTTGACTTATTTATATAGATATACCATGACCTGGATGAATGAGAATCTTCACAGGTATCGAAAGATTTTCTAAAATATACTTTAGAGTACCAATAACAAAGTAATTAAACCCATCATTTCTGAATAACCATGTTAATCCAAAAATATAAACGGAAAAAAATTGAAACGCGAGACACAATTCCATAAATGGAAATCTATCCCTGGATCAAATTCTCTCTTTGTTTAACCAAAGTAATGGCTTAGAGATCCCTCATAATAGGAAGATTTCTAGTAATGTCTTAGCATCTATCACATTAAATGCAACCCTTAGAGAATTCTGCAAGAAGATAAGTAACATATGTGTCTAAACACAAACTAATTAGCAGTATTAAATCCTAGCTTGGGGTTACATATATGAACTCCTTAACTACAAGGAAAATTCATCAGTCCAGTGTTAATGACAAAACCTGCCCATGATGATTTATCAATTCAATGGCAATGCAGCTCTGATAGGAGAATGTGAGGAGTGCAGTGACATCAAGGAAGTGCAGAATGGAAAGTGAAACTAATTGCCTGCTCCGCCTCTGAGGGGCAGGCAATATATGATTGACAGATGAGATTTTTATAATAACCTGCCCCCGCAGTAAATAAAACATGTTACCAACCATGTATCCAGTGAGATCACTGCCGAATTGCGAAGTGCCTTTGGGTCACCCACGCACCTGTGTCTCCTCGATTAGCACATCACCAGTCTCTGGAGGGGGGTCCCTGCTCATCCTTCGCAGCGCTGCATCTCAACAGCCGTTTCGCCACAAGCATGGCTTTGTCAAGAGGCCAGAGATCCGGAAGTAGTATGGTATTTAAAGGTGGCATCACCTGACTCCAATGCCGGATGCAGTGATACTCTGTGCTGCAATTGTATCAAAACTCAAGGAAAAGTAACATCCTGAATGTTTACTTCTGGTATGAATGTTCAAGTTTGTATATTGATGCAATATCAAGTAGGGTTTCAAGATAGTGTCAATGTTTAGGCATAAACGTTTAATCCTCCTAATTTAGTTAGGAAGAGATTAAACAATACATAAACCAGAAGTGAGAAAACGGCCGTAACATATAAATGGTATGGTGGTGAAATAACAAATTCCATAATAACCATTTAAATCATAATCGATATTTCAATGTATATTAATAATCAAAATACACCCAAATTGGCAAGAATTTACCAGTAGGTGTAATATTTGTAACAAAATGAAAAGATACAAAATGAAACCAATGATAAATAAAGAAGGAAAAAAGTGAAAAAAATAAATAAATGAAAAAATAAAATAAAAAGTTGAAAAAGTACAAAGGAATTGATTAAGAAACAAAGGAATGAAATCATGAAAAATTTAATACAGGAAATAAAAAAGTGAAAAGTCACAAAAATAAAAACATAAAAAATGGAAAGTCTAAATGACCTTCAAAACAACCAAATCTACATGGTACATCGGAGTTTGAGGGACTTAATCAACAGACCACCATTCAGCCTAAAAATCCAAGTGGTCTCCAATTGAAGTAGTTTATTGTCCAAGTCTCCCCCCCCTTATATCACCATGTAAACGATCTATGCCCTGAAAAAAAGAACCTGTATACTGTCCATTATGTAAACAATGAATATGCTTGGCAATGCTGGACATAAGATTACAGTTCTTAAAGAAGAAGGAAAGGCTAAAATGAAGTAAGCTTTATCAGAAAGGTCTATATAAATACACCAGTAAACCCTCAAAGTAATGCTGCTCTAAGTCCTCTATCAAAAGAAACACAGCATTTCTTTCCTTCTATTGTGTACTCATGGGCTTCTGTATCAGACTTCCTGTTTTCAGCATAAATCTCCAGGGCAGGGCTTGAGCATGCTCAGTTTGCTCCTCTCCCCCTCCCTCCTCCCATCCCTGCTGTAACCTGAGCTCAGAGCTGTAAGTGAGCAGGGAAAGACTCAGGCAGGAAGTGATGTCACACCAAGCTTATATGGCTGCTTCTATCCTAAACAAACAGAGACAGAATTTAGAGCCGTTTACTCAGGTATGGTAAAGCATTTTGCAGAATAAATATAGCATTCTAGCTTGCACTATTGTGGCTAATCTGTTGGCAATAAACTGTCTTGGAGCTTTCCTTCTTCTTTAATGTCTCGTATATGCTCATATATACATCCTTTACGTTTTGCCCACTTACATGCTACCACAGATAGTTGTAACTGTACAAAAGGCATACAGCAATCATGTGGACCACAATAGCATTCTCAGCCATCTATATACTGTGGTCTGTTGATTAAGTCCCTCAAACTCCGATGTACCATGCAGATGTGGTTGTTTTGAAGGTCATTTAGACTTTTCATTGTTTATTTGTGATTTTTCACTTTTTTTATTCCCTGTATAACATTTTTTCATGATTTCATTCCTTCGTTTCTTAATCAATTCCTTTGTACTTTTTCAACTTTTTATTTTATTTTTTCATTTATTTATTTTTTTCATTTTTTTCACTTTTTTCCTTCTTTATTTATCATTGGTTTCATTTTGTATCTTTTCATTTTGTTACAAATATTACACCATCTTAGGGCATATGGGCGGGGGGTTAAGTCCCAATTCTTGCATATAAAATTTTAATTAGTCTGTTTGTGGACACCCCAACCCATTTAGTGCAATATCATTAACATTATTGTTTGTTGGTATCTACACCCCGCTTTAGAAATTTTGTTGTTAATCCTTATGAATTTATTTAATGCTTAAAGGGGTTATTCACCTTTACATTAACTTTTAGGATGGTGTAGAGTGTGATATTCTGAGACAATTTGCAATTGGTTTTCATTTTTTATTATTTGTGGTTTTAGAGTTATTTGGACTTTCATTCAACGGTTCTCTAGTTTGCAATTTCAACTGGTTACGTCAGTGTATTCAAAATTATTTATTGTAGAATTGCCTGTGAAAAATCTTTTGCGAAACACGCTTCTGATTTTATATATTGATGGTTCATAACATTTTACTAGAAAACTTGGGGGGATTTTTAAAGAATTTTTCTGGAAGTGATTTTTCTTTTTTTCTTGGTTCTTGCTCAGAAATCGAACCAATAATTCTACCAATCTGTTTTCTCTATTAAGAGCTCTGGGATTTGTGGTTTTGTAGGAAAGCTAGCTTTTTACAGAAGTCAGATAAGGTAGATTTTGAGACCACAGTCTCAGAAGCCCTGACTTCTACACCTTTGTGGGGTCCCGAAGATAGCAAAATATAAGACAGTTACACGGGACTTCTCCACCTTCTATTATTTCCTTTTCCTACTTACCTAAGTAATCTGAGAAATTTCATTCATTTTTCTGGATGAATTGGGAATTCTAATTTTGGCACTTAATCACTTTACTAATTATTATTTGGATACTTTTTTAACCCTGCATAATCTAAAGCTGCACATAGTGGTGGTAATTAATTGTTAAGGACTCATAAGCTCATAATATAATTTTTCTTTAAATTTATCAATTTAGCACTTAGTCACTTTAATTATTAGCTGAACACTTAGCCACATTAAGCCTCAGGTGAGTAAGTCAATGAACGTAAACAATTTGCACTAGCACTTTAGAAACATACATGATTTTATGTTAACAAGCATTGTGCATGGAGGCAACTTTTTGACTTGTCAAATATAATAACGATTTTTTATATTAATATGTGGTAAATATCATCCAACTTCTTTTAAAGAAGTTGTTCTGCAGAATCTTCCAGTTAATTTATAACACGTTTTAACTGATAAGGAAGGGATTTCTCTTTTCTCCAATCCATATATGAAAATTGTAAAAAGTAGGAAAAAAAGGCAAATAATTTACAAATATTAAAAAAAATAAAAAAATAACACAGACCAATTGAAAAGTTGTTTAGAATTGGCCATGCTGTAACATACTAAATGATAATTTAAAGGCAAACTACTCCTTTAAATAATTTTTTTCATGTAGACAAGGCATGAAATAAAAAATTACTGTAGGACTGGTGGGCTCTACATGGAGGACTGGGTGACAATGCACCAGTATAAAACAAAAAAAGAGGAAGAATTATGACAGATAAATGCCATTCTGCATTTTCACCCTCTCTTGTTCTTTGGACAGGCCAGTATTGCTAGTCTCCTATGGATCTAACGAATCAAAAAACCTCAGAGATATGACCATTATGTTATTGGCTCGTAGAATACTATATATGCTTTAAAGCACATTAAAAAGTATTAAATGTTTTCTATTTCTACAAATCAGATCCAAGCACTCACAAGTCTTTTAAAGTTGTAATTACTGACATACTGTATGTGATCCCATTACCTGAGCATTCCAGGGCATGGCTTTTCTTCCTATAGATAGGATGCACTTCTGCTTCAGCTATTTATGTCATTTAAGTACAAATCTACCAAAGAATGTATCATAATTAGGGAAAACATAAGTACTGTATAAAAATGTTTTCTGCACTATTATGGGAAATTCGAAAGTCGAATTTCTTATTTTTATTATGCTGCATTTTAACCTTAATCCACATTTAATTCTAAAAGGTCATTTTATTGTCCCTTTGAAGCTTTCCTTTGTTTAAAGTAAGATAATTATGGAATTTAGAAAACTGTTCTAATATAAAAATGCAGCCTTTAATCCTCATTGAAAAGACATTGGCGTCCTGGTCTGGCTGCCCTCTGCACACAGCTGCCATAAATGACCCCCACTTTTGTAATTTTGGGCTGATGTCCACACCAAGTTTGCAGTGACAGGTCAAACACTAAAGTGTTAACACTGACAACCAACACTGGGTCTTTTTTACCATTAGAGTGGAAAAGACCTTTATGATGAACTTATTACTTATAGAAAAATTATTAACCATCCATGTTAAATGAATTAAAAAAGGAAAAAAAAACAACTTTGGCAGGAAATGGATTCCTGTACATGGTTGCACAGGAAGTAAGAGAGGGAAGAAACAAAGAGTAGACATACTACCTACTGCACCTGAGTAAAGGGGCAGCACAATAATTAGAATGTGTGCAGCAAAGTAAATCTGCAAATTAAAAATTTTCAAACATTGCTCTATGTGCAGTCTTATTTATCTGCCACAATCATTTATTTTATTTACTACAGATATGGGATCCATTATCCAGAAAGCTCCAAATTATGTGAAGGCCATCCCCCCATAGACTCTATTTTATCCAAATAATTACATTTTAAAATGTATTAACTTTTTCCTCTGTAATAATATAACAGTAGCTTGTACTTGATCCAAACTAAAATATAATTAATCCTTATTGGTGACAAAACAATCCTACTGGGTTTATTTTATGTATGAAGTACAGAAAGATCCTGTACCTTGAAAACCTCAGGTACTAGGCATTCTGGATAACAGGTCCCATACCTGTATCATAGACAAAACCTATATCATAGACAATTTAACCTAAGTGGTTAAATCAAGCTTGATAAAGGGCTGGAAAAGCTCGAAACGTCGCTTAGCTTGAGGCACGAATAAAGCAACAATTTTTTCACCATAATCGGAGTGCTGCTGAAGTATTTTCTTATAACTGATCAGTACAATAACCCTTTTAACAGGTATGCATGTTGGTTTTAGGAATGAGAATGCATCCATCCAGGATTCTAATATCACAGTTCTACGAGGAAAAGTGACATACAGTGTACAGGTATGGGACCTGTTATCCAGAATGCTCAGGACTTGGGGTCTACCGGAAAATGGATCTTTCCATTATTTGGATCTTCATACCTTCAGTCTACTAAAAAAATCATGTAAACATTAAAGGGCAGATTTATCAAGGGTCAAATTTCAGAGTGTAAAATACTTTGAAATTCGACCATCGAATTAAAAAACTTCTAATTCGAATTCGAAGTTTTTTCAACAAATTTGGCAATCCTGCGGTCGAATAAAAATCATTCGATCAAATGATTAAATCGTTAGAATCGAACGATTAAATCGTTAGAATCGAACATTTCGAACGATTTTGGCGATCAAACGAAGGATTTTCCTTCGACCTCTAAAGACTTAGAAAATGGTTGTAGAAGGTCCCCATAGGCTAACATAGCACTTTGCCAGGTTTAATTTGGCGAAGAATTGAAGTCAAAGTTTTTTTAAAGAGACAGTACTTCGATTATTGAATGGTCGAATATTGGAACGATTTTTACTTCGAATCGAAGTCGAAGTATATTCGAAGTCGTAGTATCCTATTCGATGGTCGAAGTATCCAAAAAATTTAATTTGAATTTAAAATTTTTTTACTTCGAAAATTGCCTCGAATTCACTTCGACCCTTGATAAATCTGCCCCATAATAAACCCAATAGGCTGGTTTTGCCTCCAATAACGATTAATTATATCTTAGTTGGTATCAAGAAGAAGCTACTGTTTTATTATTACAGAGAAAAAGAAAATCATTTTTAAATGGAGACTATGGGAGATGGCCTTTCTGTAATTCAGAGATTTCTGGATAACAAATCCTATACCTGTACATTCTTTTTCCGTGCAGCACATCCAGAGGCTCAGTACAATGCGTTTCTGCCGTCACATACACCCTTAAGCATATGTTTGTTGTAAAGCAAAAAAAATCTTTTCTGTTCATGGTTATTGTTCCAATTAATCTAAAATAATGTAACACGTTTTGCTGTAAAGTGTGGGACATTTGCATTATGACAAGATGAATATGTTTATTTCAGTCTAAGAATATTAATCTCTAAATGCTCCACTCTGGTATGACAGAAATGTTCCTTACTCATTTGTCACTAATAAATAAATGGATTTCATTAGCATATTAAATCCATGCCTATAGCCAGTTCCTCAAGCTGTATCTGTGAAAAATTAGATGTTCAGGCTCAAATTAATATCAGGGTTTACAAGATTATTCACTTGATTGCTAGCAAATAATGTTTTAATAAGAAAGCCTTGCCAACAGTCAATTGCAGATAGGTACAGTCGTTTATTTCTTCCTTGCACTCACCTTCAGCATCTTAACTCTACAAGTGCTATGCACTTTCTTAGAAAGTGTTATTATAAGAACGTTTGCACTTAACCATCTGTCTCAATTAACTCGCACAATATTATAGACTATATTATTTCTGAGGTGCCACACAAAGGGCAGTTGTCAGGTTTCCCCGTAAGCATAGACAGTTGTTTATTCTTTAAGGCTATCTTGGAATCTGAGAAATCTAGCAGTTTATTCTTTCTGGTAATTATGAACCAAGTATTTCAGATACTTCTATATATAGGTATGGGTCTACATGTTCTTGCTGCTGTCTACATCTCCTTGACCACCCATTCTTCCAGTTTGTAAAGGTTTATAACTAGGTTTAATATACAACTCTTGGAAAGCATGCCTCCCCTGCGTCTGATTCATTTCTGCATTTCTTCCACTCATGTTAAACAAGGGGTTTACTGCCTCTCTTTTTTTTTTACAATGTTTACAGTTGTCAAAATCTAGCCTAGCCATGTCAAAATTGGTGTCAATCTCTCTGGCCTCCAAGGGACTCATTTTGTGAAATAATGCTGGAGGGTGAGCTGTGATGTTGGTTTTTAGAAAGACAGCATCCGTCAGTGAGTTTAATTTGGTAAAAAATATACATATAAATGTAAAAATAATAACAAGTGAAATATAATTTATATAACACGAACTTATTTGATGACGGATATTAATCAATTGTCCATAGGGATCATTTCTAATTGGTAGTAATAAGACTACGCAATAACTATTTTGCAATTGTTTTGTTTTGGTGCCAAAAATACTGGAGTTGACCTAAAGTGCAGCCAAAAACTTTGCAGCTCAACAAAATTAACTGACATTAGCACTTACACATTGCATAAATAAAGGCAGCTGTCACGAGACAAATCAGACACATCACACTTTAGTAAACATGGGTGTTGTAGTAATACTGGCGCCAATAAATGAACGGGTGGTGAATTATAGACAATTTTACTAGACTTGAATAAACACCATAACAGACAATGAGCAATTTGGTCAATCTCTACCACATTGATTCACGTGGAGGCTCAATAGAGAGGGACTTTCAGCACACCCACCTATTTGAAAGGATGGTTAATCCAGCATTTTTATTGAAATACTCCAAACATAACATTATATGAAATGCATACTAAAGCATACCAGTAAAGTATTTATACTATCTTAACTCCACCTGTACATGTACATAGATAACTAGAAGAAGTAAGGTCAAAGGACAAGGAAAGCTTCTACAAAGGTTCCCCTGTTTTTTTTGGCTGCAATTGCTCCACCATGTTGCCCCATGGCAAGCAGTAAGGATAGAGCAAGGCTGCACCTCCTGACATTACACTCTGCATCTTGTGCTGGATTTTTCATCTGACATTAGATGCAGGTCACAAGGGGAAGAAGTGCTGCCTGAATAAGCACTAAGGGGTGCTTACAGTTAGATAAATATCAGCTAAGCAAAATGTAACTCATACTATCCCACTGAGTTGACCAATTGTGGTTATTCAGGATATACCAGTGAGCTGAGGAATAGATAATCTCCACAATCTGATGCAGACATAATTATGTTACTAAAGTACTGACACCCTGTGTATTGGGCCTCTTGAAAATTACAGAACCTTAGCAGTGGGCAATCTTTTTCCTCAGTTTTGTAACTAATCACCCAAGAACAAGATGACTGGTGATGGTCATGATTAGCTCTTTACACATTTTTTTATAACTAAAACAAAGGCCTATTATTTGAACATATATTATTTCAGTTCTTTTTTTATTATTTCTACTAGATAGACTGTATATCATGACCTGGATGATTGAAATCTTCATAGACAGGAAAGAGTTGCTAAAATAAATACAGTTGAAAGAATAAAACTGCTTCAGATTCCATTCAAAATTGAATCTCCTGTATTACTATCAACAGAAACAGCAAAAACTATGAACAACCACAGTCAAGTGTACGTCCGATATGTAGATTAAGCATGCATGCAGAGACAAATTATGATGCCTGCAAACACATGATATTGTGATGCACACAGAGAATCTTCTGTGGACACTCAGTAATACTTGCAGAGGTACTGTATTCACAAACTTTTTGAATATTCACTCCATTTTTTGAATTGTATGCAAAATAGATTTAATTGGAATTTTACATCACTGATCTACACAAAATAGCCCATAGTGTTGAAGTGGTAAAAAAAAAGCTACATCGTTTTTAAGAAATACTTAAAGGAATACATTTTACCCCTTTTGCTGTGATACCTCTAATTACGAAGGGTAAGTGAGCACTGGTGGCAACCAAACTTAAAAGTTGTTGAATGGAGTCCACCAGTCTGAAGAGTATCCAAAACCTTTAAAATGTTTGTAGCAAAAAGTAATATTTATATAAGGCGTTGCAGCACTATGGGGGCAGATTTATAAAAATCAAATACGAGAACAAAATGCAGAAGCAAAAAAAAAAAAACACTCAAACAATAACACTCAAAACTTTTATTTTTTCCTTAAAGGGATAATGTCATGGGAAAAAATATTTTTTTCAAAATGAACCAGTTAATAGTGCTGCTCCAGCAGAATTCTGCACTGAAATCAGTTTCTCAAAAGAGCAAACAGATTTTTTTATATTCAATTTTGAAATCTGACATGGGGCTAGACATGTCAATTTCCCAGCTGCCCCAAATCATGTGACTTGTGCTCTGATAAACTTCAATCACTCTTTACTGCTGTACTGCAAGTTGGAGTGATATAAACCCCCTCCCTTTTCCCCCCCAGCAGCCAAACTAAAGAACAACGGGAAGGTAACCAGATAACAGCTCCCTAACAGCTGCCTGGTAGATCTAAGAACAACACTCAATAGTAAAAACCCACGTCTCACTGAGACACATTCAGTTACATTGAGAAGGAAAAACAGCAGCCTGCCAGAAAGCATTTCTCTCCTAAAGTGTAGGCACAAGTCACATGTCAGATTTCAAAATTTAATATAAAAAAATCTGTTTGCTCTTTTGAGAAATGGATTTCAGTGCAGAATTCTGCTGGAGTAGCACTATTAACTGATGCGGTTTGAAAAAAATATGTTTTCCGATGACAGAATCCCTTTAAATGCTTGCTTATTTAAAGGGGTTGTTCACCTTCCAAAACCTTTTCAGATCAATTGTTTTCAGGTTGTTCACAAGAAATAAAGACTATTTTCAATTACCTTTCATTTTTTATTTTTTTACTGTTTTTCCAAAATCTAAGTTTAAAGTTGAATGTTCCTGTCTCTGGTGTTTCAGTCTAGCAGCTCAGTAATTCAGGTGCAGACTCTAAACTGTTACAATTTTGCATCATTTAGTCTCAGCAGCATCTCTGGAGTATTAGCAACTATTGTATCAATTGCATCCGCTGCCTGTAATGAAACTCAAGGATTCTGCTCAGCATGGACAAATATAAGTAATGTATCAATTTAGAACAGTTTACAGGGTCGGCGACCCCCCCTTTTCCCGGAGCTGCTTTCGAAGGTGAAAATGACACTTTACACTTCAATATTAGAAAAACAGTCACACATAAAAAATAGAAAGTAATTGGAAAAAGTCTTTATTTTTGGTGAACTATCTGAAACCAACTGAACTTAAAAAAGTGTTGGAAGGTGATCAACCTCTTTAAGACTGGACTGGAAGGGAGAACATCAAAAATCAGTTTGTTCTATTCATTTGCAATGAGGATGAAAAACTCAAATATTTTAATGAACTGGGAAAATAACGTTAGAGAATTTTCCCATTGACTTTTACACAACCTTGCCAGTATTTTCTGGCAACTTTTCAGTTTTCTTTAATAAATTTCAACTATCTCAGGTTTTATTATTCTCAAGTATATTCGCACCATGTTTACTTCGAAAACTCCAGTTTTTATAAATTGGCCCACAAGTGAGTTGTATCCTTATTACAAGGCATATTCTGTAGCACAACAATGTGTAGGGCACATCATGTTATATTGCTGCATAAGAGAACATATTTGTTTTATTAAATGGAGAGATGAAGGTACACCTATATAAAGAGATGTTGCGTTTGAAACATTATTTATTCATTGTTTATGCCTACTAGGTCCTAATATTGTTGCAGCTTTTTCAATCCTTATTTGTAGCATACGACCCCAATGTTATCATGGTTGCATGTGTTTTAGTCAGGATAGAGGAGATGTTAAGAGAAATACACTGACTGGATAAGTTTAAGTCTAGGTAGGAGGTGACCAGTGTTGTCATGTTTCTACCTCTACAGGAAGTGGTGCAATTCCATCTTTTCTCCCTTCAGACCATGTGACAGGAAGTGGTTTAAATAGCTCTGCTTAGTGTGTACTGCTAGTCTCTGATGTAGGTGGTCATAATACCCATGAAACATGCACCAGACATATATGTCAACCAACAATATAAAGCTTTACATTTGTTTAATGTAATTTTTTTGTATTATTTTCATATAAACGGGAATACTCAGGAATTAGATGATGTCATGTGGGTGATCTACACATACTTATTCTGCCAGTATTACCTTATTTTTTTGTTCTATGACTTATGGTATAAACAAAGTAAACACTACATATTTTGTTTTGTTTGCATATCAATATGTGCTGAATAAAGACTCTGTGAGTCAGTCAATGACCTGAGCGATACCTAAGGGTAGAATTATCAAGGGTTGAAGTAAAAATTTGAAGTAAAAAAGAAAAATCTAATTTTCTAGCTATTTCTGTGTACTTCGACTATCAAATAGGCCAAAATTCAATTCGAATTTGAAAAAATTAGACTATTCGAATATCGAAAGTTATCATGTACTGTCTCTTTAAAACTTTTGCTGTTTTAGCCTATGGAGTACCTCCTAAAACCTATTTGGAGTCATTTGGTGGACTTCGGTTGGTCTTTTTTTCTTCGAATTTCGAAGTTATGAGAAAACTTAGATACTTCGAAATTCGACCCTTGATAAATCTGGCTCTTAAAGATGTATATATCTTTATACACACGTGTAACAGGTACCTAACTGCACCAGTAAGGAGTGTACTGTATGTTCCCTGTAAGTGCGATTTGGGATCCACTGTGGGGATTTATGTTTGAATATTTTACATGTTGTATCTGAAAAGTCCCTATGTAAATCCATGTAATATCCATTCTGCACATACAATATACTAAGTTAGGTTGCACATGTCCTGCCTGTCATGATGGGGCTGATTTATCAAGGGTCGAATTTCGAAGTAGAAAAAGCTTCAAAATTCAACCAATGAATTGAATTACTTCGACTTCGATTATCGAAGTCAACGTTTTTTTACATCGAATTTGGCCAATTTGCGGTTGTAGCACTTCGGCAGGTTAAATTTGGCGAAGTATTGAAGTCGAAGTTTTTTAAAGAGACAGTACTTTGATTATCGAATGGTCGAATAGTCAAAGTATATTTACATCGAAACGAATTCGAAGTTGTAGTAGCCTATTTGATGGTCGAGGTATCCAAAAAATGACTTCGAATTTAGAATTTTTTTACTTTGAAAATTCCCTTGAATTCACTTTGACCCTTGATAAATCTGCCCGATATGTTTAAAGTATTACGCCAGTCATGTTTTCTTGCATTTTGTATGCTTCCAATCCCCTCTTTTCTAGAGACATGTTCACTTGCTGAGAAGTAGGAAGGAGCTTTTTGTAATTTGACATGGCTGACCGACCATCTACAGCCTTAGTTAATGATGAGGTATATGTATATAAATCCTGTAATCCTTGTTTGTAGCACAGATTTAGACTATGGGGCACATTTACTAAGGGTCGAATATCGAGGTTTAATTAACCCTCGATATTCGACCATCGAAGTACAATCCTTGACTTCGAATATCGAAAAATCCTTCGATCGAACAATTAAATCCTTCAAATCGAACGTTTCGAAGGATTTTAATCCATCGATCGAACGATTTTCCTTCTATCAGAAATTGCTTAGAAAGCTTATGGGGTAGGTCCCCATAGGCTAACATTGTTGCTCGGTAGGTTTTAAGTGGCGAAGTAGGTAGTCGAAGTTTTTTTTCGAATGGTCGAATAGTCAAACGATTTTTAGTTTGAATAGTTAGAATCAAAGTCGTAGTCGAAGGTCGAAGTAGCCTATTCGATGGTCGGAGTACCCAAAAAAAACTTTGAAATTCTAAGTTTTTTTCATTCGAATCCTTCACTCGAGCTTAGTAAATGTGCCCCTATGTGACAAGGATTGAGTTACTAACCCTCTTGTCTCTCCAGCCACTACAGAATTTTCAACTGCTGAGCAGCACCATTTACTACATGAAAACTTATATTGTACAATTTATTTCTTCCCCAAGGGGCTTGATGATCAAAAAATATATTAGAACTAGATTTATGAACCTGAAAAGAGGAAAATGTACTTGGAACAATCACGACTTTCCTTCCTGAATATTTGATAACAAGTTATATCCAATGTAATATTCTATAAGAAACATCAAGAGGATGAATTTCTGTAAAAATCAAACCAAGGTCTATGACAGCAATCGTTTTTCTTACAGCTCAGTTAGGATCATCGCATTTGCATGAATACAGGTTTCCTCTAGCGATGGCCGAATAAATTTGGCTGGCGCGAATTTGCGGCTAATTTCAGCGTTTTACCAGCGTAAACATTTTTGGACTTGCGTCGGAAAAAGCCGCTTGCGTCAAAACCGTCACGCATCAACATTATTCAGACGACCATTGACTTTAACGCCGGCGTCAAAATTGACACGGACGGCAAAATTCATGTTTCACAAATTTTTCGCTGTTTCCCGAACCGAAACGGGACAAATTCGCCCATCACTAGTTTCCTCCAGATAAAGGTTTAGTCAATCCAGTAGCAAATACAAGGTAGACAGCTCTCAGTGGATTTGGTCCTGCAGTTCTTAGCTTATTCGGTCATTACTAAAAAAAAAAAAAAAAAAAAACAAACTGGAAAATGGAGCGAAATGCATCTACAGTCCCTTAGGCCCTTGCTGCAACTGAAAGGGTTAATACTGGATCCTGGAACTGGAGTTGTACTTCAGATGTCCTCCTAGCTAAGGTCATTTAGCATTTGAGTTATTCACATTGATAGTTCTATTTTGGAATTAAGGAAAATTAGTCACAACTCTGCTCCCATGATGGTTTTATTAAGGGCAATACAGAGTTCAAAACCAAGGTTTTCCCCTGGAGACCCAAGCGCTTGCATTTTCTCATGTGCATTAACCAGTGAGTACAGCACTGATAAACCTACTGTCAGTTCAGCTTTTCTTCACTAATATCAGGCAGTCAGTTCTGGTTTCCATGGTAGCACGCAGTTGCCATGTTGATATGCCATGGGATTTTAGATGCATGGTGCTTGTCCCTCTGTTCTAAAAACTGAACATTGACATGGCAACAGATGGAACTAGGAACTGACATTTCAATTTGCAATTCTATTAAATATTATTGCTTCTCTAATTACAGTTCCCATCTTTCATATAATGAATTTCATTTTTCAAGAATAAGGATGTAGAGGTAAGCTGCTGTTTTCTGTGGCCATTTCTGTAGAAAAGTGGAGTTATATTACCTTTATTTTCCATTATATGCACAGTAAAATATGACAATAGAATATATGGTTTCCTAGAACATGGTTTTCTGTATATCTTTCTAAATATAGTTCATAAAAAAGAGGTCCCATGCTGCTTACCAGAAATAACACATATAAAGTGGTAGGGGAATCATGCAATCTATTAAGTAAACATAGAGTAAGGTACTTTCAGGTACTGGCATGACATGACTCCTGAGTTTGTCACATTGGGTTAAATGGGTTATATATCTGGCAAATATTTGGCCAGGTACCAGGCAGCCAGGCTGTGCCGAGGACTCCATACATTGGAAAATAAACTGCTAAACTGGACTGGTAGGACTGAGTTAGCAGCTTTTTATTGGTCTGTGTATGACCACCTAAACATGGCAACTGAACTGTCACAGCTCAATTGGCATTGTAATTAGATGTCTCTTCTCTCTTTTCACCAATTACCAGTCAAGAGAATTATAAAATACCATTTGGCTGAAATGCCTCAAATATATGAAGAATAACATTTATTTCAACTGCTCTCTGAACCTAAAAGGTTCAATTTCAGTGATTTCATTCATCTGTGCACATGATACTTAAGCCCTATTGGAGTACTGACATCTCAGTTTAAGAGAAATAATGACTAATATATTACTTACATTAGTCTCTGCCCCAATGCAGTGAACCTTCGTTTGTCCACACCAAGTAGAGACTGATGTAAATGATCAAAAATGGTCTCTCTGAGTGAGTCTATGAATATTCTTATTCATCCAGGTCATGGTATTCAGTATCTAGTAGAGTTAAATCTAAATCAACTGGACTTTTTGGGACTCATTTATAAACACTGAGCAAATTTGCACCTAGGCAGCAACCCATAGCAACCAATCAGTACTATTTTTCAGCCAACTTTTTGAAAGCAGACCTTTGATTGGTTGCTATGGATTACTGCTCATGTGCAAATTTGCCCAGTGTTTATAAATCAGCTCCAGAGTTTTCTTGAAAAACATTTCACTACTTATGCAAGAGGTAGGAAAATTTCCTGGCAGTTAAACTGTTAAGGGTAGTAAAGTCACAAACATCCAATCACAATAGTTTCATTTAATTATTCAGTTGGTGAAACTCACAGATGTGTGAATGTGTAATCTAATCACAATGGTACCATGATCCTCATAGAGTCAGGTGTTCATTTTTTCAATGTACATGACTGGAAGGGCCCTCCTGGCAGCTTCAAAGGCACCCTCACGACGTTCACCCCCCGCATACATTTTGCGGCATATCACGTTGCATGTCTCTAATTTCCTTTTCTTTTTAAAAGAGAACTAAAGTTTAGCTTAAGAAGTAGGCTAGAAAGGTTGTACATTATGGGGCATATTTATCAAGGGTCGAATTTCGAAATTGAAAAAACTTCAAAATTCGAATTCAGAAAGACCAACCGGAATTAAGTCAAAGTTTTTTTTTGGCCGAATAGGTCAGTTTTCGATCAAATAGGTCCGTATTTGGCCTAATTCGAATCGTACAATTCGAAGTAATAGCGAATTCATTCGAATTGAAGTCTTTCCCCAAAAAGTCCACCAATTGACTCCAAATAGGTTCTTGGAGGTCCCCCATAGGCTAAAACAGCAATTCAGCAGGTTTTAGATGGCGAATGTTGGAAGTCGAATTTTTAAAGAAACAGTACATGATAAATTTCGGTATTCGAATTTTCAAAATTCCCTAGTCGAAGTACACAAAAAATATCTCAAAATTAGAATTTTTTGAATTCTAAAATTCACCTCGACCTTTGATAAATCTGCCCCTATGTGTTGTGCTTCTGTACCAGTCCAAGGCAACCACCACCCTTTAGCAGTAAAGATCTGTCTCCAAAGATGCCCCAGTAGCTCCGCATCTTCTTTTCTGCTGATTCACTGCACATGCTCTGCGCTGCTGTCACTTACTGAGCTTAGGGACCCACTCACAATATACATTAAACATAGAATAGAAATGTCACAATATAAGGCTGATTAGTAATTAATACAGATAATTACTACATGGCAGCATAGAAACCAGTGCAATTAGCATCAGAATTGAATAATCAGCCTTGTAGCATCAGCCTCTATGACAGGCCAATCTCATTTTCTACCTGATAATTTGCAACGACCCCTAAGCTTAGCTTCTCAACAGCTACTCAGAGCCCCCTGAGCATGTGAGTGTCGCAGGCACTTTCCAAGATGGTGACCCCCTGTAACAAGTTTGAAGTCCTGGACCATTGCTGCTATTGAAAAGCTGAAACTTTAAACTGGTGCAATAATTTCAGTATATAATGTATGGCATTTTTAGCCATATTAATTTTTAGGGTTTAGTTCTCTTTTAATAGAGGATGGCCAATTGGGAGAGTGGGCCTGAGCCAGCTAAGGCCCCTGAGGGCCGGCACGCACCAGGTTTTTATCCCAGTGTCTCGCCGGCCCAGTCTGACCCTGGGCAGAAGAGGCATGTGTCTAGGTTGCAGCAGCGGTGGGATATTGGACACATAACTCTTCTAAAGCAGGGGGTGGGTGCACGGGGTGCATACCCTGTGGGTAGAGGGGTGAATATTGGGGTGGCTACTTGCATAGAGCATCATGAAGCTTAGGCCTGGCTATAAAAAAAGTGAAGAAACAGAGATACCAAAGTAATAATACATTATTATAGATATTTACATAATTTACACAGTTGTACATAATTATACATAATTTCATTTAATTTTTCAATATTTTTATTGGCATTTATCAGAATAAACCACCAGATTAACATAAAACAGTGTTAACAAACAAGATCTTAATACACAAGTCACATAGTCAGCATAATTTCAATAAGTGTAAAGTGGTAATAGCATGTATCATAAAGTAAATGCCAAAATTGCTTCAAATTGTGCAGGCAGTAAATAAAAATGCATTTATTGATTAAAACATTGTTGGATCATAAAGTGGATTACTTAGTTCTGAAGCTGTCAAAAGACAGACATATATTATTTAAGGGATCTGAGCCTAAACAACAAATGTGTTTGAAAACTGGATACTGCACTGTGAAGGAAGGTCAGTTCAAGACTAATTGAAATATGTAATTATCAAATAGAAAACTGGGACACTGTCCAGCGAGGAGGTCTGTGCCAATTCCATTTTAATTACATTGTCAGATTTTCCTTTCCAGTTTGATATTTGAAGCCCGTTGATAAGGTTGAACAGTATTGACGAAACACTCACTCAGTGACTGGAAGGCTTAAACCACAATATTATGAGACACGATAAAAGATAATGTTGTCATTTTAAAACAGAATTTAATAATTCACAACTCTAATCCGATGCATTCTTACTAAGGGAAAAACAATGGCAAAGTGAAAAGGAAGTAACTTATTTCCTACAAAAAAAAAAAATGGAAGTCTCAGGTGAACGGTGAACAAAACTTTTGGTTCTGAAAAACCAATAAATCAAAAATATTAATTCATTTGAGGAGTTACCCCTCTAATGACACCTTTATGGATACAAATGAATTGCACCTCAGTGAAATATCCTGAAAGGACAAGGGATTAGGTAAAAGCAGAATCATGGGGGTGAGGGGTTGATTTATTACACACCCCTAATGACTCTTATCATTAACCCCAGCAGGTGCTTTTTTTATGTACCAAAAAGGTCTAAAAAGTGTGTAGTTAAAATTCTCAATGCATTAGATTACATTTTAAAAAGTAGATGTATTGTGTTTTAGTTTCATTTCATGAATATTATTAGTTAACATGTTTAAAGGTGCAATATGCCCCCTTATTTAACAGAGCAGTGAATAGGGCTTGTGCTGAACATACTTTTTACCAATTATTTTAATCATGAAAAATCTGTTGTGTAGCCATGGAGGCAGCAATTCATTCTGAAAAATGATAAAAGGCACAGGTTACATAGCAGACAGCGGATAAGCTCTGTGCGATACAATGGATTTAGATTCCTAGACCCATTGTATTCTACTGTGCATATCTGCTATCTGCCATTTTTCAAATTGAATGCTGATTCAATTTGCCTTTTTCTTCTGACTCTTTCCAGCTTTCAAATGGGGGTCAATGACCCCATTTACAAATGCTCTGTAAGGCTACACATTTTTTGTTATTGCTACTTTTTATTACTTGTCTTTCATAGCCCATATTCAGGCCCTCTACTATTCTCTTATTCATATTAATGCATGGTTGCTAGGGTAATTTGGACCCTAGCTACCAGATTGCAGAAATTGGAGAACTGCTGAATGAAAAACGAAATAACACAAAAAAAAAACAACAATTGCAAATTGTATGAAATGCTACTGGAAGACATTTAATTTGTGCTTCTTGCTGATAAAAAAAGGTATGATAGTGGGGCAGTACTACCTATGGAATCCAGAGTAAAAAACTGCATTTGGGTTCTTTGAGACTATATATGGTACAGAACTATGGAAACTGTATACAGATTTGAAATCTTTTATCCAGAAACCCAGACTCCCATAAAGTCAATTTTAAGCAAATAATTCAAATTTTTTTAAATGATTTATTTTCAGTACCTTTTAGTTATCACTAGTAGCTTGTACTTGATAGTAGCTAAGCTGCAGAAATCCATATTGGTGGCAAAACAATCCTGTTTTTTTATGTTTAAATTATTTTAGCAAACTAATGGGGTTATTTATTAAAGTCTGAATGACAAAAACTTGAAAAACTCAATTTTTTTACTATAAAAATTATAATTTTTAGTGTAAAAAAATTTTTGGGGGAATTTTGGAGATTTATTATACCTTGAGGACGGAAAAAGTCTGCATCTGAAAAACCGGCATCCCAGACCTACCGAGGTTGTATATAAATCAGTTCCCTATCCAAGTTTCTGTGGTCTGCGCTGGAATTAGCCTGAAAATCCGACTATTTCTGACTTTTTCAGGCAAAAATATGAAAAATTTGGGCATTTCTGGAAAAAGCCTGAAAAAATTGAACGATTCGGGAAAAAACTTGGAACAATTCAGATTTTTCACTCAATTTTTTGTCCCGATCCGATTAAATCGTGCTTTTTAAATAATAAATAAGGTCCAATCGTGGATTGTAGTTTGGTTGGACTTTTTTTTTTTTATTAAAATACTCGTACTCTTACAAAGATTTCAATAAATGTGCCCCTAAAAGGTATGTTGATCCAAATTACAGAAAGATCTTTTATCCACAAAAAACCCAGGTCCCAAGCATTTTGTATAATACAGCCTATATATACCTCATGAGTATAAATATAGACAAAGGTGGTTTACTAAAAAAAGGAAGCTGTGAAGGTGAATGTAGCAATAAAGCAACAGTTTAAGACTGATGAACATTGATTTTATTCTTGAGCTGGATTATATTAGTGTAAATAGATTCAATTCATATTTAATGTGTAGAAGGGCATCTTCATTGTATGTGTCCATGTTCATAGCAGTGTTGTCTATTTTACAAGCCTTATATATATAGTGAATAAAGTACCCCCTCTTGTAAAATATAAGGATATTATTAGTTACCGAGGAGTTTCATGACCATATAAAAACACGAGGCCGAAGGCCGAGTGTTTTTATACAGGTCATGGAACTCCGAGGTAACTTCTAATATCCTCATATTTTACAACTGGGGGTACTTTATTTATTATAATACACAAATTTTAGTGAGTCATGTGACAGAAATGACATCACTACTCACCGTTTATAACTGATGACATCACTACTCACCGTTTATAAGGATATAATTTACAGGATATTCATGGCTTTTGTGTATTATAGCAAGATATCACCATGATATTATATGATACAATTCTATGCATTTTATTTCTTTATTATTTTTAAAATGAGAGTCGGAGGTTGTTAAAACAATGCAGAATGTTTTATGAGAGTTGTTAAAGTCTGATGAATTTTTTGCAGACAGCCATCCTCATACTCTGCTTGCCATTACCAGCGTCCTCAATCTTCATTGTGACCTCGAATCTGAAGGTTTCTGTGTGCAGCGGTTTGATAAATGTTCCATCCCTGGTGTTATGCCAAGTTAAATGTCAAGTGTGAAGATTAATAGTGCTTGCATTGTAATTCCAAAATGTTCCTTTGCTTTATCTCTCTTTGGTTCTCACCTGCTGTCCTTAAACGGAAATCACCAAAAATAAACATCGGTGTCATTGTTTCAAGAATATTCTCTGCAACTTTGAACTGCAGCATTGAATCTAGCAAACTTCATTAATGCTATAATGCTCATATTACGCCGTTTTGCAAAGATTGTTCATTATTCACACCTGCCTGTATGTTTTCAAAAAGTGGTAGAAAACCCATGCAGAGGTAGGGAGAACGTATAAACTCCTTGCAGGTATTTCTGGTATATGGATATCGAACCTTGGATGCCCCAATGTTAGTTAGAGATGTTACCGGAGGTCTTCAACTTTTAGGGGCAAATTCACTAAGATGCGAAGTTGCGCCAGGCGCAACTTCGCCGCACTTCGCCAGGCGTAGTTTCGCCAGGGCTCCGCAAATTCACTAAAATCCGAAGTTGCGCACAGGGGTAGCGTAAGGTTGTGAAGTTGCGCTAGCGTTGATTCGCTATATAAAGCGAAGTTACGCTAGCGAAGGCTAATTTGCATACGGCGCAAAATTCAAATTTCAATGGAGGAACACGTATCTGCACTACAAATGCCTAGAAAACCTTCAAATCAGCAAATAAAAATTTTATTTTGCCCTACACATGTGCCCACTGTCTAGGTAAGGTGCCATGAGTCAGGAAATGTAGGGGGGAAGGAGGGGAGCGCCAAAAAAATTTTCGATCTTTTTCAGCCTATCACCCATCATGTAGAAAACACGCCAGCGTTTTTTGGGACTTAGAAAAATTTTTGACTTTTTTTGAAACAATCCCTATCTACTCTATTGCGCTTCGCCAGGTCTGAGGTGGCGAAGGAAGTCTAGCGTAAAAGGTAGCGTTCAGTACACTGCGCAAGTTAGTGAATTTGCGTAGTTTCGTCGCTAGCGAACATTCGCCTGGCGTAAGGTTGCGAAGTAACACTATCGAAACTACGCCAGCGTTCGTTAGTGAATTTGCGCAGTAGCGAAAATGCCAAACGCTAGCGAATTAACGCTAGCGTTCGGCGCTTCGCGGCTTAGTGAATTTGCCCCATAGCCTTCAACCAAAACATAACTAACCAATGTTAGTGATACTGACAGCTGAATGGTCAGGTTGTGGTTGGGAATCCTAGACTTATTAAATTGCTGTACAGCCATATTTAATGTATATGTTGAAGTAATTTGATTGCAATATGTAATTCATGCTGACTGTATAACATAAAGATCTCATATTAAGCATGAGTTGTCTATCATGGCACTTGAGGCAAAATATGAAGCAGCATCTAAAATAAAGCTTTTAAGAATATTTAGGGTCAGATTTATTAAGGATAGAGTTGTGTTTTCCACAAAAATTTGCATTTTCAAGGTGATTTTTTGGTCAAAAATAAATGTTTTGGGTTAAAAACTCAAATTTTTCGAGAGTTATTATACTCCAAACCTTGAAATAGCTAGAATCTGAAAAATACACCATCTAAATCCTGTTGGAGTCATGTAGGAGTCAATAGCAGAGGTCCCTTGAACCATTTGAAGATGTCAATAGCTTTCATGCTTTTTTTTTTCAGGCGGTTTTCCCCGAAAACTCGATCAATTCGAGTGATTCAAGCGTTTTCCCTCAGAAAACTTGATCAATTCAAGTTTTCGTGTTGTTAACCCCAAACTCACTAATTCAAGATTTTTCCATTCCAGTTTGTTCTTAATAAGAAACCATTTGAGTTGTGAGTTAATTCGGGTTAATTTGAGGTATAAAAACTCTAAAATTCGACCTTTGATAAATAAACCCCTTACTATTACAAATACTAAGTGGCCTCACTAACATTCGAATTTCTATTTTTTTCACAAATCAAATTTTTTTTACCTCAAAAAATTTTTTTTTTTAATTCTCTAAAACTCCAAAAATTTGAGATTTAGAAAGTGTAAAAACCATGAAAAACTCTAATACAAAACTTCATCAAGTAAAAGTGTTCAAGGTCTTATAGAAGTAAATGAGAACCATTCAGACTTTGAGGTTTTCATATTTTATTCTCTAGTAATTGTCCAAAAAAGGATTTCAATATTTTATGTACTTGCATTTTGCAATTGCATGGCATTCCAGAGAAAATTAGTTTATTTTTGGCGTCAAAAAACTAAAACTACTAAAATGAGAATGTTGATAAATGTGCCTCTCAATATGTCACAGCAGCAAATATGACTGGTTGTGTCCATATGCAACAACTTGAATTTATTTGAAAATTGATCAAGGAATTATTTTGTAAAGCTCCCTTTATCTTGTGTTTTTGGGTATAAAAAGTTTGGTTTAATTAATAGCAGAAGTATATTGCAGTCATGAGCAGCATTGCAGTACTCAGTATGGGGCAGATTTATCAAGGGTCAAATTTAAAATTATTTTTTTTCAATTTATCATGTACTGTCCCTTTAAGAATTTAAATGCAACTATTTGTCACTTAAAACCAGCCGCATTTGTGTTTTAGCCTATGGGGGACCTCCTACAATTAATTCGGAGTCGTTTGGTGGCCTTTTGAAAAAAAGTGAGGCAACTTCAAGCGACTTCGGAAAATGAATCGCCCACGAGTGCCATCGCGCCGGCAATTTAGATTCTAGCTGGCGGGGAGGCAGTTCGGGGAGATTGGTCGCCTGAAGAAGAGTCAATTTGTCACTGGCTGACTAAATCTCCCTGAATTTTCTTGTCTGTCTCTGCCCTAAAGGGGGCCATAGACATTGTGTTTTGTCTTTGAATCTGAGCTGCATGCTAAGGATCAATTTCAAACTAACTGAACAGTTATGTCCCATGTGGCCCCCCTTCAAGTTACTGACTAACTCAGAGAGCTGAAAAGCAGGAAGTAGTGTTCTGTTCTGTTAGACATCCAGTCACTCCAGCCTTTATACTGTACATTACATTTTTGGCTAACGAACTATATTATAAATATTTTTGATTTTGCACAGCCTATCTACTGTATTTATCCAGTCTTTATTTTTACACTGAATTGTTCCTTTAAGAAACTCAACAACCTTGTTATCCCTGTCAGCTTATGCAAGTGTATCCTAGATTTCTTGACAACAGGCCCCAGGTTGTAAGAACTGATGGAAACACATATCTTATAGTGGTAAACACCATACTCCACAGGGCTGCCGTTTAAACCACAAAAAGTGTAAGTTTGCTGATGATACCCCAGAACTGGGACCTACCTATAAATAATATCAGACAGATTGTAGACAATAACATCAGATAGAGAAAATAAAATTGTCTCAATTTAAACTGTGCTAAAACAAAGGACTTCTGATGATTAACTGCCTGTAGGCAGTGTGGCACTATTGTCATTGGGGAATCTGAGAAGAAGCAAATCAGCTCAATGCAAAAATGTATCAAAAGACCTCAGCTGACTTAGAACTTAACTCTCTCTCTAGAGAGATTGGCAATGCTCTAGTCATCTCATCAGAGTTTACTTCTTAAAGGGATACTGTCATGGGAAAAAAAAATTTTTCAAAATGAATCAGTTAATAGTGCTGCTCCAGCAGAATTCTGCACTGAAATCCATTTCTTAAAAGAGCAAACAGATTTTTTTATATTCAGATTTGAAATCTGACACGGGGCTAGACATATTGTCAATTTCCCAGCTGCCCCAAGTCATGTGACTTGTGCTCTGATAAACTTCAATCACTCTTTACTGCTGTACTGCAAGTTGGAGTGATATCCACCCCCTCTCTTTTCCCCCAGCAGCCAAACAAAAGAACAATGGGAAGGTAACCAGATAGCAGCTCCCTAACACAAGATAACAGCTGCCTGGTAGATCTAAGAACAGCACTCAATAGTAAAAACCCATGTTCCACTGAGACACATTCAGTTACATTGAGAAGGAAAAACAGCAGCCTGCCAGAAAGCATTTCTCTCCTAAAGTGCAGGTACAAGTCACATGACCAGGGGCAGCTGGGAAATTGACAAAATGTCTAGCCCCATGTCAGATTTCAAAATTGAATATAAAAAAATCTGTTTGCTCTTTTGAGAAATGGATTTCAGTGCAGAATTCTGCTGGAGCAGCACTATTAACTGATGCATTTTGAAAAAAAAAATGTTTTCCCATGACAGTATCCCTTTAAGGAGACTGGAAAACAGAGTGAACTAAATGAAAGAGTGCTCAGCTCACTCTACTAATTGGGTTGGCAACAGCACTCAACAGTATAAAAGAACCCTTCAGCGAATGATTAGAGCAACAGAGATGATCATAGGTCCAACTCTCCTTTACATTGACAGCCTATGTCCAAGAAAAAAAAATACTGCTATAATTATAAATCCATCGAATCCAATAAATAAACTTTTCACATGGCAGGACTCACAGTATAGTATAAGATATAAGAAACCACACCATGTTCAGGAACAGCTTCTTCCCCAGCACATTCAGACTACTAGCAAATGTTGTAGGGGAAACATGAGCACTCAATGACAATGACTTTGATCAACTTCCTGTATATATTCTTTATAATTTTTATAATGTTATAATTTTTTTTATAAATGTTATAATTTCTTTATTCACAGTAACTAAATATTATTTTGATTCTTTCTTTTCTGCAACAATTTTTCTATTCTGTACAGTACTTGTCCCTTACCAGTTCTCTGTTGTGGACAAAACTTCAAGTCAAGTTTTCAGTAAGGGATCTAATTTTCAAGATGAGCCACTATTTCACCTATACATGGAAAATCCAAACTTGAACTTCACAGACCTGGTAGTCGTGTCATGGCCACCTATCAGCAACTCATATGAAACAGGGCAACAGCAGTAGTTGTGGACAGTAGTTGTGAACATGGAGGAAGCAGTAGAATCATCAGGCAGGTTAAAATCAGAATGGTTGTATCAGTGTAGTCGGGATCAGACTGAGAGGTCCATTTAATAAAAAACATGGTAAATTTGGCTATATGTTTCCGCATGTTATTGCTGCGAATATTTTTCCGCCAAAGTTTACTAAACATCAATGCGCTCAGAAGTCATTGCGATCACTTGTGGTAACTACGTTAACGAACCAGCTTATGATTGCGTTAATTTTAGCGAGTTGCGAATTTTCTGGCGACAAATTACGTTTGCGAATATTTATGCTATAAAATAGTCTTGTTTTATGAAGGTTACGGGCACATTTACTAAGGGTCAAATATCGAGGGTTAATTAACCCTCGAATTCGACCCTCGATGTTAAATCCTTCGAATTTCAAATATCGAATTCGAAGGATTTGCGCGAATCCTTCACTCGAGCTTAGTAAATGTGCCCCTGAATCTTTGACAGGAGTCTCAGTAGGAGTGGAGAGTCCCGGGTCCTGAGTTCCCTTTGCAAATTTTCTGATGGATAAAATAATTTATCGCCACTATATAGATGGCAGTAAAATTGTGTGAATATTCTGGCGTTAATGTGTACGTAGAGTTATTTTCAGCAAATGTGATAACTGGTGAACACATATTCTTGCGCAAGTAAATTTGCAAATTTATATTTACCACAGGTTAGTAAACTGGTGAAAACATATTCGGCGAATAAATTTGTCTATATTTTGTGCACAAGGCACAAGGCGGAAAGTCTAAGTAACAGGCTAATGTTAGGGCAAGACAAGGCCAGGAATAGGAACTGGAAATTCAGCACTCATCAGGAATTGAGACTTATGACTGGGAGCTAGTGATGGGCGAATGTGACCCATTTGGATTCGCCGAAAGTTCGCAAAGCGAAGAAAATTCGCCGGAATGCATTGAAGTCTATGGGCGACAACATATTTTTGACATGCAACTTTTTTCACCCATTGGAGTCTATGGGCATCAGTTTCGCAGCCAAAACTGCCTGTTGTAATGACATCATGCCATGTACCTCATACGCAGTCACATCATAACATGACCATGATGCTGTGATCATACTATGTTGCAGGAGAAAGTAATCCAAGTGGAAGGATAATGGCTGCATTTATCTTGGGTCATCAGTTCTATAGTTCAATGCAGCCAATGGATTAATACCAGTTGCTTATTTTTACTCCCTGCTCACAGCATACATCTGGTTTTAAAATACCAGAGACATGAAGAAGCAACATGAATTAGGGTAATTGTGGTCTTGGAGCTATACCTTTCATCATGCATCTGCCAAAATATGGATTAGACCTCTCTGGAAATACACAGATTAGTCTGTCACAGTTCCTTCTTGAGAGCAAGACATTGCTTACACTCACTTGCTCTCCTCTGTTTCTCTCGATGAGTATAATTTTACAAACTTTGTTTCTGGCACATGCTATATATACATATTTACTTTACATTGACATGCCCCACTGTTTCTTCTCACAGACAACATATGCCTATTCAGGGTATAAACATAGGCTAAAGGGGTTCACCTTTAAATTAAATTATTATATATTATAGAATGGCTAATTTTACACAACTTTTCATCTAGTCTTCATTTTTTCTTTTTATAGTTTTTGAATTATTTGCCTTCTTTTTCTGATTCTTTCCAACTTTCAAATGGGCATCACTGACTTAGTTATTGCTACTTTTTAATACCCATCTTTCTATTCAGTCCCTCTCCTATTTATATTCCAGTCTCTTATTCAAATCAATGCATGGTTGCTAGGGTAATTTGGACCCTAGCAACCTGATTGCTAAAATTGTAAACTGAAGATTGCTGCTAAATATCAAGCTAAATAACTCAAAAAACACAAATAATAAAAAATGAAAAACCAATTGCAAATTGTCTCAGAATATCACCCTGTACGTCATACTAAAAGTTTAAAGGTGAACAACCCCTTTGACTTTTATGCACCAAAAACTGCACAAAGGAGATAAAGCCATGGATACAAGACACACCCTCAAATATGACAGCTCCTACAAAGAAAGAGAGTGTTATTCACAAAATGGGGAATGCTGCAGCTAACAGCTCGGTGGTGCCCATAGAAGGGAATTGATATTTACATAAATTGTGTATTTTTTTGCAAATAGTTTTAATTATGGATCAAATTATCAAGATATGAATGTTTTAATTAGTGTGACATGATTAATCATCTACAGTAGTGATGGGCGAATTTATCCACCAGACGAAAAATCTCTGCAAATTTCCAAGTTTCGGCGCCGACAAATAAATTTGCGAATTTGCAGAGAAAATTTGCCGGTGGTGAAAAGACTGTGCCAACGACAGACTGCTTTTAATGGGCATCCAATTTCACTGGTGTCTAAATTGTTGCCGGCGTCAAAATTCACATTTCGCTTATTTTTGGGCCGTCAATAATCTACAGTATACAATTGAACAAAAATTAGACTACAGGTATGGGACAGTGTATCCAGGATGCAAGGGACCTGGGGTTTTCCGGACAAGGGATCTTTCCATAATTTGGATCTCCATACATTGTCTGCTTCAAATTAATTTAAAATTTAAATAAACCCAGTAGGATTGTTTTACATCTAATAAGGAATATTTATATCTTAGTTTGGATCAAGTACAAGGTACTGTTTCTTTATTACAGAGAAAAAGGAAATCAATTTTAAAAATCTGAATAATTTTATTAAAATGGAGTCTATGGGAGATGGGCTTGTCATAATTCCGAGCTTTCTGCATAACAGGTCCCATACCTGTATTTAAAAAAGTTATGTTAAACGTTCATTAGAGTTTAGTATATTTTTCATAATAATAACAGTGCTACCCTGACAGCTGCTTTGCCCTAGTGTATATTATAAATCAAATAAATTAGGCCACTGAACATGCCTTTATGATGCTCAACACTTTATGGCATTAGAGTATACAGTTGTTTTACATTAGAGTTTTGTTTTACATTAGCGTTTATAGGCTCTAAAAGATCTTGGCACCCACGTTGTGGTTGCTTATTTCAACCTCTGTATTGGGACATGATGCCACCACTACTCACTATTATTGAATTTTACAATATGACAGGCAACAGGCTGATGCACCAGTACAGTACAATAGCTAAACACTGGGTGGCTGGCATTTTATATACAGAGTACAACATATACATGTTGCATATGATGCAGTTAGATTCTACCTACAGATGGGTGCATTAAAACTTTTCATTTTCACTAAGGATGAGTAACTTTTTATTAGGGACCATAATGGGGCTATTTACTAAACTTTTTGGGGCAAAACTTGAATTTGTGGAGATTTATTAAAGCCCGCTGATGAAGACAGAATCCAAAAATCTGCCATCTCAGACCTGCGAGGTGGTGTTTAAGTCAATGGCACATGTCTTTATCCTATTTTGAAGTTTCTGTGGTCTGCGCTGGAATTAACCCGAAAATCCGATCATTTTCGGCTTTTTAGACAAAAATCCGGGGGAAAAAAATTAGTATAACTGGGTATTGGAGTTTGGTCGTGCTTTTTTTATTTAAAAAATTTCATAAATTTGGATTCCAGTAAATAACCCTGTCCGTGTTTCAAATTTTTGCACTGTTTGTGAAATGATACTCTTGCAGATGAGTTTGAGCTAACCAGCTAATCAAATAATTACACTCGTGTGTAATTATTATATTGCCAATCTCAGCTTCCTTCCTTGTCAGATTTAATTAGGTTCTTCAGTTCCTTACATATGTTGCATTAGAGTTAAAAATTACCTTCTTTCCACTATGGGAAGCTAGTCCAAAGTCACCTACAGAATTTATTCTATTTTGAGGGCTAAACGGGCTCTAGGAAGGTGAAAATAATAGTAAGGTTAATACATGCATAGTAATTAGTGTTCAACCTCTGCAATTTAAAATCATTACACATGTATAGCCTATTAAGTCAAGTTTGCCAAAACTTATTTGACAGTTGTGTGACAAATTGGAGCAGACAGGTAAGTCTATTTATGTATTTGACCAGAGATACATGTTTCCAAACAACATTAGGTTAAATACAAGAGATATAGCAAAATGTCCAATTAGAATATATTTAGTTTTATTGCAACCTGTGTAACTGGCCAACTGTCTGTCTGTGTGTGTCTGTGTGACATAACCCCATATAAATATGCATTTCCTGAAAACAAGACACCTTCTAAAATATGTAGGGGTACTTGTGAAGGTGGTACAGCTCCAAAATACGTGTGAATGTGTAATTATGGCATACTAAAAGTTAACTTAAAAGTGATCACTCCTTAAATAGTCATGTACCTACACACTACATTGAGAGCACTTATATTTGTAGAATATAAAAATATAAATTTTAATCACATTTACTTTATTTTGATAACAAATTTTTTTTTCCACTACCACTTAATGCACTTGCTATATAAATTAATTTTACGACTCATAGGTCAGATAAGTTTCAGAACACTCTCCTTTATTGCATGCCTAGCCTTGCTGTGCTGTCACCAGCTAGGACCAGGCCCGGTATAACAAAATCACCAGCAATGTATTGGCCGTAAATTCAAACTGCCCTGTAAATCCCTCCCTTCTCTTATCCCTCTCCACTGTCAATCTTCCCTTCTACCCACACGCCCGCCCAGTGCGCCCATTTTCCCTCACATTTTTACAAGCCCCATCCTCTTTCCATCCACCCAGCCTGCCTATTTCCTGTCCCATACTTCATAGCCCCGCCCCCACATGATGTCACAGACCGACATCCCCAATGGCAGGTGTAAGGTAAAACAACAAAAAAAAGTGGCAACCCTACATACAGTAAGATGTTAGTTATATTTTTTAATTTCAAAATACCCATGATTGTCTCTAAGCACTCAGGCCTTAGTCTTTTACATAGCTGAAATACACTGTCCTTTATTTCTACTTTGTCTGTGATTTAACCACTCCTCTAAAAAGATATTATCATTTCAGGGGGTTAAATCATATCATGTCCTTAACAAAACTGCCGCACTACTTATATCTAATGGCTAGCATTTCTTTCCACTGCTTTTCCTCAATGGACTTTGCATTACCCAGGCATTTGCAAGGTTTTTCCCCATCAAATTGTTACTCTTTAAAGCTGTCCTTGAACTGATCTTTCTTTTCTTTTAGTATGTAATAAATCATATATATGATTTTACCAATGAGATTCTATTTCTAATGCGTTGCCCTCTGGTTTGGACCTTAAAAAGTGAGCAGTAAAAATAATCATTTCAATCCCATTTTATTAAGATGAACTCTCTCTCTCTACATATATATATGTGTGTTTGCTTATGCTGACTTAATTATACCATATGGCACATTTAAAGTAAGTTGGAGGAGTCTGTTTACTCAGAACTTACTGACAGCCAAATATAATTAGTGCTTACAATATGCAGATCAGGCAAAACACACCTAAAGATCAAATGAATGTTTGTTTCAAGATCCCTGATTAAAACCTACATCCTGAATGCATTTATTTTAGTGTCTGTTGATGTCTGTTCTGTGGGTGTTAATCTCAAAAGTTGTATTGGTTAAATAAGCAGCTTTTTTAAAAATCTGCCAGCAAAGCCAGTATAAGACTGGAACTACACAATGCGCCGCCAGCGAATAAATTCGCGAAACGCCCGCGAAAATTCGCGGCAAAAATTCGCCCGGCGTCAAAAAAAAATTTCCGAAAAAACGGAATGGGGCTGTACTCACACTGGCGCGTGTAGGTGCCGAACGCAGGTTGAGACGCAACATGCTGCATTTTTCCTGCGTTCTGCGCCTACACGCACCTGTGTGAGTACAGCCCCATTGAAAAGAACTTAATGCGTCTATTTCTGCGCTCCCCTGCGGCTGAACGCAGAAAAACGGAACGCAGGGGAGCGCAGCTTCAACCACACGTCAGTAAGAGCCCTTAGGCTGGAACTACATGATGCACCTTTATGAGAACTGACGTGATGAGAGGAAACAGATGCAACGACACGGATGCAACGAAAAAAGGTAATAGATATGTCAGACCTTGTCTGTCGGATGCGAACGCTGCACGATGCGTTTTCATCCAACAGTTTTGTTGCATTCGTCTCGTTGCATCCATTTCCTCTCATTGCGTCAGTTCTCAAGAAGACGCAATGTGTAGTTCCAGCCTAAAACAGCCTACAGCACTTTGCTGATTAACTGGATAATCAGTTTAAGCTGCTCTATGGTTGCCACCTTTTCTGGGAAAAAATACCGGCCTTCCTATATTTTGCTATTTTTGCCATATTAATAACATTCGCATTAAAGGGCAAGGAAAGTCTAAAATAGAAAAAGGCTAGAAATGCTGTATTTTGTATACTAAACATAAACATGGCCTTACTGCACCACAAAGCCTAATCAAACAAATGATTTATGCTTTCAAAGTAGACCACAGGGGGCTGTCATCTTGTAACTTTGTTAAATATTTTTGTAAGACTAAGACTTAGTGCACATGCTCAGTGTGGTCTGTGCTGCTTAGGGATCGTCATAAACAAAGCTGCTTGAATTCTGCATGGCTGGTAAGTAAGGCGGGGGCTCCCCCTGCTGTTCATAAGTATGATTGTTTCCCTGCTCAGCAGTTAGGGACCGTCTGACAATTCCTATCCACAGCAGTAAATGAAGGGAGAATTTCACTGCATACAATCAGGTTTCTTATAAACGGTACACATTTTTTAATTAAAGTATATTGGAGATAGGTTTCTTTTTCATTAAAGAAAGTAAAAATGGGATTGTATTTTTTTGCCTTTCCTTGTCCTTTAAGCACCATTTTTACCGGCTGGGCCGGTATAATACCGACCAGGTGGCAACCCTTTAGCTGCTCTGGGTTAGAATATTGATATCATTAAAATGTTACTCACGCATAGTGGCTTGGCAGCTGCACAGTAACTGATGGTCTCAGTTCATCTAAGGCTATGGGTATTTTTGCAGGCTGAGAGAAGCAGATCTGTTCCATGCCCCTGCTCCATTCATCTGAGCATTTCCGGGGCCCAAATCCATTGAGTTGGGCCCCGGAGTGGATCCGATTCTCTTAGCCTGCCAAAATATGAAGGTTGAGAGCAGTGGAACCTACAGCTCCATGTGTCCATAGCCTATGGGCATGGAGGTAGAGTAATCAGCACAACTTCTTACACCTTTCCTTCTTATCTTGTAGTGTAGGTTCCCCAATGGCCACTTTCCACCGGGAATAATAATGGCTATTGTGATTTTACACTACTACTGTACTTATTGCGGACTTCTGGGCATTATAGCAACGTTTCAGGCCTTAAATGGCCTTTTATCAAGCCATAGCCTAAGGGCACACTAGTGCATTTCACACTTCTCTCCCATTGTTGAATATTAATGAGATGGAGAGAAGTGGATGCACTGAAATCAGCTCTTCCTGTATCTGCATTTAAAAGTACAGTTTCAGCCTGTGTGCACTCTGTTGTGCAAGCTGTTGTGAGCTCTATTTGCACCCTGTGATAAATATATGCCGCTAAGTATTAATTTAAAGGTTATCTCCCTCAAACTGACTGTGTACCGATAAGGTACTGCTTTCTTGCTTGGATTTCATAAAATAGCATTATATGAGAGTTTACCATGGTCAACATTTCAGAAACATTGGAAAAAATGTTGTCTCAAATATGTTGTGAAATCAAATGGTATTTGAAGTGCAATATTGTTATTGTTACTTATTTGGCAACACTTGCATGTAATAAATAAACTGCAGGCCAGGGAATCAGACTCACAAAATGACATACTGGAGCACTATATCGTGCCAAAGAAAATGGAAAAAGTTGTTCAAATATGATTACGTTGGCTGTAAAATTAGAACATAAATATAATTGCTATACAGCAATATATATATATATATATATATATATATATATATATATATATATATATATATATATATATATATATAAAAATGTATAAAGGAAAATGAATGGAATTAATCTGAAAGCATTGTGGAATCTGAATTTGGTCACTATTGTTAAAATGTTCACCTTCATCCTATGGCTGTTCAGCTGTTGAACCCAATACTGTTTGCGTCAGCAACAGCTGGAAAGTTGCTGGAGTCTTCCTTTATCATTTCTGCTTTGTAGTTTTTTGCCAGTAACTTTGATTAAACATGAATGTTGTTAAATAGAAGTAGAAGCTCTGAATGACATAGATATAACTAAAGGGTCATTAATTGGTGCTGCTTGCAAAGATGGAGCATTAAGTCAACAACATTGTCTCAATTACTTAATTATTGGGTGGCTTTCTGAAGAAAGGAACAGACGTATATGTGCACATGACGTACTTCAGGGAGTGATCGAGTAAATTAATGTGCTGGGTAAACGGAGACAATTTCCACCACTTGACATATAAGGTGAAATCCGAAATAGATATGGAGAGTTTGTTTTTTCTATTAAGATACTATATCATGAATGCTTAAATTTCAAGACTTGGGGGCAGATTTACTAAAGGGTAAAGTGGCAAACGCTGGTGACAATTTGCCAGCATTACCGCCCACAGGGACATTGGCAATTTACTAACGGATGTAGGTGCCAATTCACTAGCAAAAGAGATAAGCGCTAGCGCTAATTCGCACTCTATCGCCAGATGACAATTTGCTCTGGCGAATGGACGTTACTCCGCAAATTCACTAAACTGCTGATTTAACTGAGTGTTACCTCTTTCGCCAGACTTGCCTTCGTCAGCTCAGACCAGGCGAAGTGCATAGATCTTCCTTAATCTTCTGTTACTTACACATATTCTGTGAGTGGAAAAAATGCATCAAAGTCCAAAAAACGCTGGCGTCTTTTCTTTTTTTTCAAAATGATAGTCTGCAAAAGTCCTAAAAAAATTTTTTTGAGTAACAGTTTCCCCCATATATTAACTATACAGTGGGCTCATGTGTAAGGCATTATATTAACTCTATTGTCTTCATTAAGGTTCCCTGGACTTGTGTAATTAACAGTGGAAATGTAATATACTTGCTGCAACATATAACATAAAGATGTCCATTCAATTTTACATTTCCCGCCTTATGTAAATTAACCTGAGCGCAAGACCTCTAGCAAATTTGCACTAGGCAGAAATGAATGCTTCGCTTTGAATTGCTTGCATTGCCGAAGTAACACTAGTAAAAAGTCGCCAGCGTTAGGCGCACATGAATTATTGTTGTCTGAGCAAATTCTCGCATGGGGAAGTGTAGCGATGGGTGCGAATCGGTCGCTGGCGACATTTCACTGGTTACTGAATCTGCCCCTTGGAGTCAATGAAGTCTGGGGCAGCTCCTCTGTCAGTTCCTTGTATAGGAAACAGTTAGGACGTATGCTGACAGTTCTCAATGCCAGGCAGTTGCTGTAAGACATTTTAAACAACAATTCTTACATTAAAAACACTGAAACATTGTGCCTTTAAATACATACAAGATTAATAATAACAATAATAAAGAAAACAGATGGTTTATGCTACATAGAAAAGACAGACAAAATTGATTTTGCTAACCTTAGACAAGATGCACTAAAAAATAAATATTATATAAAAGTTGACAAGTAAGAAAAAAAATGGTATAATAAATTGGTCATTATTTGGATAATGTAAGGCAGCAAAATAAATCCACAGAGACAGAAAGAAATTATGTTTTACTGTTAGTTTAGGAATAGACAATTAATCAAGGAAGGTTTGATTACATATTTATTTATGCTTTTTAAAGATGCATTAAAACATTAAGGAGTTTGAAAGCAAGGAAGGACATTTATATTTATTATTACATTCAAGCATCAGTGTACTGTCTGTTGTCAGATGAAAAATAGATTTTCCTCCACAGGATTTTATTAGCAGTTTGTTTATAAGTTGTTGTTGTTTATTAGTCTTGCTGGTGCATTGTTTTTGACTTTCTTGGATCAGCATAGACAAGGTAGTGTGGGAGTGGCAAGGGGTAAAAAAATACACAGAGCACTTGGCATGTACAATGTACAGTATGTAGTCCAGGGAAGGAGAATAGCGCAAAGTATAAAAAAAAAGCATTTTTAAATTGATTTCTTCTTAAAAGATCATTAGCAATGATATACAAGTTTAGAACATCCATAAGATGCATTAATTAACACATATCAGTGTAGACATAATAAAATTAGATTCAATGAAATTTCCAAAATGTCAGTATTAACATAAAAAAGGCGTGTTGCTTTTCTCATGTATATATGTCAGTCAAGCTATATGCATGTGGCATTTCAATTATTCATTTAGCACCCTTGTGTATCCGGCATTCATTTTTTTTAATGTGGCCTCATATCTTTAATTGGGCCTCTTAATTTTTCTGTTAAATGTCTTATAGTTTCTAAATCTCACAGAATCATATCTTCTAGTGTTACAAAAACAGACACAATAAACATTTTATGCAACTACACATTTCTTCTTTCAAATACCGAGATATATTATATAATAACACACAAGAGCCATCAATATCCTGTAAATTATATCCTTATAAACGGTACTTAGTAATGTCATCGTTTATAATCAGAGCTTAGTATTGTCATATCTGTCACATGACTCGCTGAAACTTGTGTATTATTATAAATAAAGTAGCCCCAGTTGCAAAATATGAGGATATAGAGATCACCTAGGAGTTCCACGACCTGTATAAAAACGCTTGGCCTTTGGCCTCTTGCTTTTTATGGTCATTGAACGCCTCTGTAACTTACTGTATATTTTACAAGAGGAGGTACGTTATTCACTACATAATAGTTAAAAACAATATCAGGAAATTTCACTTCCTTAACACGGTTTCTTTTACAGCTACAAATGTATCTATACTGATTGAATAACTTATAGATGACATATAGTAACATAGTACAGTGAGGAGCTATATCATCCAGGGCATTGATATATTAAAGAAGAAGGAAAGCTACCGAAGCAGTTTATTGGCAATAGATTAGCCACAAAAGTGCAAGCTATAAACTATATTTATTCGCAGAATACATTACCATACCTGAGTAAACAGCTCTAGAATCTTTCTCTGTTTGTTTAGGATCGCAGCTGCCATATTAGCTTGTTGTGACATAATTTCCTGCCGGATTCTCTCCCTGCTCACTCAGATTACAGCAGGGAGGGTAGGATGGGAGGGGGAAAACGGAGGAGGAGAGAGAGAGAGAAGAAAACTGAACATGTCAAGCCCTAGCCCTGGAGGTTTAAGCTGAAAACAGGAAGTCTGATACAGAAGCCCATGTGTATACAATAGAAGGAAAAAAATGTTGTGTTTCTTTTGAGGATACAGATCAGCATTACTTTGAGGGTTTACTGGTGTATGTATAGACCTTTCCTATAAAGTTTACTTAGCTTTAATCTTTCCTTCTCCTTTGAGGGGTTTAACCAATGACTGAACACATACCAGTCATCCTGGACAACTTCTGTTGTACTGTAGTTATGTCATGGGAAAACATTCCGGTGCACAACTAACATTTCCCTGGTTTGCTTGTCCCTAATGAAGTCAATGCGAGTAATGCAATGTCTTACAGGGTACCTTGGGAAAAACAGCATTGTTCTGCTTGTCCTCTCTTCTTACACATGTTGCTCTTATTAAGGTGCAATATGCTTACAGTTACCGATCTATACAATTCAGGTAGTAATGGTCTTAGGGCCAAGATATGTTGGCTTCTCTTGCTATATTATCTACAGTATAATCTATACGATTTTATGAAGTGCAGATTTGCTGCAGTTCTTTTAAGGAACTATTAAGTGTTTTATTGTCTAGACCAGACCCCCAACCTTTTCCACTTGTGAGCAACATTCAGATGTAAAAAGAGTTGGAGAGCAATGCAAGCATGAAAAATGTTCCTGGGTGTTGCCAAATAAGGGCTGTCATTGACTATTGGTAGCTTCTATGTGGTCTGGCAGCTTACAAGGTTTGGTAGGACACCTGGTTTTTATACAACCAAAACTTGCCTTCAAGCCTGAAATTCAAAAATAAGCACCTGCTCCAAGACCACTGAGAGCAACATCCAAGGGGTTGAAGAGCAACCTGTTGCTCACAAGCTACTGGTTGGGGATCACTAGACTATGACTGTGGCACATTTTAGTTTGCAATAGGAATACACCACTGAGAGCAACACCAGTGAGATTTACTGCACATGCACACAGTGCACAGCAGCCACAAGAGATCCCTGGGAAAATCAAGAAGATGGTGAGCATGCTACTGACTAGGATGGTACCCCAGGCTGAGGTATAACTACCAACTGTAATCACTGTGGTGTCTAATAAAATGTTTCCTTGTATGCATTAAACATAGGTTTTGCAAACCTAAAAATGAATGTACCTACCAATCTGCTACTATGTATGGTATAAAACTAATTACTAAAAAAAAGTGCAATGAAAGGTAATGTGAAAAATTGTGAATTTTGAAAGCTATATTTTTCTCATCTTCCTGGTTAATGCACTTACTTTCATAACCCTTTTACAGACATACATGTCACAGACTCACTGCACCCTCCCCATTAATAATTTAAAAATGTTTTTTTTGTGGTGGGTATAACTTTCTATTTTTCTAGCTAATTGGGTTATAAAGTGTAAGCTAAAACTGTGGATCTTTCAGTAAGGAAACAGTAAGTAATGTGGAAGCACAAAGGAAAAGAACGTCCATGTAATTACTTGAAATGCTTACTGGTAACAGTGTTAATATGAACAGACCCTGCAGCTCAAGATGAATAGTTTTATATTTCAATAAAGCTTTTCTCTGAAAAGAATCTGTGACTTATCAATAGGAATTCAAAAGTAGAAAGTTACATAAATCCATCCATTATTGTAAAATAACACTGTCAACGATTTACTTTCTTCTTCGCCTTCCTGATCTATGTTTCTTATAATACAGTAAAGCAACAGTCTTTTACATATTCCTAATGAAACCATTTAAAATCTAGAAATTAGCAAAAGTATAGGAGATATATAATGTTCAATGTGAGACTAATAATGCCAGCTTTGGTACAGTATGTTCTTGACATCGCTGAGAAATAAATCATTGAAAGCAAATGTCTACTTCCAGCTATTCTCTGCCACACATATTATTTTATATAACTTGCTTGGACTTCTTCCCTGCCACATCCCTTAGACCTCACCCAAACTCTTCTCTTAGTTCACTACATAGACTTCTGTAAGTAAATGCTCATACAAAGCACTTACCAATGCAAATACAATAAAAAAAAGATTTAGGGCACGCAACTACTTATAAAAATGAAAAAGTGCCATTTATCTGTGCCATTGCCTGCAAAAGCATTTGCCATGAACCATATATCTGAGGTTATGTTTTACAAAAGGAAGCCTTTTGGGACATTTATCCATTTAAATTTAAGTGTTTTAAAGTGATACAAATATAATGCAGTGTTGCCCTGCACTGGTAAAACTGGTGTGTTTGCTTCAGAAACACTAATATTGTTTATATACAGTAAATAAGCTTCTGTTTAGCAATGGGGGCAGCTATTCAAAGGAGAAAAGGCTCAGGTTACACAGCAGATAGCCGATAAGCTCTGTAGAACATAATGGTGTTAGTGGTTTAACTATTTTTTCTTATTTTCTGCCTTTTTCAATTTCCGCCATTGCTATACAGCAGCTTATTTATATAAACAATGGTAGTGTTTCTGAAGCAAACACACCAGTTTTACCAGTGCAGGGCAACATTACATGATATTTTCATTAATTTAAAACACTTTCATTTTTTGGTGTTCCGGTTCCTTTAAGATCTGCCTGCATTTTACCATTATAGAGACCACACCTATTCCAATTAAAATATACATGGTTAAGGGGAGACAAGAAATCACCCAGTTATAATAATTTGCGGTATTTCATTGCATGCCATTATGCCATGTTATATTTTGAGGCTCATTTATCAACATTTGAATTTTAGTGATTTTAGAGTTTTTTAAAACTAATGACTAAACGCCCAGATGCCTTCTAATTTATTAAAAGATCTGAATATAAAAAGTACAAATGAAAAAAAAATGTAACAATGCGCTAAAACATATGAAAAACTTGGACAACCTCTTTACGGACCTTAAAGGAGAACCGCCATCTTCTTGCATGCGCAGTTGGAGCAGTCTGCCAGTTTCTTAAAGTAGAATTCAACCCCCTAATTTGCATCCCCTTTCCCCCCTACCCTAAATAGGCCCCCTCCCTCCTGCCACCCTGGGCCTACCTGGCACCCTGTTCCAAAGGGGTTTGAGGGGCACACACCTGGTTAATTTCCTCAATTGTTTGGGTGCACCTCCCGCAGTGTCCTTCCACACTGAGCCACAGGAATCAGAGAAGAGATGGGCAGCACACCAGGATAAAGTAAAAATAGCCTTTATTTACCTACAGCAGGGCAGCATAGCAACGTTTCGAGCCTCGCACGGCTCTTTGTCAAGCTAACATATCATTATACAGCACCTCCTTTTTATACACTGTTAACATAGCACCCTCTAGTGGGGCTACACCAAAGTAACAAAAATACAAAACATTGTTTCACTTATCTGCCAATATGGCAATTAGTAGTCCCATTTCAGTGAAAGTAGCAAAGTGTATCCGCAGATAAACTGTGAAAAAGGAGAACATTAAAACCAAATTAAAACATTATTAATAATTATCTAAAAACAGGAGATAAATCATATTCCAGATTAAGCCCATTCGGTGCTAGGGTATCCAATTTTCTAATCCACCATGCCTCTTTGTACAAGAGTTTTTTGACCCTGTTACCCCCTCTTCTCAACTTCGGGACAGCATCCAAAATCTGGAACTTTAGTTGTGATACCGTGTGTCCCAATTCCATAAAATGTTTGGCGACCGGCTGGTCCATCCTTTTACATTTTATGGCTGATTTATGCTCCCTTATCCTATCTCTGGCCATACGTGAGGTTTGTCCCACATAAACCAAGCCGCAAGGGCACTTTATCGCATAAACCACAAATGTGGTAGTGCATGAATAATGGCCAGAGATAGGGTGGTGAATAACCTCTCCCTTTTGTATGTTACTACAACAATTACACGAGCAACAGGCAAACGTGCCCTTCTTTACTGGACGCAGCACTGTCTGTCTGTTCTCTTTTCCTGAACCCATGTCCACCTTAACTAACATGGAACCTATAGTCCGGGCCTTTCTATACGACATGACAGGTGGATTCTGAAAAGCAGGGATTTCTCCCAAATTGGTTTTTAAGATACCCCAGTGTTTACTAATAATTTTACCAATATTGTTATTCACCACCCGAGAAGTGGTATCCCTATTCCTATCTCTGGCCATTATTCATGCACTACCACATTTGTGGTTTATGCGATAAAGTGCCCTTGCGGCTTGGTTTATGTGGGACAAACCTCACGTATGGCCAGAGATAGGATAAGGGAGCATAAATCAGCCATAAAATGTAAAAGGATGGACCAGCCGGTCGCCAAACATTTTATGGAATTGGGACATACGGTATCACAACTAAAGTTCCAGATTTTGGATGCTGTCCCGAAGTTGAGAAAAGGGGGTAACAGGGTCAAAAAACTCTTGTACAAAGAGGCATGGTGGATTAGAAAATTGGATACCCTAGCACCGAATGGGCTTAATCTGGAATATGACTTATCTCCTGTTTTTAGATAATTATTTATAATGTTTTAATTTGGTTTTAATGTTCTCCTTTTTCACAGTTTATCTGCGGATACACTTTGCTACTTTCTCTGAAATGGGACTACTAATTGACATATTGGCAGATAAGTGAAACAATGTTTTGTATTTTTGTTACTTTGGTGTAGCCCCACTAGAGGGTGCTATGTTAACAGTGTATAAAAAGGAGGTGCTGTATAATGATATGTTAGCTTGACAAAGAGCCGTGCGAGGCTCGAAACGTTGCTATGCTGCCCTGCTGTAGGTAAATAAAGGCTATTTTTACTTTATCCTGGAGTGCTGCCCATCTCTTCTCTGCTACCTGGCACCCTGGGCAAATTGGAAAGTCCTCTTGTGATTGCTCAACTTTGACGGATATGGAAATGAAGAAGACTTGGTAGTTTGTTTTCTCCCTATGGTGTTACGGGATAGGGAAGTTGAGGCTTACTAGGCACAGCTCACAGCTATGTGGAATGTCATATTTTATCATGGGAGTGCTTGGGCAATGGCTAATTGCCATAGAGGCTAGGCAAAGGGCTGTGTGACTGAAAGCTCTTGTGATAGAAGTGGTTGGGTCTTCATATTGTTTTTCATGTAAGTGGGTAGTATGTAATAGGCAAGGGGCTATGTTGTTTGTCAAACAGTCTTTGCCATGGATTGGAAAGTCCTCTTGTGATTGGTCAACTTTGACGGATATGGAAATAAAGAAGACTTGGTAGGTTTTTCTCTCCCTATGGTATTACGGGATAGGGAAGTTGAGGCTTACTAGGCACAGCTCAACACATGGGAATGTGTTGGATTGTCAGATTTTATCATGGGAGTGCTTGGGCAATGGCTAATTGCCATAGAGGCTAGGCAAAGGGCTGTGTGACTGACAGCTCTTCTGATAGAAGTGGTTGGGTCTTCCTATTTTTTTTTCATGTAAGTGGGTTGTATGTAATAGACAAAGGGCTATGTTGTTTGACAGGCAGTCTTTGACATGGATTGGAAAGTCCTCTTGTGATTGGTCAACTTTGACGGATATGGAAATGAAGAAGACTTGGTAGGTTTTTCTCTCCCTATGGTATTACGGGACAGGGAAGTTGAGGCTTACTAGGCACAGCTCAACACATGGCCATGTGTTGGAATGTCAGATTTTATCATGGGAGTTCTTGGGCAGTGACTAATTGCCATAGAGATTAGGTGAAGGGCTGTGTGACTGACAGCTCTTGTGATAGAAGTGGTTGGGTCTTCCTGCTGTTTTTCCTTGTCTCCTTTGGTTTTCTTCCTGTAGTGATCGGCATATTTGGGCGCATGGCAGTTGGAGGAATCTTCCGTTGCAGAGCTACTGTGCATGTGCCGAAAGTCACAATATTTCCGTTTTTTTTATCGGGAATTTCGTGACTTTCCGTGCATGCACAGTGTCCTCAACGGAAAATTCCTTCAACTGAGCATGTGCCCAAAAATGCCGATCACTAGAGGAAGAAGACCGAAGGAGACAAGATGGCTGCTGTGAACTCCGCTGGACAGGACCTGCAAGGAGGGGTAAGTAGATAGTTAGGGGCATTTGCCCAGGGTGCGAGGTAGGCCAGGGGGAGGAGGGAGGGTGGCCTATTTAGGGTAGGGGGGGATGCAAATTATGGGGTTGAATTCTCCTTTAACAACTGCGCATGCGCCGGAAGTCACGGTAATTGCCGAAATGCCGAAAGAAGACCCAAAGTTTACCAAAGAGAAGATGGCGCCCATGAACTCCAATGCGCTGAAACGAGGAGTAAGTAAGGAGTTAGGGACATTTACCGAGGGTAACACCTAGGCTGAGGGGAGCAGGGAGGGGGGTCTATGTAGGATAGAGGATTTTAATATAAAGGGTTTGGTTCTCCTTTAACTAGTGAAAATCCTCTAGGATCAATGAAGCTCCCATTGACTTCTATAGGACCACGAGTGCTTTTACTTGCCAAAGTTTTCTATTAGCGTTTTTCATGATTTTTACACTTTATAAATCTCACATTTTTGAGAAATAAAAAAAAAACAAATTTTTAGAGATTCATGACAGAAATGTTTGTAAATAGAACCTTAATGATCTCTGTGAAAATGGTGTATGATCTTTAGTGTGAGACGCCACTCAGGGATCAGTTTTAAATGTTTCAGTAACTGCCTATATGTGGGTGATAGGGAATCCCTTTTTCGAGCAACTGCAAAAATAAATGACCCTTTTTAATTTTTATATGCTTTTGAGTGCCATAAATCTCTTTTTACCCTCTCTTGTTTTATTCAACAGTATTAGCAAGGGAGCACCCTCATTTATACTGTTGAAAATTATTGATCACTTGTGCCAATTGCCTACGAAAATTGTTTTAGTTATACAGAAGTTGCCATTTGTGGGTGATTTCTATATATCCTGTCTGTACATTTTGAAAGATTTAGAAATGGGAAGAAAACTTGTAGAAAATTAAGCTGCTTTAAATATATATATATATATCTGCATTAAAGCTTTCTGAGATTGAGGTACTTTAAAAACATTGTAATGAGTTTCTTTCAACCAGCAAGTGAGCTAATCTTTTGTTTTTTTTTTTAATCATAACTGAGGTGCCGAATGTACCACCAGGTTAATCAGAATGTTTTATAAATTTGGCTGTCCAACCTGACTGTGACAAGGCTTTACAAAATGAGAAAATTCATCGACCATTGACTACAGTCTATTCAAAGATTACAATTTTTATTGAAGGAAGATTAAATGTAGACTTATGTATTTTAATTTGTTGCAGGGGTGGAAAATATAATTATTGGTCTAGCAATTATTATGCACAAAGAAAGCTAAGCGAACAAAACAAAATAAAGAATGTTTCTTGATTTTCGCTAGATTTGCCTTTAAATCTTATACAGTGTACTACCAGTTGATGTCTTAAGTGGGTGGTTCACCTCTATGTTAACTTCTAGAATTCTAAGTTAAATTGGTCTTCATTATTTATTAGGTATAGTCATTTGGCTTCTTCTTCTGAGTCTTTACAGCTTTTAAATGGAGGTCACTGGCCCCATCTAAAAACAAATTCTCTGCAAGGTTACAATTTTTTTAAAGATGAACATCCCCTTTAAGATTTAAACATCAAGCACCAGGTGCCAAAAAGTGTGAGCAGGATTTATGAATGCATATTACCTGTTCTCGGAACTGTGAAGTTTGAATTTAGGCTTGTCTTACTAGGCAAATTAAGATGATTTAGCAGCAGTTATTGTAGTCAGGAATCAAGGCAAGAGGTCAGAATCCAAGATTCAGTCAGTAACAGAATCATAGAGCACCCAGGAACACTCAGGAGTAGAACCTATATTCAGGCATTGAACCCAGGTCCCTGACATCTCCTTATTTTTCAAATTTCATGCAGCAAGCAATTTGTTGTGGCTACAAAATAGCCTGACATAGACTATACTGAAAATTGCCTCTGCTAAAACACATGAGGGGGGGGGTATTTATTATGCTCAGAATATCCGAAATTCAATTAATTCGTAGTTTTCGGGATAAAAAAAACCAAGGTCTTAAAAGTCTGACTCAGAAAATCCGGCATCTCAAAGCTCTCAAGGTCCTGTATAAGTCAATGGGGAAGGTCCCAGTGTCTGCGCTGGTGTCCGTACTGATGTCCAATAATTACAGTATTTTGGACCAAAAAATCAGAAAAATTCGTAGTATTTGCAGAAAAGTACGAATAAATCTTACTTTACGGGCAAAGCTCCGAAGTTATCAGATTTTTGCCCGACCCAATTTTTTTCGGACTTTTCTAATGATAAATGAGGCCATTCGGGCAGTCGGAGTTGATCGGATTTTTATGTTAGAAATACTTTACGTTAGAAAAATTCGGACCTTGATAAATAACCCCTGAAGTGTCTTAGCAAAACCATTATCGCTTTTGTTTATTTTGTAGACGTAACAAGTAGCTGCTACTAGTTGCTATGTGTGTCTTGTCTTCACCTATAAAGAGGTCATTTACCTTTGCATTAACTTTTAGTATGATGTACACAGTGACAGTCGGAGACAATATGCAGATTCATTTTATTATTTTTGTGTATTTCAATTATTCAGAATTTTTGTTTAGCAGCTCTTTCATCTTGAACTTCTATCTGGTTGCAATTTGCCCTAGCAATCAGGCCATGGTGTAAATGAGAGACGGATAGACATGTAAGACAATTTTGGAATAAAAGATAAGTAATAAAAAGTTAACAATATAACTGTATCCTCACAGAGCAATAGATTTTTGGCTGCTGAGCTCAGTGACCCCCATTTTAAGATGGAAAATGGCAGGAAGAAGGCAAAGAATTCAAAAACTATATATACATATTTATACAGTACATGTACATAAGGAATAATGGTTTCCAAAAAGACATTATAAGAATCTTAGAATTCTTCATAAGGTTAATGGACCTAAAGTGCAAGCTAAGGTGCACCAAGATGCAGGATAGTCCTGTGCTTACTGCCTGTTAATGGTACAAGGTGCACCTGCATTGATATTACATGTGGTTCATAAATGGGTCCGAACAGCATTCGATTTTGTGCCACTTTGGGCTCCAGCACCTTCAAACTTGTAATTCAGACATGGAGAGTCTATTTAAGATGAGTAATTGGTGGACTGTTGGAACTGTTGAGGCTTGTTTCCTGTGCCAAAGTACAGGTCTTAGTATATACCACATTTGATCTGCAATCTACTTAACGGAATTCAATGTAAAAACATTAATTACAGATTGGCAGTGGTCAAGTCTGTAAATACGGTATAACCACTACTAAAAGCAGTATCTGTCTTTTTCTTTATGCCACTGCCCGTTGGTTCTTACTTTAAAAAAATTTGGAAGGAGCCAGCTAAATAACACACTTTTGAAGAAGTATGCAAGACTAACTTCTGTCACGGTGTTTCAGGAGACAGAATTGGTAGTGCAGAAAGGGACTGAAAATACTTCTTTCCAAAGCACTTGCCATTGAGTATTGTATATTGAAAAGTTGGTTATAATTAGATTTTGTTTGATTGAGCAACATTTTGGTTACTTTCCCCTTTAATTAAATTTAAAAAAAAAAAAAAAAAAAGAAACATTTTAACATGTTTGAAGTGCAGATGTAGCTCACAACTCTCACAGCTTTTAAGTAAGTGAACAAATTCAGTGACCTGGAATTTAAACTGGTTTGACTTTGTCATTTTTCAGCAGAATACCTGGGGGTTTTGGAGTTATGCAAGGTTTTAAATGGTGCAAAGTATATTTATTGGTAGATTATTTACCAAAATGTATAATTTAAAAAGGAATGTAATGATGAAAGTGCAAGAGTGGATACTGTGTCGTGTTCTTTTGGGGGTCTGAGAAGGAAATTACCTGAAAGCTCAGAGAATGATAAATATGAGTTTTGATTAAATCAGTCAAATTGCCTGACCAAATTAATTTTGTAAAAACTCCTAAACATTTCAATAAACTATAAATACTGTAAAAATGTTCACCTGAATCACCTCACCCAGACTCAAATATTAGAAGGTTATTTATCAAAGGTCGAGTTTTAAGAGTTTTTTTTTTACCTCGAATGACGTCAAACTGAAATGGTATCTTATTTAAGAAAAAAGGTGAAAGTCTAAAATTCAAATGAATGTTACCGACCCCCAAAACTCGAATCAAATTAAAATTGAGTTTTTCTTCTAAGAAAACTCAAATGTCAGGAAGGCTATTAAGTTCTTCACATAGGTCAGCGGACCTCTGCCAATGACTTTTACAAGTTACTTCCAGGGTAGGGGGATGATAATGATGATCTCGGATTCGAATTTGAATTGGTGGATTTAAACGCTAAATTGTGAGTTTTGACCAAACCTCAAATTTACCATTCGACACCTAGTAAATCTGCTCCTTAATGTGCAGTTACTAAAACACAAAAGTTCACTTGCTCCCTCACACACACCCTGTCTTCAAATCCCACTCTAACAGTCACTTTTCCATTCACTTTTCCATTCACTGGACCCAAATTAATTTCCTTCTGCAAAAGAGTGAGACATAATTATAGTCAATAAATCCATTGACTTATAAATTATACATAAGCTATATCCATATAGCAAAATATACCCAACTGAAATGCATCGTTTTCTAATTTTATCACTCTCTATCTAATAAACAGATCATTTTTTTATGAATTTCTAATTGCAATGTTCTTGCTAGACATAATGCCTCATTTAAGTCCCTTGTGAGGCCAGTGAATGGAGATTGCATACAGTATGGATCCCACTACAAACCCTTCTACCTCAAGGCCAAGGGCTTTTCCTTTCTTTGTAAAACTTTGCCTAGCCTCTCACCAATTTTATTTTAGTTATTAGTATTGCTTCCAGATCAGTACAAAAGATTTTGAAGTAAAATAAATGGCTAAAAGTGTTAGCTGTCATGACAGCAGAAGAGATTTGATTGTGCCAATACAGAACAATGTTTACCAAAGGTAAAAAATAGGCAGTGAAAGACAGAAGAAAAGGCACTAAAAACTAATCACGCAAACTAAACACACACAACCATAAAAGGTAAAAAGACAAATATTTCCTTTCTAACCCCAGAGCGTACTGTATGCTTTAGGTTTCACAAGAGAAGCATAAAAGAATGGCAGCTTTCCACCAGGCAGTGGTTGAATTTGAGAGATTTTTGTTCTTGTAGTGTCTGTTTATCTTGATACTGAGCCAAGTTGAAAGAAAAATAGAAAATTGCACCTTTCAGTTGGTTGATGCATATTTTGCCAGAATAAACGAATATAGATAGATCTTTTGTGAGCCCTGGTGCCAAGTACATATTTTATAAACTGCACCCATCAAGACATTAATCCTTCGTTCTGATTAGGTTGGGTAAGCTTTTGTGTGCTGACAGAATATCATGGAGAGTGTGAAGGAAATGTGAAGGTGGGTGGTTATTTTGCTGAACATATCAGGAGTGATCTGCTTTGGGCACAGAGTCTGGTGATGGACTCTGCTGATGAATCAAAGACTTCCTCCATTAAAAAAAAAAAATGTCAGGACAAAGCCTGTGTGTGTTGCCCAAGTTGTACACACAGGTAAACACTTTGACTGCTTTCCTAACTTTGCTTTATCTTCCCATTTCTATACTCAGACTTAGAGGCACATTTCTGAAAGGTTGAATTTCGAATTCATGTTGAGTTTTTAAAAAGTCCCATAAACAAATCAAATTTCCTCGGGTGACCAGGTTCGACCCGAAAAACACAATTCGAGTTTTTTCTCCGTTTCTTCTCAGCAGAAGGTTGCAAACAACTCAAAATTGATCCCAGGATGTCTCCCATTGACTAAAAAAGCAATTCAGCAGGTTTTGGGTGGTGAATAGTCTAATTTGAGTTCTTAAAGGGTCAGTGTATATTAAATATCAAAAATCGAATTGGAATTTTTAAAAGGAAAACTTGAATTGAATTTGAACAATTCCCTAGTCGAATTTGACAGTTTTTGGTCATTTTCAATTCGACAAGGATTTAGAAAGAAGGGAACTCACAAGTCCATACTGTGGCCACTCTTCCATTGTGTCCAATCCCAATGGTGTGCTGGTTTCCTCATACTGGTCTCCAATCCAGTGGACATCATATGTAGGGGATTTAGTGGGTGAGAAAGCCATTCCACACACATGGGATAAAAATCACTGTCCAGCTTTATTGGAATAATTAAAACAACAAACAGGCATCCTTTACAGATGTACTCCTACCCTATGACATGTTAGATCACCTGACGCGTTGCATGCCTCTTTCTGGCACTTCATCAGAGGTAAGTGCCAGAAAGAGGCATGAAGTGCCAGAAAGAGGCATGAAAAGTGTCAGGTGATCTAACGTCATAGGGTAGGAGTACATCTGTAAAGGATGCCTGTTTGTTGTTTTAATTATTCCAATAAAGCTGGACAGTGATTTTTATCCCATGTGTGTGGAATGGCTTTCTCACCCACTAAATCCCCTACATTTTCAATTCGACCCTTGATAAATCTGGCCCTTAGTGCCTTAATTCAAATTACGACTTGACCTTGCCTGTGACTTAAACCAGCTAATCTGCTGTAGCGCTCTAAAGCCCTGCCTTTATATACTGCAGAAACAAGCTATCAACTGTGAACACACCAACCACAAGACCTTTCTGCTTCTAACTCCAGTTGATGAGCTTTTTTTGGCCACATGCTATCTATCTATATGTATTTTTGATGAGTACATTAGATTTACCTGTTCCATGGGGAGACAATAGCAGTAGTGTGCATCCATCCGAATCCTAACTTTCTCATGTGTATAGCATGGGGGAAAAAAGCACTAGCAGAGTTATTTTCTGTATTCCCCTTAATCTCCCATACATTATATTGATTTCCTTCTCCTAGCACATTTTATAGCTAGTATATTATTATATATATATCTAAAACTTTAGCTTTTACATGTTTTGCCCATGGAATGCCTCTCTTTTGTCTACTTGGATAGTTCTCACAGATCCTTCTACTTCTACTTACGTTTGATCAGGCAAAATAATTTTCTATCAGCAAAATACACAGTAATCTTAATTGCACACAGAGTGAATTCAATGGAAATGAGAGGCATTCTGTTGCTCCACCACCATAAATTCTTGGGTGCATGCTTGGAATTGATGGTGTACTTTTAGACTATAAGCTCCAATGATGCAAAAACAGATGTCAACCATGGAACATGCTTTTCTGTAAAGCTCTGCTTAATATGTAACCACTGTATGAATAAGAGATACTAACAGGGATTATATTAATAGAAATTTGAGTTGAAAGCAAAGGTTGCTTCAATAAATTGAAGAAACCTAATTCACATTTTTTTTTTACTTTTAATTTAGATTATGTGCCTTAATGTTATCATTAAAATACAATTGAAAAGCAAAAATGTATAAAATAGTTTCTTATAACATAGTACAGTACTTACCTATTGTGATATATTACATAATGTAACTGGAATTATATATAACGTTTTGTGTTACTGCAATTTCTCTCAGAATTTAATTAGAATGATAGCATCATCCTTCATTTATTACTGCCAGCATCTATATTGTACAGGTAAATGATGTAGTGTGGGTCATTGAAAGAAATTTTAAATTAACCTTGTTAATGGAAAAGTTCTGATGTGAATGTCAAAAATAGTTGCAGCTGTAACAGTTTCTAAGCATTTACAAAGATTTTACTTACTCTGTTTCCAATAGTTGTAGAACTTTCTGTAAAAATATTAACTGCAGCCATCAATGATTTGACTGGAAAATAGAAAGACTGATATTTTAGTTCTTTCATATGGCATTTAAGGTTTTTTTATACCTCAAATTAACTCACAACTCGAATGGTTTCTTACTTAAGAAAAAAAATGGAATGGAAAAAAACTGGAATCAGCAAGTTCGGGGTTAACAAACAAAAAAACTCGAATTGATCTAATTGTTTGAGTAGTCGCGCAAAACCCTCTGAAAAAACTCGAACATCATGAAGGCTATTAACATCTTCAAATGGTTCAAGGGACCTCTGCCATTGACTCCAGGGTCGGGGTATAATAAATCTAGAAAAATTAGATTTTTATTTTTAATGCGAAAACTTGATTTGTGACCAAAAAAAACCCTTGAATTTTGTGGAAAACACAACTCAATCCATAATAAATCTGCCCAATAATGTCTAAATATATTGAGAATATATTTATGGGTGTGTTAATAAAATACCATAATGGTCAGCAACTGACATCTCGAACAATATTTACTATATCGTATCATTTGTGGAATAAAGTTGCCATCTAGTGGACATTTACTAAAACTAGACGCAAAGCCTCAGAGCCCTGGCAGCTGGGAGCTGTGCATGTATGTTTACCACACTCATTTTTGTGATGATTTTTATGATTTATTTCCTATTTACACAGAAATTCTCTCTTACAAGTCAAGAATACAAATGCTGGCTCAGAAATACACAAACACAGATTAGGTCAACCTCAAACTGTTTAATATTAATATGTCAAGTTGCCATTGAAGTATATTCTTGTATAATACACAAAAGCCATGAATATCTTGTAAATTATATCCTTATAAACGGTGATTAGTGATGTCATCAGTTATAAACGGTGAGTAGTGATGTAATTTCTGTCACATGACTCACTAAAATTTGTGTATTATAATTAATAAAGTACCCCCAGTTGTAAAACATGAGGATATTATAAGTTACCTCAGAGTTCCATGACCTGTATAAAAACACTCGGCCTTCGGCCTCGTGTTTTTATATGGTCATGAAACTCCTCGGTAACTTATAATATCCTTATATTTTACAAGAGGGGGTACTTTATTCACTATATACTTACCATCTCGTCTGAAATTCCTTCTGGATTTTCGTGAAGAAAATACACAATTAAAGGAAAACTTTACCCCCAAAGTGAATATTTAAGTAATAGATTTTATATCATATTAAGTGACATATTAAAGAATCTTACCAAACTGGAATATATATTTAAGTAAATATTGTCCTTTTACATCTCTTGCCTTGAAACACCATTTTGTGATGGTCTGTGTGCTGCCTCAGAGATCACCTGACCAGAAATACTGCAGCTTTAACTGTAACAGGAAGAACTCTTTTAATTGGCTCATGTGACCTAAACAGTATGGTTTGTTTCTGTGCACCATGAATCATAGGCTCCTAGGGGGCCTTTATCTTTTAAAATGGCAATTTTCTATTTATGATTACCCAATGGCACATACTACTTAAAAAGTATATTATTATGAAAATGGTTTATTTACACGAAGCAGGGTTTAACATATGAGCTGTTTTATGCAATTTATTTTTATAGATAGTTCTGAGGGTATACTTTTCCTTTAAGTCAAATTTAGGGAGGCTAAATTGCATGGATTAAATAGACTTGTCCATGAGCTTAAAGGCTGGATCGCTTACAGAAACTCAGGCTTCATACCTATACAGAATTGGGTATCTTTTGGCACACAATTTTTACTAAGTAATGGTATCATTTAGCACTGGCTCATGTGCTAGTTACCTGTCTCTGGCCTACATCTTACACAACTAATGGGGGAATGTAATAAAAGTCGCTAATGGAAAAACTATTCGCAATGCGAAAAGTTATGCCTTTGCGCGAACAAATTTTGCTTTGTGCGAATTTAATATAGCTTTTGCGAGCCCGGAAACTGTTTAGCGACCACTTCCGACAGTGAAAGACCGTTTGCGAATTTTATAGTTTGCGCCAATGCGCAGTCAATGTAATAAAACTTCTTACTGAAAAAGTCGTTATGTTTGCTCCAAAAGATTACGACACCTTCAAGCACTTCTTATGAGTGCGCAATTAAAATTCGCAATGCGCAATTAAAATTCGCAATGCGCAATTAAAATTCGCAATGCGCAATTAAAATTCGCAATGCTCAATTAAAATTCGCAATGCAGTAACAGTTTAAGGAACAATATTACATTGCGAGATGTGGATTTTTAGTCTTATTGGTGCGAATTGTTTTGCTCTTTGCGACTTTTATTACATTCCCCTGTAAGGGTTTTAATATGAAGTTGGCCCACTCACGCTGCTGCTATAACAGCCTTTATTCTTCTTGGAAGGCTTTCCACTATGAGCTAGATCAATAAGGTTGGTCAGTGAAGCCTGGCTTACAGTCTGTGCCCCAATTCATCCTACAAGACTTTGGATGGATTGAGGTGAGGTCACATGCAGGATATTCCAGTTCTTCCAGCAAACCCATTCTGTACTGACATTCCTTTTTTTTTAAAGGTAAACTTTTTTTTTTATTATTATTATTATTATGTAACAAATACAAACTATAAACTGTTCTTGTTATATTAAAGGAATTGTTCAGTGTAAAAATAAAAACTGGATAAATAGACAGGCTGTGCAAAATAAAAAATGTTTCTAATATAGTTAGTTAGCCAAAAATGTAACGTATAAAGACTGGAGTGATTTGATGTATAACATGTCAGTCAGAACACTACGTCCTGCTTTTCAGCTCTCTTGGTTTACACTGACTGGTTACCCTGGCTACCAGGCAGTAACCAATCAGAGATTTGAGGGGGGGCCACATGGGTCATATCTGTTGCTTTTGAATCTGAGCTGAATGCTGAGGATCAATTGCAAACTCACTGAACAGAAATGTACCATGTGGCCCCCCTTCAAGTCGCTGACTAACTCAGAGTTATAGAGCTGAAAAGCAGGAAGTTGGATTCTGGCTGTTTTATTAGACATCTGTTCACTCCAGCCTTTATAGATTACATTTTTGGTTAACTAACTATATTAGAAACATTTTTCTATTTTGCACAGCCTATCTATTTACACAGTTTTTATTTTCACACTAAACTGTTCCTTTAACATTTGTTTCTGACTTTGTTCATACAATGGTAGCCATTTGGGCTGTAACTTCACAAGCTTCGGTAGCTGAGATATGATTATGTAATGCCATATCCTCGGTATCCCTTGGGGCTGCTCCAGGCCCTGACTCCCACCAGGGACTCCATATTTTGTCAAATTTAGTAGCGCTGCCTCTAGCTTCATAAGTAAATTTGACCTTGGGTATTGTCATGTTAACTAAGTTAATCCAGGAGTCCCTTGAGGGAAAGGTGGGCCCCATGCAATGCAATATTACATTTTTTTAGCATAGAATAGCAGGACCCGGAACCTCAACCTTGCGTGGGCCGTAGGTACCAGGAGATCCACCACTCCCAATAGACACACCGTGGGGGAGACTACTTGCAGGAAGTCCAGGGTGGTCGCTAAGGTAGACATTATTTAGACCAAAAAACAGCTATTACTGGGCAGTCCCAAATCATATGCAAAAAATTGGCCATGTTGGTCTTGCACCTGGGACAGGCCTCGTCATCTCTCTTACCCATCCTCTTCAGCTTTTGTCAGTGCTAGAACACTCGCAACGGGAGGGAGCAAACTGCAGCATTTGCTCATTGTGCGTATGTGTGTGCAACCAACATGGCCGCTCCACCCTGGTGCTCCCTCCCAGTGTGGGTGTCCTAGCACTGGCATGGGGGCATTTTTAATAAAACACTACTGTTAGCCGCAACCGGAGTGCAGGCTCTATTAGCCCGCACCTTTGGTGGAGGAAAATATTTTAGGGTAACAGGTGCCCTTTAAGGTATGGGCGTCCGCAGATAGGGGCAAGGGGGGAAACCAGGCAGGCAGTTTTGACCCGGACAGCCTTTCAAAAAAACAGGCGGTCCAGGTCAAAACTGGACAGGTGGCAACCCTATTGTTGCCCTGTCCCCCACCCGGAGATACTGGTGGGAAAGGTAGAAACCCAAGGCCCAGGAGAGTAGGTGGCCCAGTAACACCCTAATTAATGAACAGTAGTTTTTTTTAACAGTTTGAGAACTACAAGATGGATAGCACAGTAAAAATATATTATTATTATTTCCTAGGGTTGCCACCTGGCCTGTGTTTTACTGGCTTGGCTGGTAAAAATGATGGTTGATCCCAATGTTATGAATAGGGAATAAATAAATATATAGGAAGGCCAGTATTTTTTTCCACAGAAGGTGGCAACCCTATTATTTCCGGCAATCCATTTGAAAAGTAGTTTCATCTTATCTTGGAAGAATAGGTCAATTTGCCTTTGTTTTGGGGCCCTAAATTTAATTTGCTGTGGGGCTCAGTACCATCTAGTTACGCCACTGCTAATTAAAGCAATAGTCCAGGTTATTTTTCATAGTAAAATACAGAATACCCCAAATGCAGTAGTCATACATACATAGACATATTTGAGGCAGACATAAAGGGTCGCCATCAGGGGGGCACAGGGGGTACTCCTGTACAGGGCCTTAAGGGAGGCCCAGCTGTGCACCTGGGCCCCCACCCCATTGGGGCCCGCTGGAGCTGTGATAACTGATCACATGTGGCTGGGCAATGGGAGGTGAGGAGCCGTTTGTGACGTGAGCCTTCTTCCAGTGCTGGCTGCTTGGGAGTAAGAGAGAGAGAGGTGGAGCTAGAGGGAGAAAGGAAGGGGGTAGCAAACAGGCAGGGAGAGAGCAACGCACGCCGCTCCTGCAATTCACTAACTCCAGTCCTTCACACGCTGCCTGGACTTCTCCTGACAACTTTCCCCTTAGGTGTACGGAACGCATTTTAAGACATCCTGCAGCAAAATACATCTCCTTCCTGCGATGTCCTATGCCTTCGGAATTGCGCATCGGTTGCTTTAACCATAACTCGTCGTCCAAATCTGCAATCACCCCTCCGTCCTTTACCCTCCCTTCTCAGCCGTCAGTCATACGAACTCCGCCCTCAGCCTTCCGCCCTCAGGCCTCCATCCTCTGCCTTCCACCCTCAGTCCTCTTCCTTCCTCCCTCTGCCCTCACTGCTGAGCACTCCACCCTCAGATCTCTCTTTTATCTATTTATCCATAAGTTTCTAAAGTGGTGAGCGAGGGAGGAAGGAAGAGGACTGAAGGAAGAGGATTGAGGGCAGAAGTCAGAGGAATGAGGGCGGAAGGCAGATGACTGAGGGAGGAGGATGGAGGACTGACGGCAGAAGACTGAGGGCAGAAGGCTGAGGGCGGAATTTGTATGACTGACGGCTGAGAAGGGAGGGTAGAGGATGGAAGTATGATTGCAGATTTGGACGATGAGTGACAGTAAAAGGACATTGCATGAAGACAGGTATTTTGCTGCAGGATGTTCTAAAATGCGTTCTGTATCCGTGTTCATCGTGTGGAATTCTCCATTAAGCTTGTGTACCCGGAGTGGTGCTGCTGAGACCTATAACTGGAGATATCGTCACAGCGACTGACTGAATGCTGAAAAAGAAGCAAAAGTTCTGCAGCACCTCTGTATGTGACCTATATTTTACACACAGCTTTTCAGTGCAAAACTATTTGTACTTTTAGCTTCCAGAATTAAATCCCTATTCTGTGTGGCCCAGCTGTGATATAGTTAGCTGATGATTCTGGGACTTGTTGTTTTGAAGAGCTTCACATCTCACTGTTCATCTGATAAAATAAACATTTTACTGGAAAATATGATCCCTTTTTTTTAAGCTTTTTAATTTTTTTTTACGTCCAAAAAAAAAAATAAAAGTCAGGGACAGTATGCAGTAATATCTCTCTGGTCCACTTCTGGAGTGGGGTGTATGCACTCACTCTCATAGAGGCACATGGCTGGAAGCTTATTCTGGTCTATATGGCATCCTCATTACTAATTGATGTTGTTGGTACCTACTACTATTACTATTATTGAACATCCATGTGATAGTGGGGCAAGTGTCTTTTGTACCCTGCATTCCTGATCCTGTTAAAATCATGTCATATATATACAAGCAAATTGAAATCTATATATACACATAGGCAGCTGGGCAATGGGAAAATTGGCAGTGCGCACACCAGCAGCACTCCGGCGCGCAATTCATGGGGGGGGCTGACAGGCGGACCCAGGTGCCCATCCTGTACCAGGGCCGCTGCCGACTTACACCACTGGTGCCGCTTCTTCTGTCCTGAACCACTGAAAAGCTGAACAGACCAAGTCCCAAAACGGTGAAAAGACTCAAAGCCACGAAAATAGACGAAGTTGTGTGTTTTTTTTTTTATTTATTTAAACCCCTGGCCACCAATGTATTATTTTAATACTCTATAGGCCCCTGCCACCAATGTTTTTTTTGTTTTTTAACTTGTAGGGGGGCCCTGACCAACACTGTTTTTTTAAATTTATGTGGGACCCTGACCACCAACGGCTTTTTATAACTCATGAGTGAGGGGGTTTACAGTTTTTAGCTCTGGTGTGGATGGTTTACTGTGGTGTGTGGTTAGGGTTGTCACCTTTTCTGGAAAAAAAATACCGGCCTGCCTATATATTTATCTTTTTTCCCTATTAATAACATTGGGATCAACCATCATTTTTACCAGCCAGGCCGGTAAAATAGTGGCCAGGTGGCAACCCTATGTGGGGTGGGCAGGGACCAGGGGGCCCAGAAAATCTTGCTGTACGGGGCCCGTGATTTGTGATGGCGGCCCTACAGACATACAATACTGTGTGCGTACATAGGAACCACACACAGACACACAACTAAACCCAGTGTTGGATTGGCCCACTGGGATACCAGGAAAACTCCAGGTGGGCCCAGGTGTCTGTGAGCCCTCGTGCTGCTAAAAATATGGCCTATTTCATGGCCATTCCCTATTTCTATGAGAACAGAGGCTACATATATGGAATAATAGATATTATGTAAAGAAAAGAGGAGAGGAAGAATAATATTACTGATGGTGGGCCCCTGGTCTATGTTTTTTGGTCCCCCCCCCCTCTAAAGTTTTTTGGTAGGCCCCTGGTGTGATGTCCCAGTCCGTCACTGACTAAATCCATGCCTATTCAGTTCAGATACACACATAAAAGCAGCCAGAAACAAATTCACATCTCTCCCCCTGCCTCACTCCATGAACCAATCCCCAAACACTCTGTCTCTACACGGCACGCTGAGGTCTCTGTGTATAATACTCGCCCTGCCCCCCCTCCTCTCTGCACTTAAGCTGAGAGAAAAACACTTCAAACACCTTCTTATCAGCAAAATAAGAGACGTGCCATGAGGCCACTCCCCTACCAGCCCCCACTAATCTCCTTTCTATACCAGAACAGCTAGGATACCGAGGCGTGGTTTATCCTCGTCACTTGGTGCCGTTTCCAAGCAACCACTACAGCTTCCCTAGCTCTCTATGCTTTGTAAAGGCGACAAGGCCCGAAGGAATAAAATAAGGTAAGGGTTGCACATAAATGTGGGTGAAGAAAAGCGCGGGCAGGTAAGGAGGGGAAGAGTGAAAAATGAAGGGTGGCCGGTAATGGTGAGCGTGGATTTTGAGTGAAAGAGCCGAGTATTATCTGTAGGGAATGAGGAGCTGCTTTCATGGGATTTTTACTATTGTAGTGTTTCTTAAGCTTTTTCCCAATGGACCCGAATCCAATACATTCATTAATCAGCATTATAGCCCATTTAATCATCCACTCATTTTAATGACTATGTTCTGTTTGCAGGAAGAACTTTCATATAATTTAAGCCTCCCCTCTTGATGTAGTCAATCGCACATCCCACATTTATAATGTACACACCCCTAAGGCACAAGTAGACTGGCCCACAATGTCAGTGCCCGTTTCAGTTTAAGGTTGCCCCCTTTTCTGTAGAAAAATACCAGCCTTCCTATATTTTTATCATTTTCCCTATTAATAACATTGGCACAATCCCCAGTAGTACATCTCACACACACACACACCCTGCCTGCTGTACATCACATTAGTCTATCAGTGACCCTTATAAGAAAAACTCACATATCATTTTATTATTATATATAGTATTATATGTACAGTGTCCAACTGGCCCACCGTGATACCAGGAAAACTCCCGATAGGCCCAGGTGTTAGTGGGCCTAACCATTTGGCCTATTTCACTGTCAGTCTCTAATTCTTTATGAGAAAAAATGCTTAATAATGGAAGAATATATTAAGTAGGTATAAAAGACTAGGAGAATAAGGAGGTTGAGTGAGGAGAGGAGGAATAATAGTTTGGAAAGTGGGCCCATGGTCTAAGATTTTTTGGTGGGCCCCTGGCATCCCAGTCCGACACTGTTGGATACTTCGACCATCGAATAGGATACTACGACTTTGACTTCGAAGTAAAATAGTTTGAATATTCGACCATTCGATAATCAAAGTACTGCCTCTTTAAAAAAAACTTCGACTTCAATACTTCGCCAAATTAAACCTTCCCGAAGTGCTATGTTAGCCTATGGGGACCTTCTAGAGCAGTTTTCTAAGTTTTTTGAAGTTGAAGAAAAATCGTTCGGTCGAAGAAATCCTTCGAATCGTTCGATTCGAAGGATTGAATCGTTCGATGGAAGGATTTTACTTCGACCGCAAAGCGGTCAAATTCGGTGAAGTATTTATCACTTCGAAATTCACCCCTTGATAAATCTGCCCTTGTATATATAGAACGCATGTATGTACAAATGTATATTGTCACAAGATAATAGTGGGAGGACCCTGCTCATGAGAGCTTGCAATCTAGCCTTACAATACAAAGAGTGTTTCAGGTCATTTTATACAGTCATTTTTTAAATTCAAATTTCTGCCCATCTTCCGTGCAGAACAGTTGGCAGATTTGATTTCACCAATATTGTGTACATAATTGCTTTTCATTTTAGGCCACGGCTGGTTAGATAGCTAGCGCAAATTGGTGAGAAAAAAGAAACATCGCTAGAAGGAATCGTCCCTCACTGTTTATGAAAAGAATGGATGATGAGGATGAAGAATTTGGCACTACATTAGCATACACCAAAAGCCCTAAAACAGCAAAAAGGACTTCTTTCCAGGTATTTTAATAGTAACGTCTCAGTATCACTTAAATATGCTTGGACTGACAAGATCCGTCTGTTCCATTTACCACAGCGGGTGGTACTTCTGACATTATAATCTACAGTTACCATACTGTACAGTGCAGAGTGAGAACTTCTGGCATTACAACCTTGATCCTGATATCCTTGATCCAGAATATGGAAATTTTAGAATTAATTTTAGCATGTAGTAAAGCAAGAGATGTTATTAAAATTCCTTAGGAAGCATACGGTATAATGGGTCTGTCCATCACTTACCCTAGAATGCATATACAGTAGAACCCCCATTTTAAGGTTTTCAGGGAACCAGAAAAAAATTATGTAAAATCCGGGAAAATGTAAAATCAGGGTACTGAAAGGATATAAGCAAAAGAGGCCATTTTACTTTGAGATACAATATTTACTGTGTTACAAGGGTTACATTGCAGTGTTAATGTTACACTATTGGGGGTATGTGCAAGGCCTCTCTGTCAGTCACATACACATCCTAAAGCAATAAGTGATTGGTGCAGGACTGTATAAGAGGCAGAGTAATTGGAATTGACCATTTACAGGCAGAACCTCTTTATTTCACAAATAATAACATTCATAGTGGAAAAAAGGCTGTTTTTTGGGTACATCAGGACAAAATTTTGATGTAAAATCTGGTAAAAACATTACTTAAAATCAGGGAAATGAACCAACTGAAATGCATTATAAATTGGGACCACAAATAGAAAATGTAAAAAACTTAAAATCAGGGGACTTAAAATCGAGGTTTCACTGTATTACACAACATGGAGTTCTGAGTGTTATCATGACCCTGAGAGTAAGAGGGCAGTTTAATATACAACTTGACAGTGATTGACCTTCTATTCACACCATCAGCCAACATAACATCTGAGTTTTCAGACATTTCCATTCAAATCAGCCTTCTCTGATATGACTGGTCTCTCTTTCCCCCTAACTGCCCTGCTTCGTTAACTGGGGTCCCCAGATGTTACTAGACCACGACTCTCCAAAATGTTCAATATATAAAAGAGGTAAAGCATACTGGGAGTTGTTGTAGTCCACCAGCATTTGGGTCCCAAGGTTAAGAAACTGCTAGTGGGTGTCTGGGAAAACGTATGTATTACTAATTGACTGATTTTTAAAACGATTCATGATTATGAATTAACATCTTGCAGGATGAATTAAAAAAAGCAATCAATGCACGTGTTTCAAGACAACAAGCAATAGAAGATCATGAAGATTCAGAATACTCAGAGGAGTTTGACAGTGACGGTATGCACTGATCAATTACACTTATTATGCTGCCTATAAACCTCATTTACTGCCACCAAGGACAAATTTGTGGGTAACCGCAATACTAGAAAGGGTTAATTGGTAAAATATTGCTTGGATAAACTGGGGTGTTTATTAATCAGTTTTGATTTAGAAGGATTCACTGAGAAATTCCATGAATAAAAAAAAAGCTGTGTCCCTGTAATGGGCAAATTAACTACCGGTAATAGGTTTGTGAGAAAGATTATGTAAAAGTTATGATGTCACGCACAGCAACAAGAGATATACATATAGTACTCTGCTATAGCTAAAGCCATAATCGTTCTATTTTAACACATTTTTAACTGGAAAACATTGGTGGGTGCATGCAATGGCCTCAGCACCTGCGCTGAGAGGACTGAACTTACACAACCACAGATATAAAAATACGCACGCACTTTAACACTTAGGGGCATATTTAAGTTTATTTAGGGGCATATTTCAGTTTAAGTCCATCAATTGACTCCAAATACGTTCTTAGAGGTCCACCATAGGCTAAAATAGCAATTCGGCAGGTTTTAGATTTTTAACAGTACATGATAAATTTCGATGTTTGATTTTTTCAAATTCAAATCGAATTTGGACTATTCCCTAGTCAAAGTACACAAAAAAATAGCTCGAAATTCTAATTTTTTTCATTCGAAAATTCACCTCGACAATTGATAAATCTGCCCCTTACAGCCCCACATACATGCACTGTTCTCTATACATGATCAGTTATGAAATCTTTTATCGAGGAACCTGTTATTCAAAAATCTCTGAACTATACCATTTATTTTAAGTAAATAATAAAAATGTTAAATTATTGCCTTTTTTACTGTGGTACAGGTACAGGATACATTATCTGGAAACCCATTATCTATAAAGCTTTCCCAGTATAAATTTATGCATTGTAGTTACCATCAAGCACAAGGTACTTTTTCATTACAGGTATGAGACCTGTTATCCAGGATGCTCAGGACCTGGGGTATTCCGGATAATGGATCTTTCCGTAATTTGGATCTTCGTACCTTAAGTCCACTAAAACATCATGTAAACATTAAATAAACCCAATAGGCTGGTTTTGCTTCCAATAAGGATTAATTATATCTTAGTTTGGATCAAGTACAAGGTATTATTTTATTATTACAGAGAAAAAGGAAATTCCGGATAACAGATCCCATACCTGTACTATACTTGTACTTACTTAGTCAATTTCACCTACATACTTCCACAAAAACACTGGCCCTCATTTAATATCTTTGATCTCAGTGCTACATGCAATTACTGGCACAAATTTGCATCTGTATGAACACCATAAAGAAAGCATTTTTTGGCATGCCAAGTATGTAATACTTCGTGCACCTATGCATTATCACTTTATTAATTGACTGAGGTAAAATGTGAAGTGGCCTATGCTTTGGGCACAAAGAAGTGTTGTGATTTTGCCTTCCTTTGATACCCATATTAGGCTAGACACAGTTTGGGTAGAGTTTATTATAAGATGCAACCTTTGCATTGGTTTGTAAGGGGAGGGGGGTCATTATCTTTCATCCCCACACTCTCATACAAATGTATCACTATTTAATTTACAGCTGCACAAAGACTCACCCATACATTATCCCACATTTACAGTGGCATCACACACAAGAGCAAAAACTTTGGCACACGTCATCAGCCATTACACATTCTAATTTATACAAACAATAGTGTTGCCGTGCTTGTTAACTTTTAATATGACGCAACGAGTGATATTCTGAGACAATTTGCAATTGGTTTTAATTTTTTATTATTTGTGGTTTTTGAGTTATTTAGCTTTTTATTCAGCAGCTCTCCAGTTTGCAATTTCAGTAATCTGGTTGCTAGGGTCCAAATTATCCTAGCAACCAAGCATTGTTTTGAATGAGAGACTGGATTATCAATAGGCCCAAATAAAAAGATGATTAATAAAAAGTAGCAATATACAATACATTTGTAGCCTTACAGAGCATTTCTTTTTAGATAGGGTACGCGACCCCCATTTGAAATCAGAAAAAGAATGCAAGTAATTAAAGTGGACCCGTCACCGAAAAAAATTATTCAAAATCTTATTTTATTACATTAGTCAAGCAAAATGAACTTTAATTACACTATATAAATGATTTGAATCTTGTTTCCATCAGTCTGGGAAGTCATAATTATAACAAGCAGGCAGGAGCCATTTTGGGGACACTGTTATTAAGACAAGTCTTGTATCATCTCAGAATCTTGTTTGTGCACCAGAATGGGGGACCTGATGTCCATTCCCATGCCCTGGCTACACAATTAAATGGTGAAGAGAACAGGGGAATGTGGGGAGAGCTGTGACATGTAGGAAGTGCTGAATGGAAAGTGAAAGTAATTGTCTGCCCCGCCTCTATGCCTAGGCATTGAGGCGGAGCAGACAATATTTGATTGACAGCTGAGATTTTTAAATGAGTTTACAACAGCTATGAATGCTTTAATAAAAAATAGAAATTGGATTTCATGTTTAATTTGAAAAGGACTTTTATTATACAGATTTGTGTGTCTGGGTGACGGGTCCACTTTAAAAAACAAAAAAATAAATAATGAAGACTAATTGAAAAGTTGGTTAGAATTGGCCATTCTATAACATACTAAACGTTGAGTCAAAGGTGAACCACTCCTTTAAAGGAGCAGTATACTAGTAATGTGTGGGCCGGCCTAATACCTGTGGGACGACCTTGCATGCTTCTTCGCGGGCGGATTGAGCTCTTCTCCTGCTCTCCCTGCCTGCCACCGTCAAATGCCGGCTTCCGACTTGTGGGTTTGTCTTTTATAGACGTGCCTGCTCGTCCCGCCCCTTTTGTGACGTCATCGGGGCGGCACGGGTCTATAAAAGCAACTCGGAAGCACAGATGCGGGCGGGGCTAAGGGAGGGTGGGTTAGGGCCGGGTGCGGGTCAGGGAAATCTCGACCTGCTCATCACTACAGTATAACCCATTGTGCACCATGAGTTCAATTAATAACATTTTTTAAAAAAAATATTTTGTACTCTGTAGATGATAGCCTAGATGATTCATTTGAAGAAAAAAATGAAACCAAATCCAGATTTCAGAAGGCACTTCATAATTTTGATTTCTCTGATGAAGAGGAAGATAAGCCACAGAAGACATTATTTCTAAAGAGTAAAACCCAGTCAGAGAAAGTTAAAAAAGAAATAGACAACAATAGAATTTCAGAGAATAAAAACTCTGTAAATGCACTGCTGAAATCATCACTGTCACAAGATGGACTTAAAGACAAGGAAAGAGCAGATGAAATAGATGTAAAGCCAACTCCAAAGCCAAGGGAAACAAGGATTAAATCAAACATTCCAGGTAAGAACATTTTTCATAGCTAACAACGTAATTGTGTATTTGCTGTTTCAGGGTCCATTTCATTTAGGGGCTGATTCACTAAATTCGAGTGAAGGATTCGAAGTAAAAAAACTTTGAATTTCGAAGGTTTTTTTGGGCTACTTCGACCTACGACTACGACTTCGAATCGAAGGATTCGTAGTAAAAATCGCTCGACTATTCGACCATTCGATAGTCGAAGTACTGTCTCTTTAAAAAAAACTTTGACCCCCTAGTTCGGCAGATAAAAGCTACCGAAGTCAATGTTAGCCTATGGGGAAGGTCCCCATAGGCTTGCCTAAGTTTTTTTGATCGAAGGATATTCCTTCGATCGTTGGATTAAAATCCTTCGAATCGTTCGATTCGAAGGATTTAATCGTTCGATCGAAGGAATAATCCGATCGAATTTTCTGTGCTAAATCCTTCGACTTCGATATTCGAAGTCGAAGGATTTCAATTCCTAGTCAAATATCGAGGGTTAATTAACCCTCGATATTCGACCCATAGTGAATCAGCCCCTAAGCCTTGGAGTGCATGAGCATTAAGGGGTGCATAATTGCTCCTCTTAGTGCTCTTTTACCCAGCACATGAATCTGGTATGTTAATGTACTCTGCGCATAGCCCAGTCAATCAGCTGCACTTTGCCCAAACAGTTCACTCTAGTTTGCACATCTAAATGATTCATATGTTATGTAGCAGGAGAGGGGATGCAGAATGCACAAAGTGTGGGCAGGGTAAAAAATGATAATTGACTGAATTTTATCCATGATAATGGAACATCAGAGGAGTATAATACAGATATAGTGAAACCAATAACAGATCTTTACTGCTAAAGGGCTGTGGTTGCCTTGGACTGGTACAGAAGCCCAAAACATAATGTACAACATCTCTAGCCTACTTCTTTAGTTAAGCTTTAGTTCTCCTTTAATCACTGCTACAGAGAGTTCTGAATAAAGGCCCACATACATAAAAAACTAATACCATAAAACTAAGACAAATGAAAGCCTTGTGGTTAAGACCCCTGGATCAATTACCAAAAAATACATCTTGAATGGTAGCATGACTAAGTGGGTAAGAAATGAAAGTCATAAAAAGACCATAACATCTTTTATAGCAGATGTGCACTATGTGATGTGAACAGCATTAGTAACCATGTCTGCCCTTTACTGGTGAGTTGTGCACATAGGAAATATTTCTAAAACAGTAAAACATGAGCTCACTGCAGTCAGTCTCTATTCACTTCTTTTAGGTTTTTAAAGGAGTATTTATCAAAGCTGTAGCTCTCATTGATAAACATATTCCCCAAAATGCCATAGAACCGAACAGAAAGCGGTGGAATCTCAGACTACAGACTAAATATGTCCCATGGAGTAGTATATTCAGCACACCATCCCGATCACTTAGCTACTACTTACCTATGATTCAGATTGCTACCAATCACAGCTACTACTTACCTATGATTCAGATTGCTACCGATCACTTAGCTACTACTTGCCTATGATTCAGATTGCTAAAGATCAGTCTACAGTTTCTTATAATTACCTAAGTTAATACTCAATATCATCACAAGATGGCAGCAATGCTCCAGCAAGGTAATTTAGATTTTTAAAGTGTTTAGAAAGGTTTCTCTCATATGAACAATTCCTGATAAAATTCTTCAGAACCCTTTGAATATTCTGTTTGCTTTAGATTAATATAAAATTGTGTGTTTACTATAAGTACTAAAATGGCGCGCTTATTTGCATTTAACATATTGCTCCTAGCCTACTCTCAAATTAAGTGGGAAGTTTGCTGAACCTCAGCAGCATATATTGATCTTCTCCCTCCCTGGGCAATAATGCAACAACACAAGGGCATGTCTAGTGATTAGCACATAGATAATAGCCACACTGCACTTTTTATGTACTTCCTCTCTCCTGGCTTATTGGCTTATTGGCAGAAAATGTGTGTGTGTATATGTGTGTGTGTGTATATAAATTACATAGTTATTAATACAGTAGATAATTTTCTCCCAGAAAATACAGAAATGATGGCCGCATCAGTTGAATCAAACAGACCAATACCGCAAAAGCGAAACCTTCCAAGAAAAAGCAGCCACACAGTTTTCGGACTTTCTGGTCAAGAAGAGGAAATAGACAAAAAAACTGCTCCCTTTTCTGCTCCTTCTTCTTTTATAAGACTAAATGAAACATTTCCTGCTGATGAAATACGAATATCTTCTGTAGGGGATAGTCCAGAGGTAATTCCATCTATTCTTTTATCCATTCCTAACTGTATATGATTTCTATTGAATTGGATGACAGTTCAGAAACCCATCTTACATTACCGTTTTGGGATCTGTTATCCAGAAACCGTTATCAAGAAAGTTCCAAATTACGGGAGGGCCATCTCCTATAGACACCATTATAATCAAATAATTAAAATATTTTAAAATTACTTCTTTTTTCTCTGTAAATATAAAAGTGCCTTGTACTTGAAGCTTGATTAATTAAAGGGTTTTTTAGATAACTTGTAGTATGAAGTAGAGAGTGATATTCAGAGACAATTTGCAATTGGATTTCATTTTTTATTGAAGGTTTTTTAGTTAATTTAGCATTTATTCAGCAGCTCATCAATTTGCATCTTAACCAATCTGGTAACTTGGGTCCAAATTACCGTAGCAACCATGCATTGATTTGAATAAGAGCCTGGAATTTGGAGAGGGCCTGAATAGAAGGATCAGTAATAAAAAGTAACAATAACAATACATTTGTAGCTTTACAGAGGATTTATTTTCTAGAAGGGAGTCAGTGATGCCCATTTGAAAGCTGCAAAGAGTCAGAAGAAAAAGGCAAATAACTATAAAACTATAAAAAAATAAATAAAGAATACCAATAAAAAAGTTGCTTCGAATTGGCTGTTCAATAACATTTAAGTTACCTTAAAAGTGAACCACCCCTTTAATCTTTATTGTACCCAAAACAATTTTATTGGGTTTTTTTAAAAAAAAAAAAATATTTTTAGTAGATTTAGGGGCACATTTACCAAAACTAAAATTAATCTAATTTTTTTTTAAAAAAAAAAATCCCATACATGATTTGAACTCGTTTATCACTAATTTTCCTCGAAAAAAATCCAAGATCACAACAAAATCGAACATCGGTATGAATCGTGCGATTGACACTCCAAAAACTCGAACGAAAATCATGAATTTTTCAGATTATCTTGTGCAGATCACAATGTCAAGAAACAACTGCAGGAACATCTATCTACATGATTGATTTTTAGCAGTTTTGGGGGGTTCACAAAATTTTTTAGTTTTTCTAGACCAGAAATTTGAGGTTTAATAAATGGGCCCTTTAAAGTATGGAGATCCAAATAATAGAAAAAAAACCTTGTCCGGAAAACCCTAGGTCAGAAGGATTCTGGATAACAGGTCCCATACTTGCAGATGAATTTAAGCAACCATGATCTTTCATGCAATTGGCTCTGGAGTGTTTAGAGTCGTATTCCGGAGTCGACTGTGCCTGCTAGGATCAGACTGCCTAGTATTTTCAGAAACTGAGTTGTCTGTCTTTCATTATTTTTCTATTTATTCTAAAAGAATATGGATCACAGCTTCATTTACATAAGTATTTTTACAAAAAGGTTTTTGAATGGATCAGAAAATCCATCAAAACAAAACTAAAAATAAATTAAAAAAGCAATGTTTCACCTTGAACCTACCTTTTTTTCTGACAGACATATAAGATCTCAAAGCCGCCTTCACCAGATTTACTATATAAATTCCTCCCAAGGTCTAATGGCGAAAAAAGTGTCTTCACAGATGAGTCCCACATTGAATTAGAAGGTATGTTTTTCTTGATGCTAATTGAATAATTCATCTACATCTATGAAGTGAACACAAAAGATATTTGGAGTTGTATAATGTTAAGTGCAAAGTTTGCTAAAGGTCTAGTAACCTACAGCAACTAATCAACAGTATTTACTAGTTACCTGTTTAGAAGCAAACATCATATTGGTTAGGTTAACTATTTCAATCATCCAGTTTTACCTAAAATGTTTTGTGGTCAGAAGGGAAGACATTTTCACCTATTCATATCCAAGTCGTTGCAGCGCACTCCAAAGTCAAAAGGATCGCTCAGATAGGTTGTTGGTTAAAAATTCATCCTTTATTGGTTTACATCAGTTTAAAAGAAGAAATACTAACACATGGTCTGACGCGTTTCGTAACTATGTACTTCATCAGAGACCTCAGAGAAGGGAAGACACCCACCAAAGTTTGGGGGGGGGGTGAAAAACATACTTTGCATTGTTAGATTATAAACCAGTTTTCTATTTGATACCCTTTCCGGAAAGAAAGATTTCATTAAGCAGGAATAAAAAAAAGCATCCGCATATAAATACGTATAATAAAATACATTTTAAAAGGCTTGCATCAAGCACAGACGTTGCTTTATAATACTGAAATAGCTTGTGTAAAAGAGGTTGTTTCCAAATGATATAATTTTTTCTAGAAGAGCTTTGGTCGGGAGGGGGAGTTTACTGTATCTGCTGAGCAAAATTATATTATATTTGAAATTAATATAACGGTTGTGAACATCCCAACTAATGTAGCAAAAATGGAACAGTTCAGAGTCTGCGTCTGGATTACTGAGTTTCCAGACTGAAACACCAGACACAGGAAAGAAAAGAATAAAAAGCAACTGAATAAAAATCGGATCATTTGCCCATTTGTATAAAAAATATGTGCTGTTTACCCATGTGCAGTAAACCACAGCAACCAATAAGGCATTTGCTTTTAAACAGGTGAACAATAAATGCTTTTTGTTGTAAGTTTAGCAGGATACTAAATAAATACAGAAATGCTTCAATATCGCCAACAGTCTTAGCAGCAAGTGTCAGGAGAAGCTGTGGTAGCAGTCAAATGTTTATTTCCACTGCTCAACCTGCTGCTGATTGAAAAAAAAACAATGGCTGGTTGCTGTGGGTTACTGCTGTTGTGCAAATTTGCCCATTTTTTATAAATGAGCCCAAATGATTTTTTTCTGCTGATCTATGGAGGCGTTAGGAATATATTGCTTTGGCGGTCATATTTGCAAGCAATGCAAATTATATTTTGTTTCCTGTCTTGTTCCTCTAAAGCACACAACATGAATGACACATGCGTTTAATTGCATTTAGCCAATTTTACTGAGCTACAGACTGGCTTATGATGAAATTGCCTTTATGCCTTAAAGGGACAGTATACCACATTAGGACTTGAGCTGAACATATGTTAAAATAGGAAGTATCTGATTTTTGTTATTAACTGTAATAAACAGGGTAAAATAATTAAAGGACCAGTAACATCAAAAAAATTTTTACAAAAATTTGTTAGAATACAACAAAAAAAACCAACCAAGACAAATTAAATTTTAAAATAGCAAAGCATTTATTAAGAAATAACTTACCGAAACTCCACTTCCTGTCCTCTACAGAAAAGGCGACACGGCGACCATCCATACTGCAGTGCTCAATTTCTTCTCCCTGGCTATTCACTGACATTGTGTCCTGCAGCCGGTCCCTGATCTTCACGCGAATATCCCCAGGTCCCTGTGTTTGTCTGTATGTGTATCAGCGCGATGTACGACCCCGCCGTGCTCCTGCCGACCCCGCCGCCTTGTATGTGTCTTTGGTGGAGGATCAGCGTGGGAAGCGGGGCATCAGCAGGTCCCCATCCTCTTCTTCCTCTGCCCGCCGTTCGTCCTGCATGATCTCCTCTGCTGTGCGAGAGCCCTATGCGATGCGCTTGGGAGCCGAACCGGTGCCGATACCAATTCCTGCGAGAGCGCAGGGTTTGCACAAACAGCTGTCCAGCTGGATTGCTGCAGTCGCTGCTAAGTTATGGATCAGCAGAAGTGGACGAGCGTTTGCTCCCCGTGCCACTTCTCTGGCTGCTCATTCATTCAGCTCTCCGGTAGCTTTGGGAGAAGAGGCAGGCAGAGAAAAAGCCCTGCGGAGCTTATGTGTTGGGGATCACTAGAAACCAAGCGCATCGCATGGAGCTACTAACCCTGCGCAGGAATTGGTATCGGCACCGGTTCGGCTCCCAAGCGCATCGCATAGGGCTCTCGCACAGCAGAGGAGATCATGCAGGACGAACGGCGGGCAGAGGAAGAAGAGGATGGGGACCTGCTGATGCCCCGCTTCCCGCGCTGATCCTCCACCAAAGACACATACAAGGCGGCGGGGTCGGCAGGAGCACGGCGGGGTCGTACATCGCGCTGATACACATACAGACAAACACAGGGACCTGGGGATATTCGCGTGAAGATCAGGGACCGGCTGCAGGACACACTGTCAGTGAATAGCCAGGGAGAAGAAATTGAGCGCTGCAGTATGGATGGTCGCCGTGTCGCCTTTTCTGTAGAGGACAGGAAGTGGAATTTCGGTAAGTTATTTCTTAATAAATGCTTTGCTATTTTAAAATTTAATTTGTCTTGGTTGTTTTTTTTTGTTGTATTCTAACTAATTTTTGTAAAAAAAATTTTGATGTTACTGGTCCTTTAAACTGTGCTTCCTAAAGATGGATAAGTTGATTGCAGCTGGTTTTCTATTATTCATTGTTTCTCAAGGGAAAAAAAAAAGTTTCTCACAATTTACTCACCGTTTTGCAATTATTTTTTTTATACAAAAACACTAAAAAATAAATTCTGTCATAAACATGGGCCATAAGAAAAATTATCCAAACAAAAGGAAATTCCAATAACTTTTATAATTAATATAGAATGCTAAAAAATTAGTGACCACAGCTGGTAATGATGCATTAACATGAATGGATGCGCCACCGCCAAGGTGCCATGAACCTACTGCATGAAATGTGTTTGCTTTATTTATATGGGCCTCATAGTTCGAACACTCAAGCCCTTTTTCAAGTGAACAAACATATAAAGGTACATACAGGAAGTGGATACAGCAGTACCGCCTATGACAACAAAAACCCTACTTTTTGTTTTGTTGCCACATGGAGTATGGTTGTATCCACTCTCTGTTTGTACCTTTAAATGTTTGTTCACTATGTACTTTTCTTCTCATCCTTTGTTTAGAATAGCAGCTACCATATTAGCTTGGTGTGACATCAGGTCCTGCCTGAGTCTCTCTCTGCTCACTTATAGCTCTGGGCTCAAATTACAGCAGGGAGAGAGGAGCAAACTGAGCATGCTCAAGCCCTAGCCTTGGAGGTTTAAGCTGAAATTAGGAAGTCTGATACAGAAGTCCTTGTTTACACAATAGAAGGAAAGAAATGTGGTGTTTCTTTTGACAGAGGACTCTGAGCAGCATTACTTTGAGGGTTTACTGGTGTATTTATATAGACCTTTCTGATAAAGCTTATTTAATTTTAGCCTTTCCTTCTCTTTTAAAGGTACAGTTCTTCTTAAACGTAATAGGGATGCACAAAATCCATTATTTTGGATTCAGCCAAATCCCCAAATCCTTCATGAAAGATTCGGCTGAATACCGAATCCGAATGCTAATTTGCATATGCAAATTAGGGTCAAGAAGGGAAAAAGTGAAAAAATTTTTTTACTTCATTGTCTTGTGACAAAAAGTTATGTAATTTGCATATGCAAATTAGGGACACATGCAAATCCTGGCCGAATCCCAAACCAAATCCAGAATTCGGTCCATCCCTAGTATGAAGCAGATATTCATTTATGACTTGATTTTAATTAAGATTTTTCTACTGTTTTGCTTTTCTTTTCTGCCCCTTTCACCTGAAATATTAACTGCTGGGCAGTTGCCAGAGAAAGCGACACTGTAGCACAGAAAGCTGATTAATTCTTATTCTGTATTTGTATTGTTTACTAATTACTTATCAATCTGATCTGGCATTTTGCTAATCTGTCACTGTAACAATTTTCTGGTTGCTACTTTAAATGGAAGCCTAAAAAAAGCACACAATTTATATTCAGACAGGACAGCTGTTGAACAAACATTTAAAAAAAAAAAAAAAAAAGCAATTCTCAAAATATATCACATTTATATGATCACCCTGCATATTTGTAGCGCAGCTTTTACTGTTAGCACGAATCTCTTGGATAAATGATAGGCTCAGTCTCTGCTATTCCTTTCCCTCTTCCTATCTTCATTCCTATTTAAACACACCAGTGTTCATAACATCGAACAAGTGCATTTTTGATGTTCAGGCAGAAAGTTCCGTGATTTGCAAGCATTTTAGTCCTGAATTTATTTTGCCTGCTGTGTGTAATTTGCTCTTTAAAATTGTACCAGAAAATAGTGCTTTGAATATATTCATTTTTCTGACTGAATAGCTTGTCTGCTTTAGATAAAAGTCTGTTTTTCATCTTGGGGTCATTTTTAAAACGACTGAATCTTTGATTTGAATTGCACTGTGCATTTTATAAGTTATCTAACCATCATCTATACAAACTCGATTCTTCAAGCAAACTTCCAAAGCATCCAAAATAGTTGTTTACCATAATGAAGGTACATTTAATAAATATGGTTGGGGTGGTTTCACCCTCAGTTATAGGCTATACATGCCAGGGGTCATCAGGACAGGACATGCTTTAAAAAGGTCACATTTGAACACTGAAAATGTTTTCTGGGTAAATACGCATTTGTTTCTTATTTACATCAGCATTTGGCATTACTTTTATTGCACTGATGCATGTGTTTTTCCCTCTTTGATGCTGGAAAATGAGCATCAACCATGTTATTGGTAATTATATTTTAAAAGGTGCCAGCATTAGATTTTTAGTCAAGTTGCCAGTTCCAATAATTCTCACTAAGACTTTAAGAAATTCTCTCTATATTAAATTTCACTGACATTACATCTAAGTACACTATTCGATTTTTAATTAAGTTGTGCATATTTAGTAACATGCAGTCACTTTAAAAGAAAACGAATGCTTAAATCTCTTGTGATTGCCAGCTGGTTTATGTGCTGCCCCAGGCCGGTGTTACCTCTTCCATATAAAAAGTGCACCCGCTTGCTTTAGCAGTCTAGGTATGGGATCCGTTATCCAGAAACCCATTATCTAGAAAGCTCCAAATTAAAGCAAGTCTGTCTTCCACAGGCTCAATTTCTATCCAAATAATCCAATCCTTTTTCTCTGTAATAATAAAACAGTACCTTGTACTTGATCCCAACTAAGATATACAGTAATTAATCCTTATTGGAATCAAAACCAGCCTATAGGGTTTATTAAGTATTTACATGATTTTTTTAGTAGACTACGGTATGAAGATCCAAATCATGGAAAGATCCCTTATACGGAATACCACAGGTCCCGAGGATAACTGTTTCCATACATGTAGCAGTAAAGGAGAATGAGAAGCCTTATTCTAGAGCAGTGATCCCCAACCAGTGGCTCGTGAGCAACATGTTGCTCTCCAACCTCTTGGATGTTGCTCCCAGTGACTTCAAAGCAGTTCTTATTTTTGAATTCCTGGCTTGAAGTCAAGCTTTACTGACCCAAAAATCAAATGTACTGCCAAACAGGGCCTTGTGTAGTCTGCAAGTCCACATAGGGGCCACCAATTGCCAATAACATTCCATGTTTTTCCATATTTTGCACCTGTAGGTGTCAAGGTACCTGTTTATTTTGTGTATGTGCATACATTCAGTGGTCATATGGTATTTTTTTGTGTTTGCGGTCTGTTGCAGTTCTATGCATTCAGTAGTGAACATATGGGTGTCCATTTAAACCTCACAGAAACACTGCACAGGAGACAGGCAGAAGGGAAATTTAAAATATGGAAACCGCAATTTAAATAGCTTTAAAGGATAACAGTTTGTTCAAACACTTGATGCTCTATAACTGCTTCAGTTTTGTGTCAATAAGGCTGAATTATGGCTATATACAGTATAATAGGCTGCTATATCATTTTACATCTGTGTAATTCATTTATTTATTTATTTACGTTGTATCCTTTAGCTCTCCCGGTAGAAGGAAATTCTGCTTTGAACAGCCACGGTAGAGGAAGGAAATCTCCCTCAGTTCTGGATATGATGCTGGCATCTGTAAATGAAAAGTCCCTACAAGAAGAGAACGAAGATCACCTCCAATATACAAATGAAGCAGGCTCAAAGAATGAGCAAATGTTACATACAATAGAACTATCACAAGAACACAACAATCAACAAACCAAGGTAAAAGTCATCCTGTTGACATACAGTTGAACCCCCATTTTATATTTTTCAGGGGACCAGAAAAAAATGGTGTAAAATCCAGGAAAATGTAAAATCAGGAAAATGTATAATATATAGGTGGCACCACAAAACAACAATCTAAAATCAGGGGAAAACTTAAAACCAGGGGATGTAAAATTGAGGTTTTACTGTATTTTAAAAATAACATTTTTGTCACATTCATGCTCACATCATTAAAAAAAAAAAATCATGTGCCGAGTAAGGCAAGGCAAGACAAGGCAAAATAAACTTCATAAACTACTACTGCAGTACTTACAGTAACTGCATGTTTTCTTTAGGACAGGGAATGTAGACAACTGAATAAAATGTGGGGAGAATAGAATAAAGGGTTTACTCAAAGTTGTATTCATATAAAAAGGAAACACTGCAGATGGCACAATGCAACATAACTTATTTATATTTCAGTATTCATTTTCATATGATTTTTGCTAGCAGTTCAAATTCTTATTACAATGTTGGTCTGTAATACAATGACCAAAAAAAAAATCAATTTTCAGTGTTCTTTTTACTGTCTGACACCGGATAAATTACTTTTAACTTTCATGTTTTCTGTTTTAGCAGGGCAAAATGAATGAAAGCAAAAAGGAAGAACATTTAGAGAAAGTTAGATGCCCATCAAGCAGGTAATGGATACTGTTTAAACAAATTAACTTGCCCTTTGGTTCATTCATATGGCAATTTCTCTAGCAGGCTAATTTTTAGAGATGTTATTAGGAATTCCTTATTATTATTATTTTTTTTTAAATTGTAGCTTAGTGACAATCAGTAGAAAAAAGTTCAGTGCTTCTGATCTTGGCTTACATGCTGATATTCAGGCGTTTAAAACATGTTTTAAATGGTATATTAAAAACATTGGGGCTCAATTATAAGCACTGGGCAAATTTGGGCAGTAACCCATAGCAAGCAATCAGTGACTGGCTTTTTTTTTAGCCACCTGCAAGTTAACAATGAAAGCAAATCTTTGGTTGTTTCATATCATTTCTGTTTCTGTAAATTTTCTACATACACACACAAACCAAATATTGCACAATATTTCTGTATGGTTTACCTTTGCACTGAATATGACATTTGTTTCATAGCACATGAAAATGAGTGGCCATCTATGCACTTTTACCATTAAGGTATCTGTTAATAAACTGCTCTTTGGGATATGAATGTTTGCCATTTTGCAGTTGAACTCGGTGAGTAATTTTAAGTAGCCTTTAAAGGTCCCATGCAGATCACCTAAATTGATTGAAACTAGAGTTAAAATCAACCAGTCCCATCTCCCGTTTGACATAAGAACTGTAATGCACTAAAAGCTTGCTGTGTTTATCATCTAAATCAGCTGATGAATATTTTACCCTTACCGGCAATGGCATATGTCTTGTTTTGCTTTCCACAAGATTTTTAGCTTGCAGGCAGGCAGTAAAGCACTAAAAAAATGGACTATTAGGCTAATGCTAAATGGAGCTGAAAATTATCCTGCTGAGATAGGGCAGATAATTAACCCCTATTAGTGAAGTGCGGGTCGGGATTTCCCAGACCCACACCCGCCCCTAACCCACCCTCCCTTGGCCCGCACTCGTCCGCATCCGCATTTCCAGGTTGCTTTTATAGACCCATGCCGACCCGCCCCACCGATGACGTTGCAAAAGACAGATGTATCAAGGGTCGAATTAAGACGAATTAAAATTCTTCGACTTCGAATATCGAAGTCGAAGGATTTTGTGCAATTCGTTCGATAGAACGATCGAAGGAATAACCGTTTGATCGAACGATTAAATCCTTCGAATCGAACGTTTCGAAGGATTTTAATGCATCGATCGAAGGATTATCCTTCGATCAGAAAATTGTTAGCAAGCCTATGGGGACCTTCCCCATAGGCTAACATTGGCCTCGGTAGGTTTTAGGTGGCGAACTAGGGGGTAGAAGAAATTTTTAAAGAGACAGTACTTCGACTATCAAATAGTCGAACGATTTTTACTTTGAATCGTTCGATTCGAAGGTCGTAGTCGAAGGTTGAAGTAGCCAATTCGATGGTAACCAAAAAAAACATTCGAAATTCGAGCTTTTTTTCCTCTATTCCTTCACTCGAACTTAGTGAATGCGCCCCTTAGACTGTTGGTGCAGACACAGGTCAGGCAAATATTCCTCATGTAACCTTTTTCGATCACATGATAGTCTATAAAGGGGTTTTGCCACGTGCCCATAAGCCAGAAAACCCGCCGTGTTCTATTTCCCTAAATCGCTTTTAATTAAAGAGGTGGATCACCTTTAAGTTAATTTTTAATATGTTATAGAATGGCCAATTCAAAAGCAACTTTTTATTCGATCTTCATTATTTATTTTCTATAGTTTTTACGTTGTTTGCCTTCTTCTTCTGGCTCTTTCCAGCTTTCTAATAGGGGGTCACTGACCCCACCTAAAAAAAAATGCTCTGTAAGGCTACACATTTATTGTTATTGCTGCTTTTTATTATTATTCATTTCTATTTAGACATCTCCTATTCAAATCCCAGTCTCTTATTCAAATTAGTGTATGGTTGCTAAGGTAACTAGGACCCTAGCAACCAAATGGCTAATATTGCAAACTGGAGAGCTGCTGAATAAAAAGCTAAACACCTCAAAAACCACAAATAATATTAAATGAAAACCAATTGCAAATCGTCTCAAAATATCAACATCTACATCATATTAAAGGTAAACTGGAAGATGAACATCCCCTTTAATGTTTCAGAAGTTTTACCGCACCTCTTAAATAGTCTTTTTCCAGTAAGACACAAGTCATGTTTGTTAATGATTTGCCTTATTATTCTGATGCTTTTATTTAAAAAATTTTATACATCTTTCTGTTCAGACTCTCCTTTTCGCCATCTCATCTGTCATTTAAAACAATGCTATTGCTAACTGCTGCCATGCACAGTATCCATTAGGCTGGTTCCAGTATGGAATAAAAAGTAGTATCCAGCTTTCATTTCCCATGAGTCAGGGCTTTGTTTTCAGAGCTACAGCAAAACACCACTACAGACACCTTGCATTTAGTTCACAGGTTGAACGGAACTGTATTCATTAGGCATTCTCTTTTTTTTTTTTAGGCCAAAGTGCATTTGTACTGCAGTGTGAATGGGGTTAATTATTTAGTCATTTCTGCTGAAACATCACATGACATATATTAACATATATACTGACATATATTATCAGTCCTGCTATCCTTCTCTACCATCTATAACTGGTCCATGAAAAATACACTTAGGGGCAGATTTACTAAGCTCTAGTGAATAATTCGAATGGAAAAATATCCGAATTTCAAAGTATTTTTTTGGGTACTTCGACCATGGAATTGGTCAAATTCGATGGAATCGAATGATTCGAACGATTCGAAGTAAAAATCGTTCGACCATTCGATAATCGAAGGACTGTCTCTTTAAAAAATACTTTGACTTCATACTTCGCCACTTTAAACCTACCAAGGTGCAATGTTAGCCTAAGGGGACCTTCCCCAACACTTTTCAAAGTTTTTTTTGGTAGAATAAAAATCCTTCGATCGATCGATTAAAATTGTTCGATTTTTATTCGACCGTTCCATCGAAGCGTTAGCGCTAAAACCCTTCGAATTCGATATTCAAATTCAAAGGATTTTACTGTGAGGGTCGAATTTCGAGGGTTTTTTAACCCTCGAAATTCGACCCATGATAAATCTGCCACTTATTTTACCCTGAGTGATTGGAAGGAAACCATAAAGCTTAGGGCAGATTTATCAAGGTTCGAATTTCAAATTCATGGGAGTTTTTTAAAACTCCCATGAACTCGAAATATTAAAAAAAAACACATTTTGTAAACTCGGGTGAATAGGATCGAATTCGAATCGAGTTTTAAAAAACTGGATGCCAGGAAGGCTGCAAACACCTCCAAATTGATCCCATGACATCTCCCATTGACTAAAACATAAATTCTGCAGTTTTTAGGTGGCTAATAGTCGAATTCGAGTTCTTAAAGGGCCAGAGTATGAAAAATCTCGAAAATTTTATTCAAATCTTTTTAAAAAACTCGAATCGAAGTTTAACAATTCCCTAGTCTAATTTGACAGTTTTGGCCATAAATGTTTTTAAATTCGACCCTTCATAACCTTAATGTGCCACTACAGGGCTTCTATAAAAACCTGAGAGCTTGATATTAGGCCGGTACCCACATGCAAACGATTGCCTTGCAGCAAATACATCATGTATAATACATCTGCTGCTTGAATCCTTGCGTGACAAATTTTGCTTGAAACAATGTATTATGTAAGAAGCACTATCGTTATAATAAGCATTTATTCCTTTGAACTGTTTGTAATTTGTAGCAGCCTATATACTATAATAAAATCCAGCAGCCCTTGGTAATAAGTATCAGTTACAACATATTGAATTTCTCTATGATGGTGAGCTGAATAAGCAGAATAGGTTATATATACCTATAACTGTTGTAATAACTGCACAAACATTAAGGAGGTTATTTATCAAATGTCGAATTCTAGAGTTTTTTAGATCTCGAAAGAACTCACAACTCTAATGGTTTCTTATTTAAGAAAAAACTTGAATGGAAAAAAACTTGAATCAGACAAATTGAAGTTTTGGACAAAACACTCTGAAAAAAACTTGAACATCATGAAGGCAATTAATATCTTCAAATGGCTCATGTGACCTCTGCCATTGACTTCTACATGACCTCGACAGGTTTTAGATGGTGGATTTTAGGATTGAATCTATTTCCAGGGTCCGGGTATAATAAATCTAGAAAATGTTGTTGTTTTTTTTAAAAAAAATCGAAAAACCTGAGGTTTTTTTTTTAACCGAAAAAATGCAAACTTGATATTTTGTTTAGCCACCCAAAATTTTAAAAAAAGTATTTTCTTCTTATAGTGTTGTAGGGGTGACTCTTTTACTTGGGGGGGGGTTAATACAGTTTTACAATATGGATTTTGTTATCCAAAAACCCAGAATCCAGAAGGATTTAAAAAAAACAACAAGCCAAGTCATACTACATGATATATTTTTTGGAATGGATACCCCTTTTCTCTGTAACCATAAAGCATTTAATGATGCATAAATACTATTTAATGCCAGCCTGTAGATTTTAGGCATTATTCATCTTCATTGTTTGGAAATTCTCAGGTCCCAAGTTTCTGCATAATCAATCACAAACCTATATAAGTTACTACACACTGCACTGCACTTGCCCCGGGGTTATTCCAGCGAGCACAACATAGCAATTGTTTTCCTGCTTCTTCTTTCTTCAAATTTCCCGGGACAGACGCATGTAGTGTACAACGAAATAGCCGGCTTTTTCTTTTTTTAAAGTTCGGCTTTTCGCTCTACTGCGCATGCATAAGTAGAAAATGCCTTTCCTTCTCCTTTAAGAAGAGAAACATTATTGGGCAAATTTATTAAAGTTGTTAGTTTAAAGCTTACCGTATATACTCGAGTATAAGCCGACCCGAGTATAAGCCAAGGTACCTAATTTTACCAACGAAAACTGGGAAAACTTATTGACTCTAGTATAAGCCTAGACACAACTACAGCCCTGTCTCCCAGCAGCGCACATTCTGCCAAAGCGACCCCCCAGCGATCAACCGGACTTCTTTGCAAAGTTGATGGTGACAGAGAATTGCCAAACGGATTACTGTGTGCATTGTCCCACTGTCCCACTACCATGTGCAGAGGGTGCTGTGTGAGATTGCCATCACTGTTAATCTTTCGTATAACCAACAGAGGGCGCTGTGTGATATTGCCATCACTGTTAATCCTTCATATAACCAACAGAGGGTGCTGTGTGATATTGCAGTCACTGTTATTCTTTAATATAACCAAAAGAGGGCGCTGTGTGATATTGCAGTCACTGTTATTCTTTCATATAACCAACAGAGGGCGCTGTATGATATTGCAGTCACTGTTATTCTTTCATATAACCAACAGAGGGCGCACTGTTATTCTTTCATATAACCAACAGAGGGCATTGTGGGATATTGCAGTCTCTCCCCAAGTGAACTGTTGGTATAGGAATGATTAAAAGTGCCTGCAATCTCAGCTACTGCCCGCTGACCTGTGTATAAGCCAAGGTAGACTTTTTCAGCACATTTTGGATGCTGAAAAACTCGGCTTATACTCAAGTATATATGGTAATAAATAAAAACTCACCAACATTTTATTCACTCCTATGGGGTTTTTAGAACTGTATTTATCATATGATGATTTCTAAATTTCACCCATTGATAAATAAGATTCTAAAGATCCCATAGGAAAGAATAGAACGTGGGTGAGTATTACTTATTAAAAGAGAATTCAACCCCTCACGGTGATAAGCCCCTGCTGGCCCCCCTCCCTGCTAAATTTTACCCCAGAATTGTGTCCCCTGTAGGATTACCAACCATACATGCAGCGTTAGCACAGCGGAGCTAACGGGGGCCATCTTCATCTCTTTGGTAATCTTCGTAAAGTGAGCAGCGTTTTTGCGCATGCGCAGTTGGAGCAATCTTCTGGTCCGCGACAACTGCCATGTGTCGGAAGTGACGGAAATTGCCTGAAGGGAAGGAAGAAGACCCGAAGAGAAGAAGATGGTGCCCATGAGCTCCGCTGCACTTACTCTGCATGTGCAGAGTTCTGATAAATATGCCCCTACATGTTTACTTTTTATTTATTATTCCTCATTAAGAGCTATCAAGACAGTTTTAAGCAGAATGCCCTGGCTTCTTCAGGCTTTCTAAAGGCATATTCTTAATTATTGTTCTGTCTGTCCTGCTTGTTGCTGGTTGTCATCTTCTTTACTATCTCTCGTGTGTGTGTGTGAGTGAAATCGCAAATTGCGAACATTCATGTGCACACTCTGCGTTTGAATTACGTCACAACTTTGCTGGCGGAGAAAATATTCTCAAAACAGTTTTGCAAAGTGCGAATTCAAGTTACTGTCATCGCTATTTTCACACACAACAACCTCATACAGTTGGCGCACTCACGCAAACACCTGTCTCATTTGCAAGCCATTTGCGAAAATGTATTCAGAATGTGAATTCACAAAAACTGGAAAGACGGGCAGAGCAGAGCAGAGCAATATATTAGCGTTCAGGAGAAAGCATGGGCAATACAACCATTTGCGAATAAATATGCACTGCGTGAACTTTATAAATGACCCCCAGTGTTAGTTAATTTGCTAAACAAAGCCACTAGGGATTTAAAACAGACCAACTAAAATACGAGTTAAATGTAATCATATACATTCCTAGTTTTCAGTAAATCTGGGCAGTGTCGGGCGATTTATTACCAACTATATATTATGTGAGGCACAAACATTTATTTACTTTTGTGTAACCAAAAAGCAACATTTTTCTGGTAAAAAAAAAGCCTTCAACTATATTTGAACAGATTTAATCTTCTTTCCCTCTCTCTCATTTCTCTTTTATTATAGTTTCACAATATAATACACAGCCTAGAAATCATTTACATTCTAACATGCCATAGTCTATTGCTATAAAAAGTGATTTTGATTAAATATATATGAAAGTAGTTTCTTGTCTCTCATAACATTAAATATTAACATTTTAACTGTTTTGCAGTGTGTCTGAGGGTTGCTTCTGGAACTCTCTACTAGGTTATTTACAACAGATTGTGGATTAAAAGCATTATAAATATATTATATAATAGTCCTTTTATAAATGCAATGATGTAGTATGTTTTAAGCTAAAATATTTTATTTCTAAACCTACTCTGTAAAAAAAACAGTTTTTAAATAAGTTTATAACATATACCAAATAACCACCAAATGGTTAAAAACATCCCAACCCCTTATGTTCACTATCCCTCTCTCAGCATATGTTTCTCTTCATTCTCACTTCATGCAGCAGTTGGGTGTCAGTTATTCATTGACAGTTACATCCGATATATTTTATCGGGGGGCTCCTTTTTCCCAGAAGATGTATTACAGCTCACTATTAAAATCACCAGAAATCCTGTCTCTCTACATGCAGGATTTGTGCAAAAGGCAGTTATTTTGTTAGATTTTGTTTGTACTGGAATCCGTTATTTAATTGAGCACTAACTCATCTGCTATTAAATGAAGCCCCCCTATAAGATATATTGGATCTAACTGTCTATGAATATCTGACACCCAACTGCTGCATGAAGAGAGAATGAAGAGAAACAGATGCTGAGAGGCATAGTGAACATAAACTTGATCATTTCAGAAACGATGCAGAATATTTAATTGATTATATTTATAAAGTTTCTTATTTCAGTATGATGAAGCTTACATTTTTCAAAATTTCAAATTTCAAATTTTAATTTTAGCAATATTGCCCCTGTTTGAATACTCTTACAGGATCCAAAGATGATTATCAGTTCACATGAACATAATTACAAATCCATATGCATATCTTCTCTCCAACAGCTGGGTTATTTAGCTGGAAGTGTTGGTGCAGTGAATATGAAGCTGTGTCCTTGTCACCACCACCTTTGAATCCTTGAAGCTTAACCATTCAGTTGCTCGTACATATATGACATATCTACAGTAGTAATTAAACAGGTGCATTGTCTTTAGTAGAGCGGGTCATACCCCAATTTGAAGATTGTTTCGCCACAGCTCCAACTTTGTAAAAAGAAACATTTGTATTGCAAATACATGCTTACCCCATTGTTTGAATACTTCCCTGCCCGCTTGATTTGCTTGTCTCCTGCCAAACCGATCCAGGCATTCTGTCCACTTGGCCATCTTCTCTGGCACTTGCTTCACTTGGTTGCTCCCTTTCCGATCCATCCCTGCTGCCATCACACCCCTGTATTGTATTTCTCAGCAAAGCATTTGTTCTTCAAAGCTTATGTCATACTAGGCAAAATATTTGCCATTGAGAAATTTTGGGCCAAACCCACAGTGGTGGGAAGTTTTCAGGTGGTTTTGGGAATTTCACTACCAACTCTAGTGACATTAAAATGCAAAAAGTGTTTACATGTAGAAATACAATTTATATTGTTACTTTAGAGTTGAAATCAAAGGGATCATATTAGATCAGCTAGAACACAACTAGACTCAAATAGGCCCAAGCTGACCTACAGAGGTTATTATTTATAGAAAATATGGATGTAAAGTTAGGGTAGCTCTCCAAAGAGGATGTTCTCCAGTTTCAATTTCAGCAATCTGGTTGGTAGGGTCCAAATTACCCAAGTACCCATGCATTGATTTGCATGAGAGACTGGAAATGAATAGGAGAGGCCTGAATAACAATACATTTGTAGCCTTACAGAACATTTGTTTTTAGATGGGGTCAGTGACCCTCATTGGTGAACCACCCCTTTAAAGGGGACCTGTCACCCTTAAAAAATAATTCCAACCAATTTTATGATGCAAAATAAAATTCACTTTCATTACATAGATAATTTCAATCTTGTTTCTTTTAGTCTTGGAATTCGCAATCATAGCAAGCAGGCAGGAGCCATTTTGTGGACACCGTTATTAATGCAAGCTTTGCATCATTATAAAATCTTGCTTATGAGTCAGAATGGGTCAGTTTATGCCCAGGTACATGCACTTGCTACACAATTAGATAAGACTAGCTAAGACTTTTAAATATCTTTATAACCGGTATGGATGCTTTAATATAAAAATCATTTTGGTTTTTAATTTGAAAAGGACTTTTATTATACAGCTTTTTATGTCTGTGTGACAGGTCCCCTTTAATTATATTTTACATTTAAGGGCAACCAAAGTTTGTTAATAATACCTATTGTTGCTGTACTAATTCCTATATACTGCAGCCTTTTGCTATAAATTCATGCATAGGGTTTCTGCCCATCATAATGGCTAATGCAAAGAAAAAAAACACACTACTAAAATAATATAGTGAATAAAGTACCTTCTTAGGGTATTTTAAGTTACTGAGGAGGTCCATGACCATAAAAAAGCATGAAGCCGGAGGCTAGTAGTTTTTATACAGGTCATGGAATTCAGAGGTGACTTCTAATATTCTTATATTTTACAATAGGGGCTACTTTATTTATTATAATACACAAGTTTCAATGAGACATGATATAAGCTCCAATTATAACCAATGATATCACCTAAGCAATGATTATAAAGATATAATTTACAGGATGTTAATGGCTCTTGTGCATTATTGAGCAATATTTTATTTTTCATCAACTGATTAAGAGGTCGGTTGTTATACCAAACTTTGCTATTGTATATTTGAAACAGGTCGTTAAATTCTCTTCAAACAATGAAGAGCTGTGCAAAGTTAAATGCAACCAAGTCCCTCAAATCTGCTAACTCCCGTTACCTGGGGACCCTTACAGTATTGGATAAGTCGGTAAAGGAAAGTGGTGGTGACATTGAAGCGGCAGATGCATTACGAGCTACTGTTTATCAGGTAACAACTGTCAGTGCCTTTTTATATGTGTGCATATTTCTGCATGATGGAGATTTTGCAAAGTATATGGCAGCATGGGATTCATTTAAAACTGGTTACATATTTTGGTTTCTTAGTTATGAAATCACTGTTCTTCATGTTTGGCTGAAAACATATATTTTTAAATATATTGAAAATTCATTGTATTGATTTTTTTTTGGCCCATGGCTACAAAGTACTCGCATGCCAGATATATGGAAATCTTTTATGTGCATGAAATTACATTTGTAATTATATAACGTAGTTGCTGCATCAGCTATAACCAGAAACACTCATGTTGCTTCCCATCATATGCACAAATATATCACAATTTGAATTTCCAAGATAGTTTTTTTTTTACTTTTACTGTATGAGCAGAATAAATGAAATCATTTTGAAATAACGTTCTCATGACATTGATGCATTCTGTTGTAGCAGAATTGCAGCATGTCTGTTTTCTTGTTTCGGAGCACAGAGATCTGCAGCTTCCCTTCCTTTTGAGTAGAGCCCCCTCCCAGTGACTGGGGCACCAAAGACCTGGCAGAAAACCTAATATCAAGGGCCCACTAGCTGGAACCCTAAAACATTTTATTCCATTTGGAAAAAAAACCTTGATATCCCCATGTTTGAGGGATTCATTATTTAAATGTTACTGAATAATGTAGCCTAGAAAGTACTGTTCATTGCTTACTAGATTCCAGGTCACATAAGTCTATAGGAAATATTATATTAATAGAGATATCACAGCAATCAGTGTGGCAGATTTCAAAAAAACACATTCAGAACTAATTCCCTGTGGGCAGCTGTGCTATCTTGTGAGATCTAAATTTTTTGGTGTCAAAATTAACACATTCGAATATGAATCCCCCAATTCGAATGTAAATTTGAATGTGAGATTTATTACACCTTGACCATGGAAACAGTTCTAATTTGAATATTCACCACCTAAAACCTGCCGCTTTCATTTACAAGTCAATGGCAGAGGTCCGTTGAACCATTTGAATTTTAATTGCCTTCCTGACATTCAAATTTTTTTCGGAGGAAAAACTCGTTTCGAAATTTATTTGGATCAGATTTGAATATTCGGGTCGGGACTATTCGATCAAATAAAAGACATGAAACATTTTTCTTAAATAACCTACCTTTTGAGTTGTGAGTACCGTATATACTCGAGTATAAGCCGTCCCGAGTATAAGCCGAGGTACCTAATTTTACCTCCAAAAACTGGGAAAGCTTATTGACTCGAGTATAAGCCGAGGGTGAGAAATGCAGCAGCTTCTGGTAAGTTTCAATTTCGTTTTTGGATGACTATTCTTAGGCGCCGGCGAATATTCTTAGGCGCCGGCGAATATTCTAAGGCGCCGGCGAATATTCTTAGGCGCCGGCTACTATTCTAAGGTGCCAGCGAATATTCTTAGGCGCCGGCTACTATTCTAAGGCGCCGGCGAATATTCTTAGGCGTCGGCGACCGTTTTTGCGCTTGACCCAAGTATAAGCCGAGGTAGAGTTTTTCAGCATATTTTGGGGGCTGAAAAACTCGGCTTATACTCGAGTATATACGGTATATTTAAATTTTTTGGAGAAAAATAATTCACATAAATTCGACCTTTAATAAATCTGCCCACTGGTGTCCCTGTCTCAAGACCCTTGATCCAGACATTGCATATTTGTTCGCCAAACAACACCCCCCAAAACAATGGTATATATGGGCAGTATGCATCTCTGGTATAAAATAATTCTTTAGTTCATACTGTGGTCATAGTTTTTGGTTTGCAATATGTTGAGTGGTTGATGTGTGCAGATATAGACTAGAATTTCAAGAGATTGTAAGAGTAAGTAAGTACTGTAAGTAAGTAAGATATTGGTAAAAATCTACAGTTTACATCTACAGTTTACAACAAAGACAAATAGATATCCTTTGAAATGTAACTTCGGATTGGATTAATCTGTACTTGTAATAAAAGTACTAGCAAGAAAATCCACTAACCATATTAGAAACATTTTTTATTTTGCACAGCCTATCTACCCCGTTTTTATTTTTAAACTGAACTGTTCCTTTAAAGATGGCCCTGCTTCTAGAATTTACAATGGAAAGAGTCGACTCTCAAAATATATTCCATAATTAAATACTATAACATTAGTTCAGTAACATCCTTCTATTCATTCCAGAATTGGCTGCAAAAGAAAAAAATGTTTTTTCATGATCTTCATAAAATGAAGAATTCTGAAGTAGAAGAAGAAAAGGAAAAGCACCAAAAGGTAATGTCAGACATTCTTTCAGCATTATTGCCAGTGAAATGCAACATAGCATTTCTTTCTTGTTCACATGATTTAGTGTAAATGCAATCCAAAATAAAAATTGCAGAAAATTACATCACTGGAAGATAAATTCTGAATTTAATATGCCTAATTTCTGTCAATTTGTTTTTATTATAACATTTGATACTTTTATAAATGAGACATTTTCATCCATTACTCACTAAACCTATCTTCTTTAACAAATACGTTTTTTTTCCCTGACAACTCTTCTGACATCTGATAGTCCCATCATTTACACCCACTGACTTATTAGCAAGTCTGAGAAGAAAATATCCTTCTAGGCATTGCTTAGTCTTTCCTAATTTGTTTTTTATCTGTGCATTTACATGCCTACACTTTAAGGGGGTTATTTATAAAAGTCTGAATTTAGCTCAATATTTTCTGCTACGAACTCCGATCAAATGTGCTCGGGTTTTTAACTGTATTTATTACATTTTCCCGAAAATTTGCTTTGCGAAAAAAAAATCAGATTTTCATGATTTTTTCTGAATTTTCACTCGAAAACTCAGAAAACTTAGGGGTATTGTACAAAACCCAGCACACATCAAAAAATCATTAGGACTTCTCCCATTGACTTATATGCAACCTCAACAGGTCTGAGATTTTAACTTTTCTATCCTAAGGGTTTAATAAATTTCCAAAACATTCGTGATTTTTTAAAAGTCTGATTTCATAAAAAAAAAAATCAAGATTTTTCCGTGATTTTTCCGTTCATAGATCCTTGAAGGTATTACTGGCATTTTGAGCCAGGTAGCACGATTTCCTTCTTATGATTGTTAACTGACAGCTGTCCTGCTGGACATTTTCCTTACCTTTCCTTACCTTTTTCTGTTTAAACACGTAAAATTAAATCACTGCACTAAATGAAAAGAAAAATTGATGCACTGATTTTCTTTATAGCTCTGCATTTAGTCAGATGTAAAGAAGAAAGTTTGCATAGCTGTACATATTTTTTTGTTGTTATATACATAAAAAATGTAAACATCATTAACTACATAAAATAACAGAAGGGTAAAGAGGTAGTGATGCGTCAGATTCAAAAAGTCAAGTAGCTGAAAAAATAAGTAGTGTTAGTACCTTTTATGAGCATGTTAGAGAGATCCTGTTAGTCAATATTGGAGATTTATGTAGTCTTCCTCTGGTATAACTATTGATTCAGAGACTTTATAACCTTTCCAAGATTAACGGATTTCATTATGTTTTTTTTTAGTTTATAATCTAATAATGCTGTCACACAATGCACCCTTTGTATACAGTAGAATTGTGCTAAAAATATGGGTTATTGATTGCAATGGAGCCAATTCAGCACTATGACCCAGTGTGCTGCTGCTAAGAGTTAAGCTTTCTGACATGGGTTTATCCCAGGTTATGGTAGACTTAGCAGCACATGTACTGGGTCAAGATTAATAGAATCCTTAAATGGGAAGTATCGTGGAAATTAAAATGTAATATAAGCTTCAGCATACTGAAATAAGAAAATTTCTAAATACAATCAATTAAAAATTCTGTATTTTCTTCATGCAGGAGTTGGGTGTCAGATTTTCATGGGCTTCCTTTCCTAGCAGATGTATTAGATCTAACTCAAATCTAGCAAAATCTACAAAATAACTGATTTTGGCACAAATTCTGCATATAGAGAGACAGGATTTCTGTTGATTTTAATAGAGGGAGCTGTAATACATATTCTAGGCAAACAGAGCTCCCCTAAAAGATATATTGGATTTAACGGTCATTCAGAATCAGACTCCCAATTCCTGCAGTTTATCTTTAATTTTTATTTTCGCGTTAGTTCCCCTTTTAAAATTCTGGAGGCTGTCTGGAAGACCTCTTTTCTGCAAACAGTTACTATTTACCATGTACTATTTACCAGAATTTTATGGTTTTCTTTACTAGAATAGCCTCTAAAGCAGTGATCCCCAACCAGTAGCTCGTGAGCAACATGTTGCTCTCCAACCCCTTGGATGTTGCTCCCAGTGGCCTCAAAGCAGGAGCTTATGTTTGAATTCCAGGCTTGGAGGCAAGTTTTGGTTGTATGAAAACCAGGTGCACTGCCAAACAGAGTCTCAATGTAGGTTGACAATCCACATAGGGGCTACCAAATGGCCAATCACAGCCCTTATTTGGCACCCCAGGAACATTTTTCATACTTGTGTTGCTCCCCAACTCCTTTTACTTCTGAACGTTGCTCACGGGTTCAAAAGGTTGGGGATCCCTGCTCTAAAGCATGTCAGTGGTTATGATGGGGTTATTTTTTTCACTCTGGAGTAATATACCAATAAAAAAGTAATTTGACACATTTGGAGAGATTTTCCACAGTGCAGACCAAATTTAAGACCAATAGAATAGTCTTCAGGGGTTTCAACAGTGGCAATTATCTACAACTGCTTTTAGGAGCAAGGGGGAGGATATATTTATTTTTGTGTATTAAAAATTCTTCTGTTTTGGAATTTTAGAGGTTTCTTGTACAAACGCAAACAATTACCTTGAGGAGTTAAAAGGCCATAAATAGTGTTAAAGATGTGGAAGGTCCACCTCTGAAAAGTAGGAGATTGCAGACCTTTTTTGTGGTTGACCATAGGTGTAAATGAAATGTTATGATCGGATTTTTAACATTGTGTTAAATCTTATTCACATTGTGTGTAAAATATTGTTAGAAGAAGTCCATAAAAGGGAGGAACGCTTTGAAGAGAGATTAAGGCGCTAATCTAATTGGTCTTCAGCAGAGGCGAGACTGGCTGATCGGGCGCCCAAGGCAGTCCACCCAGCCAGCTCGCCCCCATCGCTGCCCCACACGCACACACATGTCATCATCGCGTGCGTCATCAGCGAGTGCGCATGCGAGTTATCAGTGCTTGTGCGCGCATGTGAGGTATCAGCGATCATCTGCACATGCGCGGGCCGGCATCATCGCTCGCATGAGCGGCAACAGCTTTCGGGTAAGCATGCTCAGAAGGGCCATACTCAAGCGCAATTGTAGTGCAAGGTTTGGGAGTAGGCAGAAGAGGTAGCTGCCCAGCACCCCCCAATCGTTGCGCCCTAGGCAGCTGCTTCTTCTGCCTACCCCTAGTTCCGGCCCTGGTCTTCAGACTGGGCTTTTAGAAACATATAGAGAGGAAATTAAGACCTCATCCAAAATCTTACTCTAACTGGTTGTATCATTCTACTCTGGGGGGGTCATTTATCAACACTGGGCAAATTTGCCCATGGGCAGTAACCCATGGCAACCAATCAGATTGCTTCATTCATTGTTCTACTTGCAGCTGGCTTTAAAAAGCTAATCAGTGATTGGTTGCTATAGGTAACTGCCCATGGGCAAATTTGCCCAGTGTTGATAAATGAGCCCCAGTGTCCTTAAAGGAATAGTTTAGCGTGAAAATAAAAACTGTGTAAATAGATAGGCTGTGCAAAATAAAAAATGTTTCTAATATAGTTAGTTAGCCAAAAATATAATGTATAAAGGCTGGAGTGACTGGATGTCTAATATAGGAGCCAGAACACTACTTCCTGCTTTTCAGCTCTATAACTCTGAGCTAGTCAGTGACTTGAAGGGGGGGGGGGGCTTGTGGTACATATCTGTTCAGTGAGTTTGCAATTGATCTTCAGCATGCAGCTCTGATTCAAAAGCAACAGATATGACCCATGTGCCCCCCCTCAAGTCTCTGATTGGTTACTGCCAGGGTATCCAGTCAGTGAAAACAAAGAGAGTTGAAAAGCAGGAAGTTGGGCTATGTTCTGTTATGTTAGAATCCAGTCACTCCAGTCTTTATACATTACATATTTGCCTAACTAACTATATTAGAAACATTTGTTATTTTGCACAGCCTATCTATTTACCCAGTTTTTATTTTTACACTGAACAATTCCTTTAATACCCCTCATCCCAGTAGAATTGGCTATGATTGTATTCCTATTTATGTTATCATGCATATTATGTATAATAAACAGCTATTTATAGTTCAGAGTTTTTATTAATAATAATAAACAGTACTTGAAGAGTTTCCTTACCTTATCTGGTGAGCATATAAATATTTGAATGATACTGATAATATGAGTATTATATACTTTAAAATGATTATGATCTTATTTAACACCAAAGTAAATGTCTTACAAGCAGGAGATTGCCAAGAAAGAGGAAGCAAAAGCAGCATTTGAGGCATGGAAATCTGAGAAAACACTGGATATTCGAAAAAATCTAATGAAACTTAAAGAGGAAGATCAAAAGAAGTTGGAAGAAATTAGAGATATTGCACAAAAAAAGCAAGAGTCAAAACAGGTACATCTTTAAATGTGTGTACTGTGTTACAATTATGTTCAAGTTTGAACTTCCCTCTTTAGATGTTTGATTTTGTAATTGAAAAAAAATGTATATGACATATTAGTGCACAATTATTTGTGCATTATTTAATAGATTGAAAAGCATGCAAATATGGCATGTCCCTTCATTTGGCCATGCTTCCAAGTGACTCACTAGTTCCATTTTTTTTAATTAAAATAACTTCATTCATTAAGCCTTAATCCAAGTCAACTGCAATCAATTCCAGTGATTAATAATTAATAACCCTCAGACTCATGCAATATCTCAGGGTGTCATGCTTACAATGAACATTCATGGGCTGCTATAAGGAACTGAGACGTAGGTGAAAACTGCAAAAAAGACATGTCAATATCAGAAATGTAATTTAAAACCGTTTGAAGAGGTTAACAGCCTGCTTGATGTTGAGTTTTTTTGGGTGGGTCTTGCCCTAAAATTTTAATGATTCGAGAGATTCGCGGTTTTTCTTGCCGAAAACTCGATCAATTTGAGTTTTCAGGTTGCGGTACTCGAACTTGCAGAATTGGATTTTTTCTTAAGTAAGATACCATTAGAGTTTTGAGGTCAGTCGAGTTCAATTTGAATTGGGTGTTTGCCATTTAAATTTTTAAGTAAAACACCATTCGAGTACCATTCGAGTTGATTCGAGGTAAAAAAAAAGGAATGGGAAAAAAACACTGAACAATGTGCTAAAAAATATGATAACCTTTAAAAGTGTCGGTATTTCGGACAAGAAAAAAAACTAAAAACCTCTAGAAGTCTGAATGGCTAAAAAAAGTTCAATAGGATCAGCGCAGCTTCCATTGACTTCTACGGGACCTCAACTGCTTTAACTTGGAGAAGTTTTACATTAGAGTTTTTCATGGTTTTAATACTTTTAGAGAAAAAATATGTTATCACATAGACCCCAAAGTTTATTTTCTGTATTCTCAGCAAATACAGTATGAATTGTCAAGTTTACTCAAGAGAAAATGTACCCTGCTCTATATCCATGCCTAGTTGATGAGTGAATATGTTAATAGTAAAAAAATTAAGCAGGAAGGGGTGGGACCTTTAGTATCAGAGGGAGGTCAGCTGGTTGATGAAAACAAAAAAAAAAAGCGCAGATTCTGAATTTCGTCTGTCTACACAAATGAGGAACCAGTTAATGAAGGTGTCCTTAATAGTCCCAATTCTAGTAATACAACTAATGATGTTGGTTCACACATGAGGAAATTCAAAAGAGACTAGAACATGTTAAGATAAACAAAGGTCCGGGACCAGATGGTATTCATCCCAGGGTACTTAGCGAGCTTAGCTCTGTGACTGCCAAACCTCTTTACTTAATTTTTCAGGATTCATTGAGGTCTGGCATATTGCCGAATTGCTAATGTGGTGCCTCTATTCAAAAAAGCATCCCGTTCTCAGCCTCAAAACTATAGGCCAGTTAGTCTGATGTCAGTGGTAGGAAAGCTTTTCGAAGGGTTAATAAAGGATAAGATACTGGACTTCATAGCAAATCATAATACTATGAGTTTGTGCCAGCATGGTTTTATGCGTAATCGATCTTGCCAGACTAACTTAATTACTTTTTATGAGAAGGTAAGCAGGGACCTCAATTCTGGGATGGCAGTGGGTGTGATTTACTTAGACTTTGCTAAAGCATTTCATACAGTGCCACACAAAAGATTACTGGTTAAATTAAGGAATGTTGGCCTGGAACATAGTATTTGTACCTGGATAGAGAACTGGCTAAAAGATAGACTACAAAGAGTGGTGGTAAATTGAACATTTTCTAATTGGACCAGTGTTGTTAGTGGTGTACCGCAGGGCTCTGTACTAGGTCCCTTGCTTTTCAACTTGTTTATTAATGACCTGGAGGTGGACATTGAAAGTACTGTTTCTATATTTGCAGATGATACTAAATTGTGCAGAACTATAGGTTCCATGCAGGATGCTGCCACTTTGCAGAGTGATTTGTCTAAGTTGGAAAACTGGGCAGCAAACTGGAAAATGAGGTTCAATGTTGATAAATGCAAGGTTATGCACTTTGGCAAAAATAATATAAATGCAAGTTATACACTAAATGGCAGTGTGTTTCCTTAAATGAGAGGGATCTAGGGGTTTTTGTAGATAACAAGTTGTTGAATTCTGGGCAGTGTCATTCTTTGGCTACTAAAGCAAATAAAGTTCTGTCTTGCATAAAAAAGGGCATTAACTCAAGGGATGAAAACATAATTATGCCTCTTTATAGGTCCCTGGTGAGGCCTCATCTGGAGTATGCAGTGCAGTTTTGGACTCCAGTCCTTAAGAGGAATATAAATGAGCTGGAGAGAGTGCCGAGACGTGCAACTAAACTGGTTAGAGGGATGGAAGACTTAAATTATGAGGGTAGACTGTTGTTTTCTCTGGAAAAAAGGCACTTGCGAGGGGATATGATTACACTTTACAAGTACATTAGAGGACATTATAGACAAATAGCAGGGGACCTTTTTACCCATAAAGTGGATCACCGTACCAGAGGCCACCCCTTCAGACTAGAAGAAAAGAAGTTTAATTTGAAGCAACGTAGGGGGTTCTTCACAGTCAGGACAGTGAGGTTGTGGAATGCACTGCCGGGTGATGTTGTGATGGCTGATTCAGTTAATGCCTTTAAGAATGGCTTGGATGATTTTTTGGACAGACAGAATATCAAAGGCTATTGTGATACTAAACTCTATAGTTAGTATAGATATGGGTATATAGAATTTATGTAAAAGTATGGAGGGGTGTGTGTGGGTACTGGGTTTTCATTTGGAGGGGTTGAACTTGATGGACTTTGTCTTTTTTCAACCCGATTTAACTATGAGGTGTTGAGGAGCAAAGGGTTACCAACAGTCTGTTTATTTTGGTATTCAGATTATATTTATGAAGCGTAATGAATACACAATGACATAAATAAATATTGTAAGTATGTACGTCTGTTATTACAGAAATGTAAAAGTAGCTTTTTTTTTTTTTTTTACTTTTTTGTTAGCCTGTGACACCAAACAGCAGGTAATGATATACATCAATTGTCTGTAAGAGCCCTCAAAATAGAAAAACTAGGGCAAAACTAACAGTTGTTGTCTGTTACTAAAGATTATCTTTATGTAGGTATCTTTATTACCTATACTGTACATAACTATTCCTGCTTATAAGGATATAAAGTAATAGATTTTAATCATACATTTATTCTAGAGTTTTCTGTATAGTTAATAGCCACTTAAAACAAGGCACAAGATAACCAACAGAAATATATGTATAGTATGTATTAATACAATTACCTATATGATAACATGATCATCCAAGTGTTGCATTTCCTTTCATAATACTGTATTTCAAAGGCTTTGGCCTTTGCTCTAATATCTCCTTTCTTACCATTTAGATAGAATATTGCCAGGACATGATTGTATTTATGGCATGTAAGTAGGGGGCAATCCAAAACTGATTAGCTAAAAAGCATCTGAAGCATAATGTGACTGGCTGTGATTACACGGTATGTCAACTAATGCAGTTAAATGTCATTCTGATCTGCCTTGTACTGCTTTCTGGACACATGAAGGCTTTGAAATACATATACTGTTTTTCATACATTTAAGACTTCTAAATGTGTGAAAAACAGTATCTGTAGTTACACAATACGTAGCTGTGAATCATACTGTAACAGAATCTAAAAGGGTGTGCCAATGCCTTTGTGACTTAAAGGAGATCTAAACCCTAAGAATGAATATGGCTAAAAACGCCATACTTTATATAATGAAATGATTGCATCAGTCTAAAGTTTTAGCATCTCTATAGCAGCAATGTTCCAGGACTTCAAACTTGTCACAGGGGGTCACCATCTTGGAAAGTGTCTGTGACACTCACATGCTCAGTGGGTTCTGAGTAGCTGTTGAGAAGCTAAGCTTAGGGGTCATTACAAATTATCAAGCAGAAAATGAGGTTGACCTGTAATATAAGCTGATGCTAGTTGTACTGGTTATTGTAAGTGACAGCAGCACAGAGCATGTGCAGGGAATCAGCAGAAAAGAAGATGGGGAGCTACTGGGGCATCTTCAGAGACACAGATCTTCCCTGTTAAAGGGTTGTGGTTTCCTTGTGCTGGTACAGAAACCCAAAGCAAATTGTACAAAATTTTTAGCTTATTTCTTTAGTTAGGCTTTAGTTGTCCTTTAATAAATACATGTATGTATGTATAACTTTATTTGTAAAGTGCTGTTAAGTTGCCGCAGCCCCGTACAATGCATAAAAGTACAATATAACTAAAAAGTACAATATATAAAAGCGCACACAGGGAGGATAAGTCAGACAAATATAAACAGAGCTTAAGGACATGAAGCTTAAGTGCTATTCGGTAAGAGTCACAGTAGGAACGAGGTCCCTGCCCTATAGAGCTAACATATAGGCACAAATTGGAGGCGGAAGGTAAAGGCATTGTCCCTTAAAGGTACGGTAACACCAAAATATTAAAGTGTTTTACAGTAATTCAAATATAATGTAACGTTTCCCTGCACTGGTAAAAACTGTGTGTTTGCTTCAGAAAGACTACTATAGTTTATATAAACAAGCTGCTGTGTAGCCATGGGGGCAGCCATTCAAAGTACAGGATACATAGCAGATACCAGATGCACTATGTAGAATCCCATTGTATTCTATTACAGAACGTATCTGTTGTATGCTAAGTAGCCTGTGCCTTTTCTCCTTTTTTAAGCTTGAATGACTGACCCCATGGCTAATAATCAAGTAAAGCAGGCTAGCACACACAGCGATGTAAACCAGGGTCATACCCGTGATGCGTTTATTGCGTCACACGTCTATTGACCCCATGGCTACACAATAGTCTTTCTAAAGCAAACACTTAACTTTTACCAGTGCATAGCAACAGTACATTTTAATTACTTTAAAATGCTTTAATTTTTTGGTGTTACTGTTCCTTTAAGTACCAGGACTAGACTAATGTTCTAGTGCTCCAAAAGGTAGACTCTTAGGGGCAAATTCACTAAACGACAAAGCACCTAACGCTAGCGTTAATTCGCTAGCGTAGTGCATTTTTGTTAATTCGCCAATTCACTGGCTTAAATTCACTAGTGTTACTTCGCACCCTTATGCCTGGCGAATTTGCGCAACGGACGTAACTACGCAAATTCACTGACGCGCAAATTATTCTGAATTCTACCTTTTACGCCAGACTTCATTCGCCACCTCAGACTAGGCGAAGTGCAATAGAGTAGAAAGGGATTGCTTCAAAAAAAGTTAAAAAACTTTCTAAGTCCCAAAAAACGCTGGCGTTTTTTCTTTTTTTATGGGTGATAAGCTGAAAAAGATTGAACATTTTTTTGGGGCTACCCTCCTTCCCCCCTACATTTCCTAACTCATGGCCCCTTAACTATACAGTGGGCACATGTGTTGGGCAAAATAAAAATTTTATTTGCTGTTTTGAAGGTTTCCCATGCTTGTGTAGTGATGCTACATATACCTCCATTGTAACTTTAATTTGGCGCCGTATGCAAATTAAGCATCGCTAGCGTAACTTCGCTTTGCTTGGCGAATTAACGCTAGCGCAACTTCGCAACCTTACGCTTCCCCTGAGCGTAACTTGAGATTTGAGTGAATTTGCATAGCGCTGGCAAAAATACGCCTGGCAAAGTGCGGCAAAGTGGACGCTGGCACAACCACGAATCTTAGTGAATTTGCCTCTTCATTTTTTCTTGAAGAGATTGAGGAAGGAAGGAATTTAGGGTTGGAATTCCACACAGTTGTTCTCTTAAAATAGAGGTGGTTACTCACTGGACTTATTGCAAACATGTAGACCCAGCATACTGAGTAAATTCACATTTAGCAGGTTGTACAGAAGTTAAGCTGCTCTTAAAATGGGACTCGTGGTTCTCAATAATAAATAGACAGAACAAATCCAGTGACATTCTTTGTTAAGCAATAAATTATATAGAAACATGGGCACAAATGCAAGTGAAAGTACAGCCACATGCTCAGTAGAACATACCTTCAGCCTATCATGTTGAAGATTGAGGGAGATCTAAGTACTTTAGGGCACAACCATCATACCATATTCTGTATATCATCACTGACATTAGACATATTCTAGCACTAGATTTATATTAGCCTCTTCTGTAACAATGTCCTCAGAGTATGTCTTTGATGTACTGTACGTAAGATAGTCCAGTTTAGTAGTTTAACCAGTCTGTGTTTATTGTGAAAATGACAACCATGACTGCAAGGCTTATGCTTTTCATCTTTTCTTTTGAAAGTGTTTTTAGGGAGAAATATTTTGTGCATTATTCATCAGAAAGACTTTAAGCATACTAGCCTTGTAGACTTGTTTCTGTATCTTAGGTAGAGTCATGCTTTATTTCTGTTTAGTGCAGAATGATAGAAATCATCTTTCCGACCAAACACAATCTCATAAAAAACATCCTTTGTCTGTAAGGCTTGCCTCTAGTTATTTTTTTGCCTTCAATAGTGTTGATGGCGATGCAAAATCCTCAAAAGAATTAAAGTAAACATGCTCAGTGATCTTTACTTTTCAGCTGTTTTAAAGATATCCATATTTTCATACTGCTAATATCTGGCTAATATCTTTGTCTCAGGCCTGTTGTGTCGGCTGCATCAGGTTAAAATTTTAATAAACAAGGGGTACTATCTCCAATGAGCTAACTCCGTATATTCCTTAGTTCCCATAAACATGTTAATACTGTACTGACAACTAAGGGGAAGGGTCGGACTGCCTAATTTTAGCATTGGTTACTATTTATACAGCACTACTTGTGTACATTAATAGAACAGTACAGTAATATAATAGAAATAAAAACACAATTACATTCCAAATTAAGAGCTTAATGTTTAGGCATGAAGATATTCTTTAGAGGTTATTTACAGTTGCACATATGTACTCGTTGCGGGGAATTTTTTTTATCAAAGGTGATTGTGTCAAAATGTCCCCTTTTTTGTTTCTTTTTCAGCTTTCTGTATACTGAATCATCTTTGCCCTCTAGAATGGAGCACAAAGACCTGTACTTCTCTAATGAATACATGGCTGCCTGAAATTGGTAGCACTGTATTCATGATAAGTTATGGCATATGACAGGTGTTAAGTAAAGGAGTGCTGTGGCCTTCAGCAATGAGCCTTGCACTTTGTGCTAAATACAGTGCAAGTGTGCTCTGTAGGCAGGGCCGTATTTATATATAGGCACCCGCAGGTCTGTGCTTAGGGCAGCAGCTTTAAGGGGGAGGCCCTCGGGTGCCTATGCAATCTAATTTTTTTTAGAAAAATAAAAAGCCTCCCCAGCCGTCACCAGAGATTACCTGCATAAATCTCGTGATTGAGCTGGGGAGTGAGGGGAGCTTCATGATAGGGCATGATTTTTTGCTCTACCTTTTGCATCAGGGGATTTCATAAAGGATTCCTAATATCACTTGATGTGTTGACACCTTCACTGGGGACTTTCTAGACTGTGCTACAGAGTTTTTGACAATTGAATTATCTCTAATAAATTATCCCCTAAGTAAGCAAAGGTGAAAGTGTGAAATCTGAGATAATTCAAAGTATAGTTTTTTACTATAAAATACGAATTTTTTGTGAAAAAAAACAAAAAATATTTTGAGATTTATTATACCCCAAGGATGGAAAAGTCAGAATCTGAAAATTCATCATCTCAGACCTGCCGAGGTTATATATAAGTTAATGGGAGAGGTCCTTATCCTATTTAGAAGTTTCAGTGGTCTGCACTGGAATTAGCCCAAAAATTTGACTTTCTGGCTTTTTCAGGCAAAAATTCAAAAAATTCTGACTTTTCGGGGGAAAAGCCTGAAAAAAATAGATTTTATGAGTTTTTCCCAATCCCAATTACATTGTGCTTTTTTAATAATAAATATAGTCATATTGTGGATCTAGTTTGGTCGGTCTTTTTTATTTTAAAAAAACAGATAAATTCAAAGTTTGATAAAGAACCCACTTAGACGTCTTGCCTGTTTGGATGCAAGTAGCTTTGTAAATGGCATCAATATACCGAACCTCAATTCATAGCACCCTATTATATACAGATGCAGTTAACTCCCTTTGTGCATCATTGCATTTTTTTTTATAATAAAAACAAGTTTCTGTATGGTTTAGGCGTTTGAAAAATGGAAGGAGCATAAGGATGTTCGGTTGAAAGAAAAATCACTGAAGCAAAAGCAGACTGAAAAAGAAAAGAAAAATAAAGAGCAGAAAGAAATCTGGGAAAAGAAGAACGATACTATAACCGCTATCAATTCATGGTACGTCTGTGTTTGTCTTCTTATATATGAATGGCCTCAGCAATTCGCAGTTGCAGACCATTTTGTTCTATCTCTGATTCTATCCTTCACAGATAGCTTAGAAAATGTACATGTGGCTTGGCATGATTTAGTGTTATCACTTTTATATGAGTCGTATGTCGTTTAGTTGACTATATTATTATGAAATGCTTTTTAAAAGGAAACACGCTTTTCTATGGAAAATCAGATAAGGGATTCAATTTCCATGAAGCTCCTGCTTTCTGGACTTTGTAGGACTGATGAAATTCTGATTTGAATCCCCCATAAAACAAATACAGATTAGCATGAGATCTTATCAGCTCTATAACTGCTGGAAAACAGAAAACATGAGCCCTAAAGAAAATCAATTTAGAAGAGATACTTAACTTCCACAATATACTGTACGTAGCTTATCAAGTGCAAAAAAGATAAATTGTTTTGCATTAGTACATTTAAGTAGGAGCTAGCATAGAATTAGGCAATGTTGCTGCAACCACAGTATTCTTTAGGTGTATATTGGGAATGTGGGGGGAACAAAATTAGAGTAAACTAAAATCGGAGCTAGGAAGCTTAATAGTATCATGGTTACATTCAAGGGGTTATTTATTAAAGGTTGAGTTGTTTTTGTACCCCCAAAAAATGTAGTTTTCAATGGTATTTTTCATGCAAAACTCAAATTTTTCAACAATTCTTATACCCCGAAGCTGGAAATAGCTTGAATCCGAAAATACCTGTCAAGGTCATGTAGAAGTCAATGGCAGAGATCCCTTGAATCATCTGAAGAGATTTGTAGCTTTCATGATGTTGGGTTTTATTCTGTGGCTTTCAACTCGAAAACTCAATATTCAAATATTCAAGTTTTTCACCCTGAATTCACTGATTCGAGTTTTTCCCATTAGAGTTTTTTCATAAATCAGAAAACATTTTAGTTGTGAGTTTATTTGAGATATAAAAAAGCCTTACATACCTCTAAAACCTCTGATAAATAATCCCCCAAATTGATATTTTAGGCACCACTTTTATAATTGTATCGTTTAAAGGGGTTGTTCACCTTCAATGTACAAATCTTATGAAACCACTAACAATGCTCTCAATGTGTTAGAAAAACCATTTTCCATAACAAAAAGTAAAAATGCCATTGTAAAAGCTAATTTCTATACCTATTAACTCAGTCCTTCTCCTGTCTCTCTGACCAGTTTTCTGAAGTGATGGGAGTGGCCTATTTTGAACCTGACACACCAAGAACTTCCTATATGATGACATCATCATGCCCATGCTTTGCCCTTACTTGTTTCCTATTGGATGTTGATACTGCCCTCCTCCTAGTAATTTATTGGGTGCTTGTGAACTGTAACCAGTCACATAATTTGAATGGTCATTGGTTGATTACTCAATTGTAATGGCAGAGGTTAACAGACGCAGCATATAAACAAACCTGCCTTGCAACAAACAATCACACAGCCATGCAGACAAATACTGCAGAAAAGGAAGGAGCAACATTGTTTGGCAACCTTTGGCATTAAGCATAATGTCAGTTATTTACAAAATTGCAACAAAACCAGCAGTGACTTGCTTAGAAACGTATGTAACTTACACATCTAGCAGGGACAGTAGGGCTGCCACCTCACCCTTTTAAAACCAAACACATATGAAATCCACAGGCTGAATGGCTAATTATCAACTCATTTAGATGCTGCAGACTGAACTGATTTCTGTGCAGCCATGTATCATGCATCTAAATGAATTGCTAATTAGCCATGCAGGCTGTGGATTTCATATGTGTTTGGTTTTAAAAGGGTGAGGTGGCAGCCCTAAGTGACAGGCAGAGCAGTGATGAGGGCAGGTAAGGGCGGTAATTTACCTAGGAAAACAATACCTTTTTTAAGTGTTCCACTTCTGGAACAAGATTTAGAGCTCTAAATACCAAAAAATTAAAAAGTTATATTTTTCATGATATAGGGATCTATACCAGAAAAATATTTTACCTTTTTTATGAGGTAAATACACAAAATAATACATGGACCCCCCCAAAAAAAATAATAATATATTTCTGGAAAGTACAAGTGTCATCTCCCATAGTAGCCATTATAATCAAATAATTCAAATTTTTAAAAATGATTTCTTTTTCCTGTGTAATAATAAAACAGTCGCTTGTACTTGATCCCAACTAAGATATAATTAATCCTTATTGGAAGCAAAACCAGCCTATTGGGTTTATTTAGTGTTTACACCATTTTCTAGTACTAAGATCCAAATTACAGAAAGATCTGCTATCCGGAAGACCCCAGGTCGCAAGCATTCTGTAAAACAGATCCCATACCTGTACCTTGTACTTGATCCCAACTAAGATATAATTAATCCTTATTGGAAGCAAAACCAGCCTATTGGGTTTATTTAATGTTTACATGATTTTCTAGTAGACTTAAGGTATGAATGAATATCCAAATTATGGAAAGATCCATTATCCAGAAAACTCCTGGTCCCGAGCACCTCGATCCCCCCATCTGCACAGTTGAAGTCTCTGCTGCACACAGCCCACACTCCCCCTCCCTCTCACAAACTTGTAACAGTTTCTCTTCAGTACCTGAATGCTGCTCAAATTCCCCAGCACAGCCAGCACAGGAAGCAGTGGCAGATTGACAGCAGACATAGCCAATAGGAGTTAAGTTAGCTGCCAGTACAATGTGTGATGTCATATAAGGAAGAGGAAGTGAACACTGTAGTGATTTTGGGGGTCAGTGACCCCCTCCCAGCACAGGGTCTGTGTGGAACTGAAGGATTAGTACAGGGACACTTCTGAGATGAATATCTCTTGAACTGTACTTTTTCTGTTAACTATTTCTATGGAAAAGTTTGTTCTATTCATGTGAACTGTTAGATTTGTCAATTTGTTACAAAGGTGAACAACCCCTTTAAGAATCACACAGAAAAAAGATTTGTGGATTTTGATAAATTTTAGAATTATTAATGCTATTTTGATTACAATAAAGTCAGACTGAGAAACATAGTGTAAAATTGGCAACAGACTTACTCCAATGTAATACCAATTTGAATTATCAGCAATTTTGTACCAGCCACTGGCAAAGCTATAGAGGAAGTAGACCCTAGCATGCATCGCGTCCCTCCAAAGATTTTTTTTGGTGGAGGGGGTGGGGAAGTGGTCTATTTATAGGTACACCACTGTACCCAGCTATCTCTGTAAAGGTAAGATGCAAAATAAGCTATACCCTTGTGCATTTCAGTTAATTTTCCACAACCTAAGGCTAGCTAAAGAGTACGACCTTATTTCCAATTCCAATCTTTCATAAACCTGTTTTTGCCAACCAGTTCATCATGGCATTCCATGTGCCAAGGCTGAGATAATGTAATGTGCTCTTTGGTGTAGAAACAGAACCTTTTTAGCAATTAGCAATGCAAAAACCTAATTGATCTATATATTTATCAAGGAACGAGAAAAAGAAACATGTACTGAAAGAGAAACAAAAAGAAAAAAAGTATGAAAAAGTAAAGGAGGAACACAAACATTCTGAAAAAGTGGAACAAGAGAAGAAAGCAGTGGAAATGTATGAACAATGGCTGGTAAGGATCTGCTCAAAAATAAGACATAATATAGTGAATAAAGTACCACCTATTGTAAAATATAAAGGATATTTAAAGTTACAGAGGCGTCCCATTTTAAGCAGATCATGGAACTTCAAGGGTGACTATTAAAATCCTCATATTTCGCAACAGGGGGTACTTTATTTAATATAATACACACGTTTTAGTGAGTCATGTGACAGAAATAACCACTAAGCTCTGATTATAACCGATTACATCACTAAGCACCATTTATAAGGATATAATTCACAGGATATGCATGGCTCTTGTGTAATATGCACATTTACATTCTTGTTTAACACCTTGAATTATCTGATTTGAATTATAAAAACAGTATGTTTTTTAGTACACAGACTACAGAGTTTGTAGAAGCACAACTTGGCTATTGAGGAAGTCTGGCGTGACTGGATGTCTAACATAATAGCCAGAACACTACTTCCTGCTTTTGCGGCTCTCTAACCTGCGCTAACTGAACAGTTAGGTTAGAAAGGAAGTAGTATTCTGGCTATTATGTTAGATATCCACTCACTCCAGCCTTTGTGCATTATATTTTTGGCTAACTAATTATATTGAAAACATATTTTATTCTGCACAGTTTTATTTAAGTTTTAATGTTATTAAAGCCCCAGGCCTGGCTATAGTTTATGTACATACATGAAGGGATGTTGTACCAATGAGGAAGCACAACAGCCCTTTTGACAGTATATGACTTTGCCCCCAAAGTATCTCCCCAGAGCTCCATATCCTCATGAGCATGAGATATGAAACGTTGACATTGATCTCTTCTCTAAAAGCTTTAACTGCATTTTAATGATACTTATTGGGGAAAAGGTACACATTTATGTTCATATTTAACCTTGCAACCCAGTACAGGTATGGGATCCATTATCTGGAAACCTGTTATCCAGAAAGCTCAGAATTACGGAAAGGCCATCTCCCGTAGACTCCATTTTATCCAAATAATCCAGTTTTTTTTTTTTTTAAATTACTTCTGTTTTCTCTGTAATAATAAAACAGTATCTTGTTCTTGATCCAAACTAAGATAAAATTAATCCTTATTGGTCGCAAAACCAACCTATAGGGTTTATTTAATATTTACATGATTTTTTAGTATGACGGTATAAAGATCCAAGTAATGGCAAGATCTGTTATCTGGAAAACCCCAGGTCCCGAGCATTTTGGATAAGGGTTCCATAGCTGTATAGAAATTGACAGAGCTCCCTCATTCGCAAACAACCACAACTAGAGCGAACACTTCTGTGTAGCCACACCAAGGATATTTTTATTTATTTTTATAAAATGTGGTTTTTTTTACTAAATGTTTCAATAAATGCATTTGTTTAGGCTGAGACAACTCAAATTTGAGCTCTGCCAAGGCTCTTTCACTTCCAGCAAAAAGCAATGTAGGCATAATGGAAGTGTAGAGTATTTGCATAGCAATGTAGTGCTATCTGCCTAAAGGTTTGGTGGAGCAATCCTAGGGATCCTATCTGAACAAAACAAACTTCTTGATGTGCCCTGGAGATTCCCTATGTAGTAGGTATAGGAGGAGCACTATAAGTAGATCTGCACAGGGGGCATCTGTTGACTGTGTCTGTCTCTGGGCCACATTAGTCTATATCATTTAATCAGCAGTGTTTTATGTTTTTTATGATTTCAATTTCATAGGAGAGAAAAGAAAGAAGAGAAAGGATTGAAAAGAAACAAAGGAGGCTTCAGATTGCATTAGATAAGGACCCACCACCTCCATGGAGTCCTCCCGGCAAAACCATTCCCTCAACAAAATGATTGGAAATATGAATGTCACATCTAGATCAGTTGATCCTAAAACATAATTATTTTACATTTTTGGGCTTGTTCTTTATGGAGTCACACAAAAGACATTCACAAAATGAGGATTTGAAATGAATTCAGCACCACGGCGCAATAACTTACTGTGCTTTTGCTACTGCTTGAATATAGAAAATGATGTTTGTTCTCTTTTTGATTGTCTGCAACAGCTGAGTACTATTCAGAACTGCATTTGTCCTTTTAGCCTAAACACCTGCATTTCTACTGAAAAAAAGAGATCGAAGCATATTTCTAAAGGTTAACTGCACTTAAGCATCCTGCACAATTTTTTTCCTTTCATGCTGTTCTTCATGTTTATATTTGAATCATAAATACTCAGCAGGTATTCCATAATTGCAGTTGAAGAGCAAACAGTTGGCCAGAATGAAGTGTTTTTAGCAAGTTCTCAAACACTTTTAATTGCCAGAATTGTAATAACTATTTCTAACCCTTCTATGCATATTTCATGGTTACTTGTGTGACAGACAAAGGGAGATATTTATCAAAGGTTGAGTTTTGGAAGTTTGCTAGGTTCACAAATCGAATGTTTTGATTTATGCAAAAACATATTGTTATTTCTACTTTTTATTACTCATCTTTCTATTCAAGCCCTCTCCTATTCCAGTATCTTGTTCGATGCATGGTTGCTAGGGTAATTTGGACCCTAGCAATCAGATTTCTAAAATTGCAAACTGGAGAGCTGCTGAATAAAAAGCTAAATAACTCAAAAAGCACAAAAAATGTAAACCAATTGTACATTTTATCAGAATATCACTCTTTACATCATACTAACAGTTAACTCAAAGGTGAACAACCCCTTTAAGGGATGAGCATGTTGCAGAATAAACATGAAATTGTCTGGTTTTCTATGAAAAATATAATTTTTTATAAACAATAAATTTGCCAAAGCTTTTCAGACCTCTGTCATAGGCTCATAGTGTACATGTGGGAGAACCTATCGTGTTCTTTAAATAGAAAGAAGATATTGAAAATGGAAAGGGAAAAATAGACAACATGTTTTGGGAGTTTTACAAGTGGTGAGCTTAGTGCTCATTCAGGCAGCGGTTCCTCTCCCAGTCTGGCTGTAGGTGGGGGGTGACTACTGTATATGCCTGTCCCCCGCCTGCCCTTCACAGACAAACGCAGACAATGTAATATGGAACTGTTTAAAGAAAATCAATCATTTCTGCAAAGAGTTGGTTAGTGGGATTTAGACAACTTCACCCCCCTCCCATTAGACGTTAGAGACAGTGGAAGATAACTGGTAACTGGTAATATAGGTAAAAGAACAATATAAGATATTTACTTATCAAATGTTGAATTTTGGAGCTATATGAGCGTTTTTAAACCTCAAATGAACTCATGACTCGAATGGTTTCTAATTTAAGCAAAAACTGGAATGGAAAAAACTGGAATCAGCAAGTTCGGGGAATCGGCAAGTTCGGGGTTAATGACCCGAAAACTCAAATTGATCAAGTTTTCAGCAGTAAAAAACTGGAATCGCTCAAATTGATCGAGTTTTTGGCAGTAAAAAAATGGAATCAGTCAAATTGATCGAGTTTTCAAGCATCGTGAAGGCTATTAACATCTTCAAATGGTTCTGCCATTGACTCCTAAATGACCTTGACAGGTTTTAGATGGTGTATTTTCAGAATCTACCGTTTTCCAGGGTTTTCCTTGACCTTTGATAAATAACTCCCTTAAAATCTGTTTATTAGAAATGTTATGTTGGTCCTCTCATAATTACAGGAGAATTACAGTTTTGTTCAGCAAATGAAGGTTTTCTGAGATTATATCAAGCCATTTCCTTAGTATTCATATCACAAAGCAAGATATGAAGTGCACTTATTATTATTTGTCCTATTAATGGCTATTCGTACGTTTTTAGGTAGGCATTTATACTGTATATATATATTCATATTTAGGTTAAATAGTAGTCTAGCACGTTGTACATTTACTCTTAACCAAAGTAGTTCTGGAATTGCCACGGCATAACACAGATAAATTAAAACAGATTGCAGTGCTCTTCACAGGCCCGGATTTGTCGAAAGGCCACCAAGGCCCAGGCCTAGGGCGCAGGATTGTAGGGGGAGGCATGCTGCCCAACCACACCCACATTGGTTCCAAAACACTGGGGATTCGCTGGAGATATAATCGTTTTTTAAATTCCCATGCACCAATCCCCATTGCTCTGGTCTAGATGATGAAAAATTGCACGAATAAAGGGGAGGGGACGGGGCAATGAACAGCAATGGGCCTAGAGGCGCTCACTATGTAAATCCAGCCCTGGCTCTTCAGTGATAGATACGTAGACACAACCTGAGAATTCAGAAGTTAAAAGCAGTGTAACTATTTTACATATCAGCTGTGTCTTTAAAAGCTCCCCTAAGGCACATTCAAGATCTATTGACATTATTAAATCAGGGACACGTCTTAATACATTCAAGTTGCAGAGTTTCACCGATTGCAGAGGGATTTAATGGAGTCGTCGTAGCCTTTCTAGCAGCATTTTCTACCATTTCCCTAGTATTTCACAAGATCGATGTAATTCAGCTGCATTGCCTCCTCAGTGTTGTCCTCTGCACCCGGTGATTTTACACCAATGGCCCCTGAGAAGAGGGATCTTTCTAAAAAAGAAGAGGGTCACGTACACTGAAGCCACAACTGCAATTATTATTCAGTGCAACTCAGTGAAGCATTTAAAGAGGCCTATAGCTGCTGGGAGATTTATTCAAACCCATCCTGGTATATTAATGTTTGATTTTCCAGGGGTCAACTCAAGCCTTTACCTCATCATCTCTTATTCCATGAATGTACCGATGTAAACATACTGTGCACCTTCTGTGAGCACTTTTGTGATAGACATTACTTTTCTATTTTTGCAGGTTTTTCAGCTGTGGCGACTGTACTGATGGGATTGCACTGATCCAGCAAATGTACATGTCCAGTTTTCTCAGTGTTCAGCTGTTCAGTTCACTCCCCATAGAGAGGAATGGAATACACCCATTCACATTCCTATGCAGTGAAACAAACAAAGGGCTCATTTACGTCCACAAGTGCAGTTTTGAGTGTAATCACCATGTTTTTTTCCCATAATGCAGTGTTTTTTCCCCAGAATTCCAGCGCCATTGTGAACCCAATGGTGGGCACACTTGCATCAAATATATTCAAAGTCTGTCTGACATAATTGCCTGTGTGTCCTATTCCTTCCACACAATTCAACTGGGACGATTGACTCAGGGTGTTGAGGAAACCCTGGAGCTACTGCCTAGTCAGAAGATGGAGAAAACTCTAGGGTTCGTCTGCCTCAAAAGATGCAGCTGAGCTCAATTTGGAAAGGAAGGAGTGAGTGGCGCAGAGAAAAACTATATGGAAGAACAAGCAGCGTATTTTGACACAAATACCTTTAAAGGAGTGGTTGACCTTTAAAATAACTTTTCTCATGTTGCCAATTTTAAGCAACTTTTCAATTGGTCTTCATTATTTCTTTTTTATAGTTTTTTTTTTTTTAATTATTTGCCTTTTTCTTCTGACTCTTTCCAGCTTTAAAGTGGGGTCACTGACCCCATCTAAAAACATATGCTCTGTAAGGCTACACATTTATTGTTATTGATACTTTTTATTACTCATCTTTCTATTCAGTCCCTCTCCTATTCATATTCCAGTTCAAATCATGGTTGCTAGGGTAATTTTGCTGAAATTGGAGAGCTGATGGATAAAAAGCTAAATAACTCAAAAACCACAAATAATAATTAAAAAAAAAATAAAAACCAATTGCACGTTCTCATTATATCACTTGCTATATCATACTCACTGGCGTAACTATAGAGGAAGCAGACCCCTCAAGGGGTCACACTGTTGTTACACCCCTGATCATACTAAGGAGCAAATTCCCTAACCAGCTTCGAAGCCATCGCAACACTTTGTGAGGCATAAATTCCCTAGGACAACGCTAATTCCCTAAAGTGCGAAGTTGCATCCAGGGCACCAAACGCTGGCAAATTTTCTCTAACGTTACTTCGGCAAAGAGAAGATGTCTCTTCGTCCTGGTCTGAGCTGGCGAAGGTAAGTCTGGCGCAAGAGGTAACGTTCAGTAAGATCATTATCTTAGTGAATTTGCGAAATTATGTCCGTTCGCCAGAGCGAAACTTCGCCTGGCGTTAGAGTGCGAAGCAACGCTAGAGTCTATCTCCTTCGCTAGCGAAGTGACGCCTGCACCCGTTAAGAAATTGGTGAAGTTCCGAAATGACGTCACGCTGCCGAATTTTCGATAGCGTTAGTCAATTCGCCCTTTAGGGAATCTGCCCCCAAAAGTTAACTCAAAGGTGAACAACCCCTTTAAGGGATGAGCATGTTGAAGAATAAACATGAAATGCTAAGGTCATTTTGGACACTAACAACCAGATTGCTGAAACTGCAAACTAGAGAAGCCGCTAAATAACTCAAAAACCAGAAATAATAAAAATAAAAACCAAATAATTGTCTCCGAATATCACCCTTATACTAACAATTACTTACAAAGTAGTCAGTGATCATTCATTTTATTTTAATAGCCATATACTATACTGCAAGAAATGTGCAAAACCTGACATGGATTTAAACAGGTGCATGTAAAAGTTGTTTTTATTATTTTAACCCTCCTGTGATCAGTCTTGATAAACTAGATTATAGAGATTTCTCCTCTGCCTTTGAAAGACTTTTAAATACAGTACGTCCAATAAAGTACCTTTGTACTGCGTTTAATTGCAGGGGTGACAAAACCATTGAAGCCGTTAAACAAATAAGGATAGCGTGTGCATTGTCTGCAGGGAGTCCTTACAGATATTTTCCCTTTGGCTGCTTTTTGCTCTGTTGTACAAGGTTTAGCTTTGAGCTCTCTTTAACAGCACCCCCATCTCTGATCATATTCTTCAGGTCACAAGACAATTTAATCAAACCAAAACTGCCATCATGGGAGGTTTAACAATCTCATCCTGCAAGGCTCCAGCTTGTGTAGCACAATTGTACACAACTGCAAATCGCATCACTAGCCAGAAAAAAAAGCATGACACCAATAAATGATGCCAGGTGAGAAATACTTCTTGATATGGAGATTCCTCATAGGCTTCATTCCTCATAGGCTTAATTGCCTTCATTTTAACTTCCATCTGATTATTATTTTTTTAATCCAACGCATAACAGATCTCAGGATTGCTAAATGAGCGCTCATTTATTTACGTTCTAACACATTATTTAGCAGCCTGTGCCGACATGATTTGACTTTGAAGCTAAGAATTTGTACAAAAGTTATTGTACAGGTATGGGATCTATCTATTCTGGATAATGGATCTTTCAATAATTTGGATCTTCATAGTCTACTAGAAAATCATGTAAACATTAAATAAATCCAATAGGCTGGTTTTGCTTCCAACAAAGTTGGCCATAGACGCAAAGATCCGCTCGTTTGGTGACATTGCCAAATGAATGGATCTTTCCCCGATATGCCATTAACGAGCATGGCTATATCGGGGGTAATCTGAACGTTAGGCATATGGCTGAAGGATGTGCAATGGGTCCGGCGGGATCGTTCGGTCAAAATCAAACCTGTCCAATCGAGCAAACGATCTCCACCAGACGAAAGATGTCGGCACTCTCCAAACACGATCCGAGCGTCTATGGCCATGGAGCGGTGGCTGGCTTTGCTTCCAATAAGGATGAATTATATCTTAGTTGGGATCAAGTACAAGCTACTGTTTTATTATTACAGGGAAAAAGGAAATCATTTCAAGAATTTGGATTATATGGAGTCTAAGGAAGACAGCCTTTCTTTAATTTGGAGCTTTCTGGATAACAGATTTTCAGATAATGGATCCCATACATGTATTGTATTATTATTGTATTGTATTATTCATTAATAATTTGGTAGTGAATTTTATTTCATAGACAATATTGTCAGTATTTTTAAACCCTAAAAATGAACATGGTTAAAAATGTCACGTGTATTTTATATACTTATTACACCAACCTAAAGTTTCAGCTTGTCAATATGATCCAGGACTTCAAACTTGTCACAGGGGGTCACCATCTTGGAAAGTGTCTGTGACACTCACATGCTCAGTGGGCTCTGAGCAGCTGTTGAGAAGCTAAGCTTAGGGGTTGAAGCACATTATAAAGCAGAAAATGAGATTGGCCTGTAATATAAACTGACGTTACAAGGCTGATTATTAAATTCTGATGCTAGTTGCACTGGTTTTTGTGCTGCCATGTAGTATTTATCTGTATTAATTACTAATCAGCTTTATATTGTGACATTTCTATTCTGTGTGTACTGTATATTGTGAGTGGGTCCCTAAGCTCAGTAAGTGACAGCAGCACAGAATGTGCAGTGAATCAGCAGAAAAGAAGATGGAGAGCTACTGGGGCATCTTTGGAGACACAGATCTTTACTGCAAAATGGCCATGGTTGCTTTGGGCTGGTACAGAAGCCCAACAAATAGGGGCAGATTTACCTAGGGTCGAATATCGAGGGTTAATTAACCCTCCATATTCGACCGTCGAAGTAAAATCCTTCGAATATCGAAGTCGAAGGATTTTGCGCTATTCCTACGATCGAACGATCGAAGGAATAATCGTTCGATTAAATCCTTCGAATCGAAAATTGTTAGGAAGCCTATGGGGACCTAACATTGGCCTCGGTAGGTTTTAGGTGGCGAACTAGGGGGTCGAAGAATTTTTTAAAGAGACAGTATTTTGAATATCGAATAGTCAAACGATTTTTAGTTCGAACCGTTCGATTCGAAGGTCGTAGTTGAAGGTCGAAGTAGCCCATTCGATGGTCGAAGTAGCCAAAAAAAATATTCGAAATTCGAACTATTTTTCCTCTATTCCTTCACTCAAACTAAGTAAATTGGCCCCATAATGTACAACATTTCTAGCCAACTTCTTTCATTAGGCTTTACTTCTCCTTAACATGCTGAAGACTGACAAGTTATAATGCCTAGTAGATATACCATTCCTACTAATTGCAACCCAGCTAACTATTTCCTACAGTTATTTCCTACAGGTATCTCTGACAATTTAATGTAAGTTTAATAAGACACACTCTCACATCTGGAAGAACAAATCTCTGGGACAAAGTTGGGATCCATCCATATCTCAACAGTCCTTGTCAAACTGATGGCAGCCACTCAAGTCTGTGTTTTTACACCTTTACTTGAAGGGCTAATTGGTGATTGGTTGGTATGGGCACTTGTGCAATTTAGCACCAATGTAGATAAATCAGCCCATGATGCATAGAATTAACCACTTTGTATACGGTTTTAAATTCTGCAAGTAACAAATATAATTATCTTTTGTAATTTGTATGAAATCAGTTTGGCCTTTTTCCTATATACTCTTTTAAATGGGTGGTTCACCTTTAAGTTAACTATTAGTATGTTATAGAATGGCCAATTCTAAGCGACTTTTCTTTATTTTTATTTTTTAAAATTTTTTGCCATCTTTTTCCTGACTCTTTCCAGTTTCCAAATGGGGGTCACTGACCCCATCTAAAAAACAAATGCAAAGGCTACACATGTATTGTGATTGCTACTTTTTATTACTCCTCTTTCTATTCAGGCCTCTACTTTTCATATTCCAGTCTCTTATTTAAATGAAAGCATGGTTGCTAGGGACATTTGGACCCTAGCAAACAGATTGTTGAAATTGCAAACTGGAGAGCTTTTGCATAAAAAAAACGACATAACTGAAAAACCACTAATAATAATAAATACAACCAAATGCAAATTGTCTCAGAATATCACTCTCTACATCATACTAAAGGTTAATTTAAAGGTGAACAACCCCTTTAAAGCAAGAGATAATGAATGTACGTAATGTGTCCTACACACAATGCAATGTCAGAGGCCCGTGCCTAATTAATAGCCCCATGATCACATACTCATTAACATCCATTAGCGCAGTCACATTCTGTCATATGATTGCAATAATATTGCCAGTCTAAACTTCAGCTGATGACATTATTAAAGATAAAGGAAGCTAATTAACCATAGCTTATACATTATTCTGTATTATGATCATAACATATGTAGGATTTAATCACTTGAATCCTCATTAGTCATTCCACACGTACATTATTTTTATGTTTACTGGCAATGCAGAAGCAAATAGTAGTATAGCCTGTGGGATGAAGTATAGCTCAGTAGATTTATTTGCACAACGACTTTTCTGGATTAATATAGCTTCAACTATTTGTGACACTTCACAGCCTAGTAATACTTTAAAGGGGTGGTTCACCTTTAAAGGGGAACTCCGGCTTCCAAACCAAAATTTAATAAAGACACCCACATAACACAGAAACCATTAATATACCCATCACTGTTACCCGTTTCTTTAAAAAGTATGAATAAATGCCATTTTCTGTGCTGAAATCCAGCTGTTTAACAGTTCTTCTCTTTCTAAATTTATTTGAAATCCTGGCAGGGAAGGAGGGACTAAACACTGATGTTGTAAATTGCAACAACTTCTCCACAGCTTACAGACAGCATGCAGGAACTACATAACCCACAATGCATTGCACTGTGATGTTCTGTTCCTTATTGAAATCATGTGTGCAGGGAATTGTGGGGTTTGGAGGATGCAGGCTGAGGATAGATGACTGTTGATACAAAGTAAAAGTAGTCTGTCAGCTCAGCAAAGTAGTCAGACAGCTCAGCAGGAGAGCAGGGGGCTAGGCTTAGGAAACCATTAAAAATCATAAAAAGTCTGCATATTTTTTAATTGATGTTTATTGCAAAGTTGCTTGAAATTATGTTTACTTTTCAAAAAGCTTAAGTTATGTTTGCGTAAAGTTAACTTTTAGTATGTTATAGAATGGCCAGTTCTAAGCAACTTTTCAATTGCCCATCATTTTTTTCTTTTTATAGTTTTTGAATTAGTTGCCTTTTTCTTCTGACTCTTTCCACCTTTCAAACTCAGATGATCCCATCTATAAAACACATGCTCTGTAAGGCTACAAATTTATTGTTATTGCTAATTTTTAATATTATTTCTCATCTTTCTATTCAGTCCCTCTCCTATTCATATTCCAGTCCCTTATTCAAATCAGTGAATGGTTGCCAAGGTAATTTGGACCCTAGCAACTGGATTGCTGAAACTGCAAACTGGAGAGCTACTATATAAAACGCTAAATAACTCAAAAACTACAAATCATATAAAATGAAAACCAATTGCAAATTGTCACTGTCTTCATCATATCAAAAGTTAATTACAAGGTGAACAACCCCTTTAAATTTTAGGATTATGTACAGACTGATGCCAGCTGAAAAGAACTGACCATTCTAAAATCTAAAATATACCAAAAGTTAACTTAGAGGTGAACCACCCCTTTATTAAAAACATTTAAACATTAAATAAACCCAATAGGATTGTTTTGCCAGCAATATGGTTTCATGCAGCTCAGGATCGAGTACAAGGTACTGTTTTATTATTGCAGAGAATAAAGAAATTGTTTTTAAAAATTAGAATTATTTGTTTAAAACGGAGCCTTCCTGTAATTCTGAGCTTTCTGGATAAATAGATTTTTGTACTTACCGTTAAATCCTTTTCTCTTGTCCTACATTGGGGGACACAGGCACCATGGGGATGAAGATCCTGTTGCTTGGAGAAAGGACACTAAAAGGTTAAAGTGGCTCCTCCTCCTCCTGCTCTGGGCTTCATCCCCGCCTACCTCCTCAATCCTCAGTTTTCTGACCGAAGAAGAGATGACGAGCCCTACCAATTGCCCATGTGAAGAGAAGGAGCTCCACCCCAATGCAAGCTACGCACGGTATGAACCACCTGCTGTTTGAAATTGTTGGTATTTGAACAACAAAAATTATATAAGATATTACCTGATCAATATTAACATGAACTAATACAGGGAGGGAAGGCCTGTGTCCCCCAATGTAGGACAAGAGAAAAGGATTTAACGGTAAGTACAAAAATCTATTTTTCTCTTGCCTAGATTGGGGGACACAGGCACCATGGGGACGTCCCAAAGCTACCCATGAGGGCGGGACTTTTTACCCCTAGTGTTCAGGGAATAACCACCTGCAACACTTTCCTGCCGAAGCTCGCTTCGGCTGAGGCGAATGTATGCACCTTGTAGAATTTGGAAAAGGTGTGTGTGGATGACCACACTGCAGCCCTACAGACCTGTTCTGCTGAAGCCTGGAGGCGAACCACCCAAGAAGTGCTGAGTGAAGAAGTAGAATGAGCTGAACCCGGAAGGGTGTGGCCTTACCTCGTACCTCATAGGCCTTCAAGATTGTTGACCTAATCCATCTTGCATTGGTAGCCTTAGATGCCTTAAGGCTTTTCCGTGGTCCTTCTGGTAAGACAAAGAGGTTGTCTAGCTTCCTTCTACTCTTGGTAGCCCTGGTGTATGTTCTGAGAGAACGAACCACATCTACGTATGTAACTGTTCCAAATTTGTCTTTTGTTCAGGACAAAATGAAGGAACCAGCAGGTCCTGGTTAAGATAGAACTCCTTAGGAAGAAATCCAAGGTAGGCCTCAACACCGCCTTGTCCTTGTAAAAAATCAAAAATGGTGGACGACAAGATAGAGCTGCTAGTTTTGAAACTAGTCTAGCCAAAGTGATGGCTAATAGAAAACTACCTGAAGAGTCAGCAGAGTTAATGGAATTGAGCCAATGGCTCGAACGGTTGCTCCTGCAATACAGAAGGTACCATATTGAGATCCCAGGGAGGGATTGTATGACGGTATGGAGGTATCATCCTCAATGCTCCCTGTAGGAAGGTCTTTATGTTGGGCAGCATAGCAAGCTGCTGCTGCTGAAAAAGGATAGATAAGGCTGATACCTGAACATTCAGTGAGCTGAGTGCCAGCCCTTATTTCTAAACCCTCCTGAAGGAATAACAATAGGCTACTTTCGTCCCAGGACTGTGGGTCTTTGGCTTAGATTTACACCAGGATATGAATGTCCTCCATACCCTGTGGTAGATGTGTGCGAAGACGGGCTTTCTGGCCCTTAGTAAGGTCGGTATGGCCTTTTTTGGAACTCCTGATCTGGCTAGGATTATGGCTGCAAGTGTCATGCCGTTAAATCCAGCCATGGTGAACTCAGGTGGAGGATCAGTCCCTGAGATAACAGATCCATTCTGTCTGGAAGGTGGAATGGTGCGTCCACTGATGAACTTATGAGCTCTTCGAACCAAGTGTGGTGTGGCCATTAGGGTGCCACTACAACTGTTTCTACCCTTCTTGATTACCCTTGGCAGAAGTGCCAGTGGTGTGAAGACATATGCTAGGTGAAACTGCCACGGAACCACCAGTGTGTCCATGCTAGGGCCAGAGGGTCATTGCTTCTTGTGAAGAACCTCGTAAGCTTGTTGTTGTAACTGGATGCCATTAAGTCTACTTCCGGAGTGCCCCGCCTTGCCAGAATCAAAAAACCTCTGGGTGTAGGCTCCACTCTCCCTGATCTAAGGTCTCTCGGCTGAGAAAATCTGCTATCCAGTTGTCCACTCCAGGGATACTGCGGAGATAGCTGGTACCGTGTTTTACACCCACAGAAGAATTTGCTGTGCCTCTGCGAGGGCAGCTTGACTCCTTGTGCCTCCTGGTGGTTGATGTAAGCCAACGCTGTCACATGGCCTGACTGTATTCTTACAGGTAGATCTTGAAGTCTGCCTGACCATTGGAGCAATGACAGGTAGATTGTTCTTAATTCCAGGATGTTGATGGGGAGTAGTTCTTTCTGTGACCAACGTCCCTGTACGGTTAGGTCTCCCAATACTTCTCCCCAACCTTCTAGACTGGCAACTGTTGTGATGACTGTCCACTGGTGATTGGGGAAGGGTTTTCCTGACGGAAGTGTTGTTGGTCAAAGCCACCAACTGATAGAGGTTCAAACTAGATCTGATAGGGGAATCCTGCAGTTTAGGTTCGCTCAGTTCCTCCTCTGGTGTTGGAGTAAGGCTCTGCATGGCTCTGGTGTGGAGCTGCGCATATGGAATCGCAGGATGACACTATAGTCCCTAGCACTCTCATGGCAACCTTAAAGGTACCTGATCCATTTTCTGCAGAGATGACAGGAGCCCCTGCATGGAGGTGATCTTGGATTGGGGAAGGAAGGCTCTTCCCAATGAAGAATTTAGATCAAGCCCTAAATATTCTGTACTCTGGGAAGGTATGAATCGAGATTTTTGGAAGTTTATCTGCCAACCGAACAGCATTAGTGTCTGGAGATGAGTTGTGGCCAGTGCCATGGAACTGGCCTTTACCAGTTGGTCGTCCAGGTATGGTATGACACTCACTCCCTGCAGTCGCAGGTCCTCTAGAGCCGCAGCCATGACCTTTGTGAATAGCCTTTGCGCGGAGGATAGTCTGAAGGGGAGTGCCAGGGATTGCCAATGTTCTCCTGCCACTAAAAAGTGAAGGACCCAGTGGTGGTTGGGATGTATGGGGACATGCAGGTATGCATCTTTGATGTCGATCACCGCCCTGAAATCCTCTATGTCCAGGGACATTAGGACTGACTGGATGGATTCCATCTTGAAGTGGTGCTTCTTTACATGGTCGTTTAGTGCCTTTATGTCTAGCACCAGGTGAAAAGATCCATCCTTTTTGGGTACTATAAACAGGTTTAAGTAGAAACCGAAGCCCCTTTTACCCTTGAGGGACCGCCATTACTACCGCGGAGGCAGTCAGGGCGTGTGGAACCCCATGGAAAGCTGAGTGCCTGGGTTCTGTGGTAGGGAGCCTTGAGATGGAAAATCACCTCGGAGGTAGCTGAGCGAATTCTATGAGATAGAAATGATCTGTAGGACCCAGGGTTCCAGTACTCTATGCCGTCACACCTCCCGAAAGTGACTTAAGCGTCCCCCAAAGGGTTTAGCTTTCAGGGGTGGGCACCTCCTCATGCGGAGGCTGTTTGTCCCGTGCGGGCTTAGGTGCTGCTCTGCTTCCTGACCAAGAAGTGCTCTGCCTTGACTGGAATCTGGGGCGGGTCGGAGCTTGTTGCTTTTCATGTTGGGACCTCTGGCTCTGTAGCTTGAGAATTTTCCTTCTCTGTTCAGCACCAAAAAGTTTTTTTTTTTTTTTCAGAGAATGGGAGACCAAGCAGAGACCACTTCAAGGTAAGATCTGTTGACCAGTTTTTTAGCCAAAGGAAACGTCTGGCTGCAATGGATTATGCCGAAGCCCTTGTGACGAGCTTAGCCGCATCCAGGACTGCTACGCAAATTTATGTATTTGTGTCCGCTATCGGAGCTAGAAAGAGGTATGTGGAGGGGTCTTCTGAGCCATGAGTTGGGCCACCTGTTCCACCAAAACTTCCATTGACCTGGATACCCATGGGGTGGCAATAATAGGTCGTAGAGTTCTGCCTGCTGCTGTAAAAATCTACTTGCAGAAACCCTCAAGACGTTTGTCGATAGGATCGTTAAAGGAAGCCGCATCGACTACTGGAATGGTGGTGGTCTTTGACAATTTAGAGACCGGTGGGTCCACTGCTGGGGGTGAAGACCAAGGTCTGTAAAGTAAAAGGATAAGTTTGAGTAAAGCGATGGAAAATTGGACTCTATGGTCTGGCGTTTTCCATTGTGCTTTAACAATGTCACCCAGCTGTTCATAGGCTGGAAAGACACAAGAAGACTTCTTTTGCCTCTTGAAAATGTTATTGGTTCGCTCTGCTAAAGGTGGGGTGTGCCTGAATCAGGCTCTCGACCTCTCATTGTGATCTAGGGGTATCCTGATCCTATTCATCTGCGGATAGGATCTGTCCCTCTTCCCAATGCCTCTTCCTGTTCATCAGGCAAAACAGGTGGGGAAAGGGGAGGTCGCTTTGTGGCCGACTGCTGAGTGACTGGTCTGTGAGGCTCTGTAGATAGATGCTGTAGGACCTTATCTAGAGTCTCTGGAACTCTGGCTAGGTTTTGTAGACCAGCTAGAGATAGAGCGCACACCAATTCAGAATCCAAGCTCGTTTGATTAGCCGTAGCTGTCGCAGAGCTGGCTGGTAGGGCTGTGTGGGATTGTAATTGTGCAGTGACTGCTGCAGTCTTACAGGCTTCACATATTGGCTCAGCCAAAACACTAGCAAATTTAGGTCTGCAAGTAGCCCATGCCAAATACTAAATTGCATTGGTGGTACATGCAGTTGCCTGCTTGGGAAGGGACTGGTCATCTGCCCTGCCTGCATGGCTATACTATGTAGTGCAACCCAGTAAGTAAGATATTGGGGAATATTAGGAGAGTCCAGAGGAGTGAACCACTTCTCCCTTAGAGTGCGATCTGTGGAGACAGAGGGAAGTAGTGAAAAACCCCACAGTAGGTCCCATAGAGAGAGGGAAGTGTTAATCCCCTAGAGAAAGAGTAAGGGAAGTGTAACTACCTATTCACCAAGGTAGGAAGGAATGGTGCCTTGTTCTTCTCTGTGAGAGACAGTGAGGCTGGAAACGCTCAGTACTGGAGAGAGAGATGCGGATCCAAAATGGCTGCCAGAGAGGTTTCCCGGGCTTTGGTATAGTACCTTAGTAAGATGGCGCCCGTGAGGCGCGTGTGCAGCGACTCGTGCACAATGAAATAGACGCAGCGCCAGATGGTGGCGCGAAAGATCGCTGGGAATGGCACTGGGTTACCAATGCGGGGACTACTTTTAGTGCTGTTGTCCCATTATGATCTACATATATAAAAGCATTGTTAGAATTCTGTTCTATGGAAAATATTACTTAATATTGATTCATGAGGAAATGTATATTGTAACCTTAACATAAATATCAAATAAAAAGCATGAAACAGGAGGGTGATTTAGACAAACTGTGTGTTGACAGTGTCTTTATATCTACTGATGACCAGCTAAAGGTCTACTGGTAGATCCCATCTACCTTTTGGACATCCCTGGCCTAGGGAAATCTTTGTCAGAGAATAGCAGTGAAAGTGAAACTAAATGCTTAGGAAAATCTGTGTGAGAGAATAGCAGTGAAAGTGAAACTAAATGCCTTTCTGCAGAGCTGACAGGCAGCATGTAATGGGGGGAGGGAGGAGGGAATTGACTTACCTCCTCATGCCAGCCAGGAATGCTCAATAAAAGATATACCCTCCGTCGTGGCTACTGGTGCAGCCTCCGGAGAGCGGGAACCAGTGCCCAGGGTAGTGTGGGGGGAGCTCCCCAGCCTGCAGCCTCCGTAGAGCGGGAAGGCTATAGAGCATCTTCACATCAGAAGTCCTTGGCTGGAGGGGTTCTGGAAGAGAAACACTGACCCCTAGTAGTGGCATGATACTGAATAAATCTGTACCATTGCTCCCAGCCACGAAGTGTCCATCCTCCTTCTGAGGACACTAAAAGAAAACTGAGGATTGAGGAGGTAGGCGGGGATGAAGCCCAGAGCAGGAGGAGGAGGAGCCACTTTAACCTTTTAGTGTCCTTTCTCCAAGCAACAGGATCTTCATCCCCATGGTGCCTGTGTCCCCCAATCTAGGCAAGAGAAATGAGGCTTCTGGATAAGAGATCCCTTACCTGTACTCCTGTTTGAGAAGAATGTAAATGTTCTTTTTCTGCATATATTTATTAGCAAGTGTTTTAAATATAGCAGCAAATATTTCCTTTTATAATAAATTTTTGGAAAGGTAAGAATGCTTGATTGCAGTGATAGAGTGAGAGATGCAGATACTGTATATCTTATTCACACTTTGGTATATTTAAAAAGAAGTGCAGATTTTGTTATGGTTTGTTTTTGCTGCAAATCTGTCCTGCCAGGTGAATGATGAAGTCAGTTGCTGGAGGGCTGGGTAAATACAGGATGCTTTCCACACTTGATCGGGTTACTGTATTTGGAGCCGTTGGCAGTTTTTTTATAGCTCTGCAGATCGTGCATTTTTGGGAGATAAAATAATAACATGCAAAGGCTCATTTTCACTTTTTCTGCAGCCATATTTTGAGCCATGAAATACAGAAAGGGAGAATAGGGAACTGTAAATAGCATTATACAATATTTCATGATATATACACCTGGCTATGCTGAAAACAAGCATTTTATTTAAATGGCAGAAGCTTTTTTATCTAAAATGAATTCTAACATTAATATCCATTTTATAAAATACTAGGCTCAATATTATTCACTGAAACTTTCTACTCTGACCATATTGATGGTTTGCCTAGAGGAAAAGTGCTCTGCCCCTGCCCTGTTATTAAGCTACTGCTGCCTCTGTTTCTTGAGCTTTTAAATGCCTGGAAAGTGCTTTAAGTCACAGTGCAATCCATCTATGCTTTCCATGCTTTAAAGGAGAAGGAAAGGTACCGAAGCAGTTTATTGTCAGTAGATTACCCACAATAGTGCAAACTATAACACTATATTTATTCTGCAGAATGCTTTACCATACCTGAGTAAACAGCTCTAGAACCTCTCTGTTTGTTTAGGATAGCAGTTCCCATCTTCACTTGGTGTGACATCACATCCGGCCTGAGTTTCCCTGCTCATTCATAGCTCTGGGCTCAGATTACAGCAGGGAGGGGAGGAGGGAGGGGGAGAGGAGCAAACTGAGCATGCTCAAGCCCTAGCTCTAGAGGTTTAAGCTGAAAACAGGAAGTCTGATACAGAAGCCCATGTGTACACAATAGAAGGAAAGAAATGGGGTGTTTCTTTTGACCGAGGACTCAGAGCAGCATTACTTTGAGGGTTTACTGGTGTATTTATATAGACCTTTCTGATAAAGCTTACTTAATTTTAGCCTTTCCTTCTCCTTTAACAGAAATCCATTAGCCAGTACACTCCAACACACACATACTATATATTTTTAACTTTCTGTGCATATTTATTCTTACTTTTCTGTGCTCCGCAGTAGACAACACATGTCAGTGGGGGTTGGGGCAGGTGGTTTATTAAAGCTTAATGCTAATAAAGGCCAAGCAAATCACTGTACATTACTGTAATAGCCTCCATTTGTAAGTGTGAGTTGTATGTAAGTCGGATGTTTGTAACCCTGGGACTCCCTGTATATAAAAAGAACCTTGAATATCCTGTACCTCACTGAGGCAACTTTGGGCAACTATTGAAAACGCATCGCTGCGTGTGCATTAGCGCAGGCGATTTTGCGCTGTAGCCTATGGGGAAAAGACGCTAAGGCAGTTCGGGGAGATAGTCGCGCAAAAGACATGGCGATAAGTCGCCAGACGACAAAATCTCCCCAAATCTCCTCGTCTGGCCTTACCCTTAAGGTATGGTGATCCAAATTATGGAACCCCTTATCTGGAAAACCTCATGTCCCAATCATTCTGGACAACAGGTCACATGCCTGTAATTAGTGTAGCGCTATAGTAAACTGACCTTACTGTGGTCAGTTTTAGCTACTTTCCATGTGGTGTGGAACCACAAATGAGGCCCTCTCTCAGGGGTAAGCCCTCGCAACGGGGTGGGAGGCAGAGTGTAGTGCAACTGTAACCAGGTGCAATAGCATAAATAATGGACGCCAGTAGTTTTTTAATGCTTAACCAATGAACTGTGTTTATTCAACATAGACTATATCCACAATGGAGCATAGAACACAGATAGCACAAAGGTAGCATATACTCACAGTACCAGTATAGGCTGAATCACTGCAGGCCAGGGAATATACAGCAGAGAGAAAGTTGCAGCTTGTGAGGGGTATTGCCTAGTTTTCAGGATCTCTTTGAGTGGCAGCTAGGGGAATTCCTATCATCCCTAGTCTCGACACTTTGGTCCCTACTCTGGGTCAGTAATACCCTGGGATCGTAATCCCTCTAATATCCTCGTCGGAGCCTTGAGCTGCTCAACTATATAACCTCTTTATCACTCCTAGAGTGATCTATAAAAGAGTATGCTATCACTTTACTAGGGCCACTGGTCCTAGGTTCACACTACCCATTCCCTTCCAGCCTGCTTGGTTGGGCTAAAGTAATGAACCCAGACCTCATAGGCACAATGTGTTTTATGACCAGGTTCCCATGTTTATAAACCAATGTTTTCTACATCTGCAGCTTAACACATATCTGAAAGTGCTTTTGTGTGATTCAAAATAGTGTAAATGATGAACAAACCAGGGAGAAGTTATTCACTGGGATGCGGGGTTGTAAAGAAATAACCTCAGAACTTTCATTATATATATATATATATATATATAGGCACTTAGCCAATGACTAATATCATACCTGTAATGTTATTAAAGGGATACTGTCATGGGGAAAATACTTTTTTTCAAAATGAATCAGTTAATAGTGCTGCTCCAGCAGAATTCTGCACTGAAATCCATTTCTCAAAAGAAAAATTTTATATTCAATTTTGAAATCTGACATGGGGCTAGACATTTTGTCAATTTCCCTGCTGCCCCTTGTCATGTGACTTGTGCCTGCACTTTAGGAGAGAAATGCTTTTTGGCAGGCTGCTGTTTTTTCTTCTCAATGTAACTGAATGTGTCTCAGTGGGACATGGGTTTTTACTATTGAGTATTGTTCTTAGATCTACCAGGCAGTTGTTATCCTGTGTTAGGGAGCTGCTATCTGGTTACCTTCCCATTGTTCTTTTGTTTGGCTGCTGGGGAGAAAAAGGGGGGGGGTGATATCACTCCAACTTGCAGTACAGCAGTAAAGAGTGATTGAAGTTTATCAGAGCACAAGTCACATGACTTGGGGCAGCTGGGAAATTGACAATATGTCTAGCCCCATGTCAGATTTCAAAATTGAATATAAAAAAATCAGTTTGCTCTTTTGAGAAATGGATTTCAGTGCAGAATTCTGCTGGAGCAGCACTATTAACTGATTCATTTTGAAAAATTTTTTTTTCCCATGACAGTATCCCTTTAAGTAGTGCTCTGTAAAAATTAATATATAATACACAAGAGCCAAGAATATCACATACTGTCAATTATATCCTTATAAACGGTGCTTAGTGATATTATTATAATCGGAGCTTAGTGATGTCATTTCTGTCACATGACTCACTGAAACTTGTGTATTATAATAAATAAAAAAACCCTTGTTGCCTCGTGTTTTTATATGGTCATGGAACTCCTCGGTAACTTATAATATCCTTATATTTTACAAGAGGAGGTACTTTATTCACTATATATTTTGATATTGTGTAAAGGACAAAAAAAGTATAATGCGTATACAAAAGTAAATTGATTAATTTAGTTATTAGCATACCCTAGAAAAGTATTTGTCTAACAGTAGAAACTGTAAAAAGAGGACAGATTATTACCAGGAACACGTTATGTATTTCTGCCTTTTACTTCTTAGGTCAACTAAGTCATTCTTTAATTGAATTTTAAAGAGTTGCATTTCCCATAGGACAACTGGTATGCCTCATCAATAAACGTTGTTTTGTTCATTTGCAGTAACAAGACTGAATACTAAAATTAAATGTTATTTTAAGATTTTTTTTCACTGCTGCTTAAAGGGACGGAGCAGAAAGAATAAGCTGCACTCGACGACTGAATTGGTTTACACGGTGTACATCACTCACAAAGGGGGCAGCCGGCCCCTGAAACTTTTGGCTTTTTTGTACTCTGCATAAATAATAGTTTGGAGGTACCTCCGTGCACACCAATTCAGTCATCGAGCGCAGCTTATTCTTTCTGCTATGTATTATACTCACGTTGGGTCACGTGATTTTGTCTGCACAGACCAGAATATTCCCTACAGTTTCTCGTTCACAACTGTGAGTGTATCAACCCTTTTTTTCCTCTTTTGCTTAAAGGGACCGGACACCCCATTGTTTAAAATAAGTTCAATGAATAGAGCTTGTAATAAACATAATTTTTGCCTGTTGTTTTATTCATAAAAATTCTATGCTTTTTGCTACTTCTTGAGCTAAACAGGACAAACGTGAACACTGAAGCTGCTCCATGTTTGGGCCCTTCAAGGTATAGAATTTGATTCCTACTGCACAGATAATCCCATGTATAATGGACTTCTGCTTATCTGTAAAATGGTAATCTTATTAGCTGTCTTGCAAGAACCAAACAAGTAGATTCAGTTTCCATGTTTGCCCTGCTTAGCTTAATTAATAACAAAATCTTTAGAGTAAAACAGAAACAAAAATCATATTACAAGCTCTATTCAGTGGATTTATGTTGAACAAGAGGGTATGTTGCCCTTTAAATGCCTGCAGTGTTATGCACTATGCCCAACTAGTACTGTTGGCACTAAATGTAAAGCATGGCAATTCCTTTTCTATTGCCTAAAAATGATTAATTATACACTAATACTCAAATCAGCCAGCCTGTTGATCTCTACATAAATCATAAACGCTTCAAGCGTCCGCACTCTGATAATTCTCAGACATATAACTTAGACATATAACATAGTTTGGAATGAATCATTCCTGGACCAGCACTTCCCAAAGAGCCCGGAAGATTTTTTCACTCTTTCTAGGACAAAAAAGACTTGAAGCCCTTAGGTGCAACCCAAGGCTTTTTTCCCATTTTTTGGTACATTGCTCTGTATAGGTAATTGATGCATAAAGGGGCTTCATCACCTTTCATATGAAAAAAAGAATGGGTCTATTTTCTTTTAAAACACAACATAGGGCATAAGGGCATTCCCTTTCAATTGTCAATGATTTGTCTGCAGCACACATCAGATGTCACTGTTTAATTCCTGTCAAAAAATACTATTTTTTGACTCCAACACCTTTTGAATAAGGTATCTTATTCTTCTTATTATGTCTTATTAAACACTTGCATCACATTAAATGCTCACTCATTTTGTGTGATCCATGACATTCTTATTGCCACTACACAGTCAAAATTGCTTGGGGTCCCAGACCATAATCTACAGTGGGGTAAGAAGCTGCTAATGAGCATTTATATAGAAGTCATGCCAATTAGCTCTAACAAGGTGGCTGCAGTATATTTGCAGAAAAAAACAAATAGAAAGACTGCATGTGCAGTAAGAGGGGCAGAACACAACTTAAACCACCAGTCTAGCAAAATGTTCACATGGGCTTTGACATTCTTAAAATCCATCTTTTAATGAGAAGCTGGAAAAGTCAGAGCACTTGGTAGTTAATGGATGTAGGTACTTGCAATGGACAAATTGAAAATATTGTAAGACTAGCCATCATAAGATTCTGCTGATTATTCTGTACAGTACCATTCCTGAGCACATTGGTTGTCAATGTCAGCTTCAAAATCTTTTTTATGAACAAATTCAAGTCATTTAATTAAAAGGCAAGAGTTTTTTTTTTTTAGGATATATCATTCTGTAAATACCTACTGTATTTTTCATGGCTTCTGAAATATTATCTAAACAACAGTGTTATTACTTTAAAACTGATGGACTGGTTAATTATGTTATTAGTACATTTCTGGTATAATTACAACTGGCCTTTTTCAAGATTGTTCAGAAATACTCATTCCAGAGTAGTTTGGGTGTGAGGGCTACTCACCCTGGTGGTCTAGTGGGCCAGCGGGGACGCCCGCCACGCCGGTCTTACTCTTCACAAGCGCCAGTTCCCTAGTGCATGTGCGGGGCACTCTGCTAGATTTAAAGGCGCAGTCGCGCTGGTGTGATGACGCCAGTGCGCAATGACGCGAAACTCAAACACCCTAAAAGGAAATTCCATCCGGTGGGCTGTAGAAACTGATTGGAATGACATGGCTCTTCGTAGCCAATTCCGGATAGGGCTCTCTGATACTGTCAAGGACAGCTTAGTAAACTACCATCTATCAACTAATTTGGATGATCTAATGTCTCTTGTCATCCAAGTAGATAGAAGACAGAGGGAGAGAAGGGGTGAGAAGGTTACTTCCTTTCCTACTGGGTTTGCTAATGTTAAGCCATCTAACCCCTCTGTGCCTCTACCTCAGGAGGAACCCATGCAATTGGGCATAACTCATCTAACTCCTGAGCAAAAGGCCCACAGGCGGAATCCGGGTCTGTTTATTTACTGTGGGGAAAAGGGTAATTTTCTTAACCAGTGTCCTAAGAGGCCGGGAAACTTCCAAGCATAAATGGATAAGGGGAGCTCCATTTGGGTCGAGAAGTTTCCTCTCCCCAATTTTCCTCTAGGATCATTATACCATGGTACCTACAGGCTCTGTTAAGGTTTCCGCTTTTGTGGATTCTGGGGCAGCAGAGAATTTTTTGGATGCTACCTTCGCAGTAAGGTTTAATATTCCTCTAACTCCTTTAAGTCCTCCCATGAGAAGTTGACAAAAAGCCTTTGGGGTCAGGTTTGGTAACCAAAAAGACTGCGGTCTTGTCCATGTGCATTAACAACTTGCACTCTGAGGAGTTATCCTTCTATTTTATCGAGGGTTCTTCTTCTTCTCCTCTAATTTTAGGTTTACCTTGGTTACGGGTGCATAACCCACATATTAATTGGGTAACGGGGGAAATTCTTTAATGGGGTCAAAAATGTAAGGGCTCTTGCATAATTATTCCTCAATTGGTGGCAGTCACATCCCTAGAGGGTTTATTCGCGGCTTATGCTGATTTCTCTGACGTGTTTTCTAAAAAAGCCGCAGAAACTTTACCCCCACATAGGCGTTATGACTGTCCAATTGACCTCATTCCTGGGTCTACTCCCCCTAGACGGAGAACTTATCCTCTTTCTTTTCCCGAAGCCCTTTGCAATGAAAGAGTACATCAAAGAAAACCTAGAAAGAGGTTTCATTAGGCCCTCTAGTTCCCCTGCTGGTGCTGGGTTCTTTTTCGTGGCCAAGAAGGATGGAGGTCTTTGCCTATGTATCGATTATAGAGGCCTTAATAAAATTACCATCAAAAACCGTTATCCCCTTCCGCTGATTTCTGAACTATTTAATCAGGTCAAGAATGCTACTATCTGTTCCAAACTTGACCTTATATAACATATAACCTCATTTGTATAAGGGAAGGGGAAGAGTGAAAAACGGCCTTTAACACCAGGGATGGCCACTACGAATATTTAATTATGCCTTTCGGTCTTTGCAACACCCCTGCAGTGTTCCAGGGATTTGTCAATGACATCTTCTGTCAAACAATTTGCTAAGATCTGGTCTGGGGCGCACACCTCTCTTTCTGCAGCTACGGCCGCTCAAAAGAGGGCAGCTGATAGGTCTCGTAGAGAGGCACCCAAATATCAGGTAGGAAACTCAGTATGGTTCCCTCACTCAAGTCGGGGCCCAGGTTTATTGGTCCATATCCCATTACTGAAATAATCAATACTTCTTCTGTTCGTCTCAAACTACCTGATAATTTTAAGATCTCTAATTCTGTTCATGTCTCTCTGTTAAAACCAGACACACAGGTGCGCCAACAGTCCTTTCCTCCCCCGATGTTGGTAGAAGGTCAGCCTGAAATCGTAGTCCAAGAACTCCTTGATTCTTGCCTTGTGCGGGGTAAGTTGCAATTTCTTGTACAATGGAAGGGTTACGGCCCTGAGGATAATTCTTGGGTTCCTGTTTGGGATGTAAGGGCTGATCGTCTCAGGAAACAATTTCATCTTAAATTTGCTGAGAAACCTGGGGGTCCAGTGGCCCCTCCTCGAGGGGGAGGGTAATGTGGTGGTCTAGTAGGCCCGGCGGGGACGCCCGCCATGCCGGCCTTACTCTTCTCAGGCGCCGGTGCCCTAGTGCACGTGTGGCGTGCCTCTGCTAGATTTAAAGGCGCAGTCGTGCTGGCGTGATGATGCCAGCACGCAATGGCACGAAACTCAAACACTATAAAAGGAAATTCCAGTGTGTAATTCTTTGCCCGTTATAGGTTTTCTCCTAGCGAGTTCCTGGTGCTTCTGTGCTATTTAGCTTCTGTTTTCTGATATCTGATTACCTGTTGTGGCTCCTCCTGAGGTGAAAGGTGGCTGTTAAAGGCGGAAGCAAGAACCGAGAACAGGGTGCTTAGCCTTGGTTCTGGATTTCGGGTGCCGACCTTGACATTGGGATTATTTACATTTACATGTGTTTGAGTTTCCTTGTTTTTATTTATCTACAATTGTTCCTTAACCTTCTATCTACACTATGTATTATCTTTAAGTTCTCCTGTGTATGAGCAGTGTCTTACTATCGCTTTCCTCCAGCTGCTGTACTAACAGTTTACATACTTGTCAAATTTTTGACCCTGTAGACTTACTACATATTTCTCCTTTATCGTTCAGGTTGAAAGTCAAACAGTAATACAGAAAAGGCAGGGGATTGAGGAAACACTCCAATCCTTAGTAAAATATACAAGTACAATGGACGTCCAGTTAATCTTAGCCATATTAATTACAAAAATGCAAAAGTGGGGAGAGTGGGGATTGATGCGCATTCCATGGTAATTTCCACTAGTAATTTCATATCTTAGCTTAAACCTGTACTTTTAAAAAGCATTTTTTAAAAGTTACAAAATTATGATAATAAAATTGTCAAGCCACCATACCACAAAATGATGGTCCTAACGATTTACCCAGGCCCGGATTTGGGGCTTAGGGCGGCAAAAAACTAGGGGCTTCAACTGCTTTCTGAAGAGCCATGCGTCCCAAGGTAGACTGAGTTTACGCACATTCAGTCTCCAGGACCGCAAGGCCGGGCACTTGCCCAAGAAATCCAGCCCTGTATTTACCTCCTACTTTTGATTGGTTGACACACAAAGAGGGGGTTAAGGAGTACTAAAAGGTAAAGTGAAATAGAAAAGTACAATGTAGTTCTTCTACAACCCAGAGTTATTTTGCATGAAGAATAGTCGAACTCCCATGTGGCACTATATAAATAAATGATGATGATGTTGTAGGGAGGTGCCAGCCTATAAAAAATAGGACTGGGAGGAAAACAGTTAGGACCACTATATGGAGTTTGACATATAAAAATAAAAACTGTTGATAAGAAATATTATGTCAGGGCACATCCACATTTACAGTTTGAAAAAGCAGGAGGGAGTTACTACAAAATAGTCATCTGGACAAATATTTCTTCAGACACGATGGGTCATTTATCTGCTAATAATGACAATAGTAGTGATACTTCATCCGAACATGAACTTGCAAGGAAATGGTGTAGATAGTAGTGTCCTAAGACAACTGAGCATTAGTTTTATTTTTTTTTTCTGTTTCTTAATTATTTAGGTTTTAAGTTCTGTGCCACCTAGTCTTGGAATTTAGACTGCTATTTGATTGCTAGGACTTAATTACTCTAATCGCTTGGAATGTAAAAGGGAATACGAATAGGAGAGGGGCTAAAAGGATTTAAAGGAACAGTAACATCAAAAAATTTTTAAAGTAAGAAAAGTATAATGCAGTGTTGCCCTGCAATGGTAAAACTGCTGTGTTTGCTTCAGAAACATTACTATTGTTTATATAAATAAGCGGCTGTGTAGCCATGGGGGCAGCCATTCAAAGGAGAAAAGGCCCAGGTTACCCAGCAGATAAGCTCTGTAGAACATAATGGTGTTATCTGTTATCCACTATTTAACCTGTGCCATATAGCCTTTTTTCAATTTCTGCCATTGCTACACAGCAGCTTGTTTATATGAACTATAGTAGTGTTTTGAAGCAAACACATCAGTTTTACCAGTGTAGGGCAACACTACATGATATTTTCATTACTTTAAAACACGTTCATTTTTTGGTGTTATTATTTCTTTAATGTTTTTTGGGGGTTTCAGGGATCAATGTCCCCAAAACCAGATTGCATTTCCAGTTGCAGAAAGTAGAAAATACAAAGGCAAATAAATGAATAAATACAGAAGAAGTTAATTTAACTGAGAAGTTCATTTAAAGTTTACAGTTCATTTAAAGTAAAGGCACATATCCCACCTTTTAGTTAATGAGCCCTGCAGTGTTTATGAAAGGTCCCATTAGACCTTGGGTGCAGAATTGTTAACATTTGCTGCCTGTGTAGATAAAACTTCAGGCTGAGCAACGGCTGTCTGTTTGCCCTGCACATATTTTCTTTGCCTATTTAAAAAAAAATCTACAACTAAATCTATTTATTCCAGAATCGGGAAAATGTTATAGTTATAGAAAAGTAGTACATCCAGGATGGTAATAAGAAAGTATAGTAAATACAAGTTCCATTTCTGTTTATATATTTCAAACTATTTTGTTGATATAATGTGACAAGAAAATCCATACAATGAGATTTCTTTTTATTATGACATATCCCTTTTGAATGTCAGCTAATAATAGTGATTTTGTTTTTTTACTTCTTTTCTTTAATAAAAGGTGACATTTCAAATATAGGATTCATTCTTTTTTGTTAGGAACTGAAATGAATTCATATAGCACAAAGTTTATTATGTTTTATAGCCCCTTTGCTTCTGATGCAGCCAGTACTGTTTCTTGCTTCCCTGGTATTATTTTGTGAAATAAACAAACAAGTTATATGTACTTTTCAGTTGAATACAGCAATTAAAGGACAAGGAAAGGTAGGTTTAGCAGGGTTGGACTGGGCAGGCAGGACAACAAGAGAAAACCCTGCAGACCCAGGCCCCATTCCTTGCCGCAGCACAAAAGGGGGTGGAAATGCTCATGATGGGGCGAGGGCTGTGATTGGGGGAGGGGCCCAAGACTGGTGTGGGGGGGCCCCTGAGTTGGCAGTCCCGGACACCCCAGTTCAATGCTGATCTTCAGAATTAGTGAGGAGTCTGCCTGGGATAAGCATGATGAAGGCGGCATTCAGTTGGCAACAATATCCTGCTATGGTGCATTTTTTAAAAAGAATAGGAGCATCAACCCAGGGTAAAACCCCCCAGTGGTTGTACTTTCCTTCTCTTTTATACATTCCCATATATTAGTATGTAATAGAATGCTAATCCTAAGCAATTGGCGTTTTGACTTCTACCATTGTAGAGGTCAAAAGGCCAACGATCGTAACGATTAATGTTCTTAAGAATAATAATTGAAGGGACAGTATAATCTCTTTTCAACATGAGTTCAATAAATAGGGCTTGTGCTGAAAACTTTATTCCTATTGTTTTAATCACAAAATCGTTTATGTTTTTCTTATTTCTTCTGCTACACTGAGAAATACTGTATAAGCCACTTCATGTTTGCTTATTGTAAGGTAGATACTTAGATGAGCAGACCACACATAATCCCCATACATAACAGACTTCTGTTTATTTGTGCCTTGCAAGGACCAAATATAGAGTAGCTTCAGTTTCCCTGTTTGCCCTGTTCAGCTCAAGAAATAAAAAAGAGAGGTCAGGAGAACTAAAAGAATCACAGTGGTGCAAAGAGGCAAGGCAAGAGAGATTAGTTCAGTAAGGAGGTGATTTAATAAAAGGCACTAAGTTTGCCCAGGAGCAGTAATCCATAGCAACCAATCAGCAGGAAGCATTTACTGGTCACCTGTTTAAAAGCAAACAGCTTATTGGTTGCTTTGGGTTATTGCTTCTGGACAAACTTTGTGCCTTTAATTACATATTGGGGCATAATAATGTATAAGCACCACAACAAATTCACCCCTTGTTGCTACAATATACCTGAACAGGAGCACCATAGCATAATGACAGTTTTTATACAACTGGCAAAAAGATAAGCCCAGTTCATTGCACTCATGTTGGAAAAGGTGGTATCCTGCATATTTAATACCTGCAAACTTACTCAGGGTTGGATTTACATAGCGGGCGCCCCTAGGCCCGCTGACGTTCATTGCCCCCATCCTCTCCCTTTTATTCATTTAAATTTCCATCATTGGGACTGGAGCAATGGGGATTGGTGCACAGGAAATTTAAAAAATGATTGATCGCCTAGTGTTTCTGAACTAATGTGGGTGTGGTTGGGCAGCATGTCTCCCCCTAAAATCTTGACGCCCGGGCCTTGGTGGCCTCTTCACAAATCCGGGCCTGAACTTACTTCAATTATGTCCATCTATGCCCTACTAAAAGAAACCTTCTGTTACTTACTTTAGCTCAAGTATTCATATTCACCATTAGAATAGTATTTTTAAATCTTGTACGTTTACAATTTATTATAGCCCTAGAGAACGCATCAAACAAAGGACTTTCAGAACTTTTCTAGCCTGACAGCCAATGTTTAGCTGCTTGGCAGGTTATTGATCTTTTTCCTAGAAATGCCTTCAAGCAGTTTCACAATGTAGGAGAGACAACAACCAGCTGGCAGTTACAAAAGATTTTCTAAGAAACAATGTATGTCCAAAAGTAGAAGTTATTTGTGACTTCACATAAAGGACAATGTTACAGGTACATGCAGTACTGTATAACACAGTATAAAGAAATGTTGTTATTAGATTTTATAAGTAATAAAATATGTGTAAAAACTGTTTCCAGTGGGCAGAAAAGATTAAGGGTACCTCCTTTCAAGGCCATGCTATAATGCACGATTTGTAAAGTTTATGTGCCATTCCCAGGCATCCAGTTGTTTCCATTGGAATGATGGTTCTAATTAAAACACATAAGTATAATTGTGTAAAATGGTAGACTGCAATCGAGTACTGGTCCTTACCATTTTTCTGTGTTGATTCTACCTCCTAGTGTGCCTTAGTTCCTGCACTGGGGTCACAGTACAACCAAGGAAACCCAACTGCCACTGCCGGGCCAAATCAGCTGAAGCCCTAGGCAACATGCCTGGCAACTAAATCCCCGTAGACGTTGTGAGGCATGGGATTGTTCACAGGACTGGAGGGCCTGGATAAGGGGTAGGCTGGGATTGTTCACAGGACTGGAGGGCCTGGATAAGGGGTAGGCTGACAGAGTAGGTACATGCCTAATGCCTCCTCCATCTGTGCACATGCCTCTTCTGTCTGTCACTATTTCCAGCCTTGCCCATTGTTCACTTTATACAGTTATCACAGATGCAAGTGACTTTAGATTTGGATATAAGGGGTCATACACTCAGTCTTTCACTCACCTTAGATACAAGCTAGTCTGGCGTAACAGCACCCCAAAGACGGCCGAACACACAAAACACACTACCTGCAATAGGAGCCAGTGCCAAAGGCACAGAAAACAAACAAAGAGAATATATATAGTGTGATATTGTTTGGTATATAACACCTCTTTTTGTGCTCGGTGGGAATTATTAAATGCACCACATGCGTGTAGAACCTGTCCACTTGCAACGCCACAGTATGGAATAAAGATTTTACTTTCCTTGTAATAAACTTTTTAGGTGGGTACTTACAAACAGAAACATAACTAGAGGGGGGTGGGCCCTGGCGCAGGACGCGCAGCCGGGCCCCCTGCCCCCCTCCGTACACGGCGCGTGAACTGCCGGGGGGCCCTGAGGGGGTGCGGGCCCTGGCCCGCTCGCACCCCCTGCTCCCCCGGTAGTTCCGCCACTGCTTACAAACATTATCTTTCACAACTTGCACATAGGAATCTTATCGTGCAACACAGCTCGCCTTCTGGTGTAGGCTGTAGGGTAATATATGTAGCAGCAATAGTGTAAAATACCTTTTATTATTTAAAAGCAAATATTTAAAATACACTCATATAGCGTCCTCGTGGAAGGAGACGGTGCAAGGTGGATCTGCATTGAATCAAACTATGTGCTCCGAACCCAAAGACTCTATGGTGATACACTAAATGGCAGCTCCAATGGGACATGGCATATGCGTAGATATGCTTTTATACAACAATTCCCATAGGGAGGAAGCACACCAAACATATGATTTTGCCTTTTAGGACATTTATTCAGCAGTGTTGGCACAAGCTTTCGGGGTCAACCCCTTCCTCAGGTGCAATAAAAATCAAGTGAACATCATTGCATTAAATACCTTTAACACCATGTGAGCTATCATGTGATACAATTAACTGTTTAGTGCTCGATCCCATTCCTCTTTATATAATGGTTTATACATATCCCAAAATTCATGAAGGAAAGAAGAATCCTTTTAGGAAAATTCATTGCCTGCAATATAACAATAAATACTATAAATAACTCATTTAAAACATACTTGTATCAAACATTATTTGCAACAATATTAAAACTTTTACAAAAAGCAATTAATACATTATCCTTCACCGAGTAACGTTACTATTGTAGCCTAATAAAGGCTTGTTACATATTATAAAAAACATCTCATATTAAAACTTTCATTTAATCCCATAGGTGTTAGGGAATCCAATCTTTTTATCCACACTGCTTCTCGTTGCAGCAACCGTTTTCTTATATTACCTCCCCTCTCAGTAGTTACCTGTTCCAATATATTCCATCTTAATTGGGCAACCGTATGTTTATTATGGAAAAAATGTTTTGCCACCGACATTTCAGACAAATTTTCTTTCTTATTTTCCTGTTTCTCTGTATCTGGTGTAAAGTTTCGAATACTACTTTTATGCTCATTTAGTCTAGTTTTTATAGATCTACTCGTCTGTCCCACATAGGTAAGTCCGCATGGGCATTTTATCATGTAAATGACTCCTGTACTGTTACAGGTAAAATGCCCATTCAATTTTATTGGATAGCCCTTGGATGGATGTGCTATAGTGTCCCCTTTCAGGATACCATTACAATGTGCACATTCACCACATCTGAATGTGCCATTTTTTAAAGGTGCCAATAATCCCAAATTTTTATCTTTTTTTAGGATTTTTTTAGTCACTGTCTGTCCTATGGATTTTCCTCTTCTATACGAGAATAATGGCGGGTCTTTAAACAGTTTACCCATTTCTCTATCTTTTTGTAGTATCCTCCAATGTTTCAAAATTATTCGCCTAACATATGGTGTCTGGCGACCAAAAGTTGAAACAAATGGTATCTGAGAATTTTTTTGTTTCCCCTTTCTTTCTCTTCTTATTAATAACCTTTTTCGTTCCATTACTTTAAGGTCTTGTTTTACCTCATTAAGTTGGTCCCTGTCATATCCCCTTTGTGAGAATTTTTTTATCATAGCATCAGCTTCCTGTTCAAATACATTTTCTTTAGACGTAATACGTCTCACCCGACTTAACTGGCTGCGTGGAAGTCCTTTAAACACCCCCGGTGGATGACAGCTTGATGGTAACAATATTGTATTACAATCTGTAGGCTTATAATGGATTGCTGTAGACAGGGTATTATTTTCAATAGATACTTTAACATCCAAAAAGGCTAGGTCTTGTTCCGACCATACTGAGGTAAATTTGATGGTATTATGTACCTCATTTAAATTTTTCACCATCATTTCAAATTGGTCCACAGTACCATCCCAGATCAGAAAAATATCGTCCATATAGCGCCAATACTGCAATATATACTTGTTCCACATATTGTTATTAAGGATATACTTACTTTCAAAATCATGCATAAACGTATTTGCATATATAGGCGCCATATTGGCCCCCATAGCGCAGCCTATCTGCTGGACATAGTATTGCTCAAAAAATACAAAATAATTTCTGGTCAATATCATCTCCAAAATTTCACAAGCAAAATTAATTTCATGATTTTTTTATCCAATTTGGTTAGGTATTGTCTTATGCTTTCAATGCCCTCACTATGTGGAATTGTAGAGTATAGATCACATACATCCAAAGAGCACAAGAGTACCTTCCTGTCTGGCAATTTTACATCCATTATTCTATCCAGGAAATCAGTGGTATCCTGGATGCAGGTATGCAGTAAAGAAAAAATTGGTTGACAAATCACATCCAAATATATAGCTAATGGTTGTAAGATTGATCCACATCCTGACACAATTGGTCTCCCTGGGGGATTTTTTAAGGATTTGTGTATCTTTGGTAGAAAGTATATATATGGTATCTGAGGACATTCAACACTAAGTACCTGAAACATTTCTTGTGATACAAGACCATCCCTCACAGCACCTTCTAGAAAGTAATCTATTTGTTTCTTAAATAATTCAGTCGGGTTGAAAGTAAGCTTTTTGTATCGATTTGCATCTCCCAACTGTCGGCGTGCTTCATTAATATAAGCTTCTCGATCCAAAATAACAGTAGCACCGCCTTTATCCGCTGACTGAATAATAATATCATCATATGCTTTTAGATCATTTAAGGCTTTAATTTCCATTTTTGACATATTATTATTTTTTATATTTCTTTTATCATGCTTACTAGCAAGTATTAGGCTACAATAGTAACGTTACTCGGTGAAGGATAATGTATTAATTGCTTTTTGTAAAAGTTTTAATATTGTTGCAAATAATGTTTGATACAAGTATGTTTTAAATGAGTTATTTATAGTATTTATTGTTATATTGCAGGCAATGAATTTTCCTAAAAGGATTCTTCTTTCCTTCATGAATTTTGGGATATGTATAAACCATTATATAAAGAGGAATGGGATCGAGCACTAAACAGTTAATTGTATCACATGATAGCTCACATGGTGTTAAAGGTATTTAATGCAATGATGTTCACTTGATTTTTATTGCACCTGAGGAAGGGGTTGACCCCGAAAGCTTGTGCCAACACTGCTGAATAAATGTCCTAAAAGGCAAAATCATATGTTTGGTGTGCTTCCTCCCTATGGGAATTGTTGTATGAAAACCAGGCTTGGAAGTAGCTGGAGGAGTTGAATGCACCCTAAAGAAAAAAGGAAAAGTAAGTGGTGTGCCGAAGAATATGTATGTAGATATGCTTTTAACCATGAACGCTATGTCAGTATTTTTTAAAATATTTGCTTTTAAAGGAGAAGAAAAGCTACGGAGGCATTTTATTGCCAATAGATTAGCTGCAATAGTGCAAGCTAGAATGTTATATTTATTCTGTAGAATGTTTTACCATACCTGAGTAAAAAGCTCTAGAATCTCTCTGTTTGTTTAGGATGGCAGCTGCAGTATTAGCTTGGTGTGACATCACTTACACCAGAGTCTCTCCCTGCTCACTTATAGCTCTGGGCTCAGATTACATCAGAGAAGGGAGGGGGGGGGAAGAGGAGCAAACTGAGCATGCTCACGCCCAGGGCAAGGAGGCATAAGCTGAAGGCAGGAAGTCTGATACAGAAGCCCATGTGTACACAATAGAAGGAAAGAAATGCAGTGTTTCTTTTGACAGAGGACTCAGAGCAGAAATACATTGAGGGTTTACGGGTATATTTAGGTGGACCTTTCTGATAAGGCTTACTAAGTTTTAACCTTTCCTTCTCCTTTAAATAATAAAATGTATTTTAAACTATTATATTTTATTCCCTACGGTGGCATTGCAGGTGAATGGGGTCTACACACATGTGGTGCATTTAATAATTCACGCCATTATCATCTCATGCAGATTTGAAATGTGAGAAGATAATTCATTTAAATTAAAGCATGGAGACATATTTATGACAAATCGGCTAGTAGCACAGCCATTTTATCATTGCGCATTAGCAGAATGTTGGGAGCATTGTAAAATTGCATTGGCAGAGACTGAAACCATAATCATTTATTTAAGTCTGAATTCAGTTCAGGCAAATAAATGTCTTCTCTTTTGTGTTACAGGGTGAGAAGTCTCATCTGCAGTCTGCACATATGAACATACAATGATGCTATGGAAATGTAGTAAATGACATTGACTAGTAATGCTTGAATTTTTTTACCAGGCATGGATTTACGGTGACATTCTTCATTCTACATCTGTGAATTGTTTTGCCAAACTGCACCCAAAATTGGCTGCGGAAAAACAAGAAAGAAGCCACTTCAATGCATTTGGAGAGAGAAAAACCTTGAAAAAAAATGCCCATTGATTCTAACTTGAGGGGCAGTCAGAATGGCCCCAAACTGTCAGCCAACATCTGCTCTGCAAGTACATTTTTTGTTTTCCTAGATGTTATTCCTGAATGTGAATGTCATATATCAGGTTTTACTCTACATTATGAATATAATCAGAATCATTTGAAATTTCCTGGCATTACAGTGACATCCATCAAACGACTCAAGTATAAATCAAAGAAAAATGAAAGCATATCTGTCACGTCTGCTGGCATAAACATAACAGCTAATGCTAAGCTCCCGTGCACAGCTTGGAAGATATCTAGTAATTACAAGTTTAACACATTGCACTACCCAAAAGCAGCAGATGGATAACAAAATGCACAACTTTGATGTACTAAATAACTGATCTGAATGTGCAAACAATGAGTCTCTAACTGTATTCTTTACTGACTCCCTTGCTAATTTTAGAAATGCTCTGTAATATGCCCCAGTGAGTTCCATGATTTCAGTAATGTTCTGCTCTGGTGCAATAAAAATAGTTACATTTAAAATGTAATCAATTGAGAATATAGATCTAGTAAACGCTGGCTCCATGACAAGAATGTAAATTGTACAAAAGTATTATTTTTCTTAAATGTTCTACTTAAGACTTGTAGGGGTAGATTTGACTTAGGACTTGTAGGGGTAGATTCACTAAAGGGCGAAGTGGCTAGCGCGATTTTCCGACAGCGCAGGGATCACTAACAGGCGCAGGGATCAATTCGTTACTCCGCAAAATTCACTTAAGTGTGGATTTTACTGAATATTAACTCTTTCGGCAGAGTTGACTTCACCACAGACCAGGCGAAATGGTAAAAAGAAGCTTTCTCAATCTTCTGTCACTTATCTCATATCGTGTGGGCCGAAAATGCATTCAAGTTCAAAAAACGCTGGCGACTTTTCCTTTTTTTGAAGCGGGATTGCTTGCAAAAGTCCTAACTTAAACTGGCCATAGACGCAAAGATCTGATTTTCAGACCGTGTGTGGAGTCCCGACATTTTTCGTCCAGAGGAGATCAGTCGTTTGGTCGATCGGACAGGTTAGAAAATATCGGCTGCTGATAATATCTCTTCGTGTATTGTCAATCGTATGATTTTCAGTGGGAGACTGTCACCAGCTTTGGTCGGACATAACTTTCGTACGATTGCTGTCAGGGGCAGAAAATCGGCTCATCTGTTCTTTTCTACTTTATTTGATCGGAATGGTTAGTGGCAGGTGGGAGATGGGGAAGTCCGATCGTACGTTGATTCGTACAATCGGATCTTTGCTTCTGTGGCCAACTTTAGAATCTTGTTTGGGTAACCGGTTTTCTAAAGACATTTTATAGTGCGATGGGTGTGAAGTGGTACGATGGGTGCGAAGCTGTTGCTGGCGAAAATTTGACAGTTATTGAATCTGCCCCGTAGTGCAAAACCTATGGTGGCACTTGCTTCCTACTAGATATTTCTCTTTACTCCTCTTCTCTCAGCAGTACTCCACTGTTCTCAGTATTACCCAGTCTGCAGGCCACACCCACAGATGACACTTCCTGATGAGCTCACTGTTGTGTGGATGCAAGGGAGTAGAAAACTGTCAGAAAAGGTAGCTGGAGGACTGCTCTCCTTCATAAGCAAAACTGGAGAAACTATAGATGGGCTACGAGCAAACAATATGAGAGGCTGAGGCCGTGACCGCTGAAACTAATACTGTATACTTTGAAGCTCAGAAGGCTGTACTAAGGTACAGAGTATTAAATCAAGCCCATTGACCTAATCAACCCAAAGAAGACTGCAGATCCAATCAATAAAGCCATTGCAGAAAATTAATTGCATTCATTTTATTTTTGACCAGCCTTTAATTGCCTTTTTGGGGTATAATACTGATTTTGGCACACTGTTTATAGCACTCGGAGTGCTTCGTTTTCCAAAGTTTCCTCGTGAGGCAACTTCGGCCGACTTCGGAAAACAAAGTGCACCGATTGCCATCCCAGCGGTGATTTACATTGTAGATCGCGGGAGGCAGTTCCGGGATTAGTCGCCCTCAAAGAAGAGTTTTGAATCTGAGCGTGTGTCTCTGCCCTTAAAGACCAGTAACATCAATTTTTAAAAAAAAAAAAATTTTTTGTATATAACAAAAAAACCACCAAGACATATTTAACTTTAAAATCGCAAAGTCTTTATTATTAAATAACTTACCGATACTCCTTTTGCGCTCCTCTTGAGAAAAGGGAACAGGGAAGAGAAATTGATCGCCACATGATGGATCGTCGGCCTGTCGCCTTTTCTTTAAATATGTGCTTTTATTTTTCTTTATATACAAACAATTTTTTTTTCTGGTCCTTTAAGGGAGATAGTAAGAACAGGACTGAGCTGCATTTACTAATGCTGCTCAATGCAGCAGACCCCTCAGCTTCCTACATGAGCACTAAAGGACTTGTGAAATGGCAAAAGTTTTGCCAAACACATCGGAGTGTACAGACGTTTCCTCTTGTGCCAAATGCATTAGAGGCAGTGGGCATTATTTATATGTTTCCCCCCCCCCCCAAGCCAAATGCATTGAAATCAAAGGTCATTTTTAATAAATATCTGTTTAAGCACTTTCCTGACAATTCTTCCTAACAACCAGGAAAGTGTTAACTATAATCAAATCTCAACTGACACTTCATTAGGAATCTCCAGCTAATTTTTGAGTTAATCTGCCCCTTATTGTTTTAGGGGGTTATTCATGATTTTTTTAAATAAAATAAGACTTTAATAAAATCACAAATTTTTTGGAATTTATCAAACCCCGAGGATGGAAAAGTCTGAATCAGAAAATCCGGCATCTCAGACCTGTCAAGGTTGCATATAAGACAATTGGAGAAGTCTCAATGATTTTTTGATGTGCACTGGGTTTCGTGCAATACCCCGAAGTTTTCTGAGTTTTCCGGCAAAAAACATAAGAATTCTGAGTTTTCGGGTGAAAAATTAGGGATGCACCGAATCCACTATTTTGGATTCATCCGAACCCCCGAATCCTTTGTGATAGATTCGGCCGAATACCGAATCCTAATTTGCATATGCAAATTAGGGGTGGGAGGGGAAACAATTTTTTTTACTTCGTTGTATTGTGACAAAAAGTCACTCGATTTCCCTCCCCACCCCTAATTTACATATGCAAATTAGGATTTGGTTTGGCCGGGCAGAAGGATTCGGCCAAATCATGCTGAAAAAGGCCGAATCCCGAACCGAATCCTGGATTCGGTGCAACCCTAGTGAAAATTGGATTTTTTCCTGCAAAAAAAAAAAAATAAGAAATAAGCGTAAAAACCAGAGCGGATTTGATCGGCGTTTGCAGCAGAAAATGTTGAGATAAAATGGAATTTGATAAATAACCCCCTTAATGTTTTTAATCTGATTTAATGCAAAACATTTTCAAACACTCTGGATTATCCCAGGTACCAGACATTCCTGATGAAATATCCCATACCTGTATGTAGGAAATAAACATTTGCAGGTTTGATTTGTTTTTCCCCAACTACACTGTTTGAGTGAAAGATTGTTTTACATAAACCATAATTCAAGGACTGGTAGCTAAACCGGCTGTCCTGTTTGTGTTCTATTGATTGGACCGGGAGATATATGTTGTGCCATCTGTGTCACAGTCATTCACTATAAGGAATATACAATCATAAAATGTGTTGAGAAAAGGTTTTTGCTGGGTACTGTATATGAGCAGTATAACGGGCCGTGAATAGACTTTATTTTGCAAAACTGTATTCTAATCCTGTAAAAGATTTGCTTCTCCTTACTCTTGCTGAATATTTATAGCTTTTTCTGGCTGGCAAGCTTCACACTTATGTGATTTTCAATCTCACAGAAGTATACATCAGAGTCGTATTTTAATGGAGAGAACGGTCATTGTATAGGGTCAGTGCCAGACAATGAATTGAAGATAGATATGAACTCAAGGTCAACAATGATATTGACAAACACTCACTATTCAGAACAAGGGCTACTGTTTAAAAAAATCTTTCAAAATTGTTTTTGCAAGGGATTAGAAACTCAGGAAAATATTGACTGATTAACTAATGTACAGTCAGTGAAACCTTCATTTAACTGATTTTAAAAGGATTCTGTCACAGGAAACGTGTTTTTTTTTTTTTTTCAAAATGCATTAGTTAATAGTGCTCCTCCTGCAGAATTTTGCTCTTAAATCCGAGCAAAAAGATTTTTTTTAGATTTGATTTAAAATTCTGACAATGGATCTAGACGTGATGTTAGTTTCCCAGGTGTCCCAGTCATGTGACTTGTGCTCTGATGACCTTCGGTCACTCTTTACTGCAGCACTACAAGTTGAAGTGGTATCATCCACCTCCCCTCACTCCCCCAGCAGCCTAACAACAGAACAATGGGATGGTAACCAGATAACAGTCCCCTGGCACAAGATAACAGCTCCCTGATGGATACGAGAATAGCACTCAGTAGTAAAAATTAGAGATGCACCGAATCCACTTTTTTGAATTCGGCCGAGCCCCTGAACCCTTTGCGAAAGTTTTGGCCGAATACCGAACCGAATCCAAACCCTAATTTGCATATGCAAATTAGGGATGGGAAGGGGGGAAATGTTTTACTTCGATGTTTTGTGACAAAAAGTCACAAGATTTCCCACCCCACCCCTAATTTACATATGCAAATTAGGATTTGGTTCAGCAGAAGGATTCGGCCGAATCCTGCTGAAAAAGGCCGAATCCTGGCCAAATCCCAAACCGAATCCTTGATTCGGTGCATCCCTAGTAAAAATCCAAGTCCCACTGCGACTCCTTCAGTTACATTGGGGCATATTTACCAAAAAGTGAATTTAGAGCTCACGACAGTCTGAAATTTGTCCAGTGTCTATTATTTTCTATGGGATTTTCAAAAACCTACATATCAATGGGTAAAAGTGAGAGTTCACCTTTTGATAAGTACAAAAATCCCATATAACTGAATGGAGCGTGGAGGAATTATACCCCATTTAGTAGGAGAAACAATAGCCTGCCAGAAAGCAGTTCCATAGTGCAGCACTGGCTCTTTCTGAAAGCACATGACCAGGAAAAATGACCTGAGATGGCTGCCTACACACCCAGGGGCGATCCTGGCCCCTCCGCCGCCTGAGGCAGCTTGGAGTTGCTGCCGCCCCCCCCCCTCCCTGGTGCTCTCACCTTATTGGTTGGGAGGCTCCACGAGGGTGGCGGCGAGGGCCAGGAAGCTAGCATAAAGCTCTTAAAGTACCAGGAGCAGCATTTTTGCCGCCCCTGGTACCTATTGGGGTGCTGCCGCCTGAGGCGAGTTACTCAACTTGCCTCATTGGCTGAGCGCCCCTGTACACACCAATATTACAACTAAAAAATATTCTTGTTGGTTCAGGAACAACATTTTATATGGTATGGATTGAATTATTATTGAAATAAAAATTACACCATAAAAATCATGTCCCTCATTTTATACTTTTTTTAAAGTATATAATGCATTTCCCTAATTTCACATTTTCCCAGATTTTACACCATTTTTTCTGGTTCCTGAAAAATGTAAAATGGGGGTTTTACTTACTTATTTAACTACAGTGTTCAATATATTTGACATTTATTGGAATGAAATGCAATGTAGGTTTTGTGCTTTAGATGTCCAACCGATCCTTTTAATTTAAGTTGAATCGCCTTGTCTTATCCATGTCCTTTAAATAGCGATGAACGAATCTGCATATTTGCAAAATGCATCTAAGCAATCGTTTTTCATGGCCAGTTTTTGGGGCAACTGCTTTGTTTTTGGAATCCAAATCTTAAGTACACTTTTTCAAGAAAAATGTGGTAAATTTTCTTGCCAAACTTGCTAGTATATTTCCCCATACAATAATAGTAGGGAAAATCCTCTAGAGAATTTTCTCTAGATAATGTTCACCATGGAGAAAATTAGCACGAAAGATTTAAAAGTGGCGGCTCTATCTTTATAATGGAAGTTTGCCAACCTGAACTTGGATTTTCACTGGACAAAATTCACCTGGAGAAAAGAGGTGAATTTACGCCAATGAAAAGAGAATTTTCACCACTACAAAGTTGATTCTCCAAAACTTGGTGTATTCTCCTTTTAGTAAATTGGCGACACTGAGGGAAATCTTCATTTGTGGCGAAACTACGCCAAATTTTTACTTTCACCCTTCAGTAAATGTGCCCCTATGGGTGTTTCTCGTGGCAACTTTTTTGCTGTGATTTTTACCAGTGCAATATGCATATTAATCTATGGGCATTTTTCAAAGTACATTAGGATTTATTGCAGCTTATTTTCACACGTGAATTTTTTTTTGCCAACTTCAATAAAATATTTGCTGGCAAAATACGGTAATCCATTGTGAATTAGATGCAAAAATTTTTGCTTATCACTAACTTTAAGTCACGGTTGCAAGTGGCATTGGGGCCTGTCCCTAATTCACCTGCTGTACCTGCTGCCTTTTTCCAAGAGGAAATGAGCTCAATTAATGTTATTAGCCTGTTGCTGAAAGATCCAAGGCCACCAGTTTAGCCAAAGTTATCTGTCCAATCAATATAAACAGTGCTTAGTGATGTCATCAGTTATAATCGGAGCTTAGTGATTTAATTTGCCACACGACTCAATGAAAACGTGTATTATAATAAATAATGTATTACATGGGGCCTGTTATCCAGAATGCTCAGGACCTGAGGTTTTCCAGATAATGAATGTTTCCGTAATATCGATTTTCATACCTTAATACTACTTGAAAATCATGTAAACATTAAATAAACCCAATAGGCTGGTTTTGCTTCCAATAAGGATGAATTATATCTTAGTTTGGATCAAGTACAAGCTACTGTTTTATTATTACAGAGAAAAAGGAAATCATTTTTAAAAACTTGGATTATTTGGATAAAATGGAGTCTATGGGGGATGTCCTTCGTATGATTTGGAGCTTTCTGAATAACGAGTTTACAGATAACAGATCCCATACCTGTATTCGTATTTGGAGTTCCAGGACCTGTACAAAAGCACTGCCTTTGGCCTAATGTCTTCAAATAGTTATAGAATCCCCCTGTGGCTTATAATATCCTTATATTTTACAATAGAGTGTATATTATATATATATATTACTTGGACCATAAAAAGTTTTTTCGAGCATGAGTAACTGCATTGATTGATAAAAAAATATGGGAATATAACTTGATAGGTCCACGTTAGTCATTTCCGACATTGATAATTTAATCATTGTTTTTAGATTTTTTATAGTATTTTTTATAGTATTTAGATTGTTTTAGATTTTTTATAGTATTTTATATAGTATTAAATTTTTACACTATATTTTATCAATGAGTGATCGTATGGACACTGTTACAATACTATTTTATATTTCATTATATTCACTATGTTACAGCACTTTGATGTGATGATGTCATTTCCTATTGACAAGGGGGTTGGGGTATTTAAATTGATTGGTGATACAGGCATGGTTGCCTTGAGAAAGGTCCCTGAGAGGACTAAAACGTCACGTTGGCTGTACATGCATTTTCAATACACTTGAATTTTTGCACAAAATATATCGGTGTTGCTGGTCTTTTCTACAGTATGTAATCTTTTTTACCTTGCAACCGACTTTGAAACAGTTTAGCGGAGTGCGGCCCCACAGGAACTTTATATTATATATAATATATATATAAATATCTTTGTTCCCTGTCACATAAACTTTCATTTGTTACTTACTATACCCTGGCAAGGTGCAGTACAGCTCAACTTACTATACCCTGGCAAAAATTCACTGGCGTCGAAATCAATGTTTTTTTGATTCGCTTGGGTAATCACCTTGGATTCGGACTTTTTCAACAGGATTCGGATTCAGGCGAATAATCGTGCCTGCCCAAACCGATTCCAAATCCTATAAGTCATGTGACTTTTTGTCACAAAACAAGAAAGTAGAAACATTTTTAACACTCGCTCTCTTTTTCTCTTCCCGTCCCTGATTTGCATATGTAAATGAAGATTCGGTTCGATATTCAGCCGAAGCTTTCACCAAGGATTCGGGGGGTTTGGCTGAATCCCAAAATATTGGATTTGGTGAATTCTTAAAATTATGATACGTTGCAATAACATGATATAACTCTGGAATTTAGGGTAAAAAGGTTTTTTGCATTGTTGCATTTAGTATCAGCCTTTAGAGCATTACTACTGCCCAACTTACTTTGATGAAGGGTTAAAGTAGTCTGCATCATAACAACGGGCCCCAATATATGAAGGGCCACATAGGCTTAAGGTGGCCATAGACGCAAAGATCCTATCGTACGAATCGAGGATTCGTACGATTTTCGGACCGTGTGTGGAGAGTCCCGTCATTTTTCATCCGGCGGAGATCGGTGGTTTGGTCGATCGGACAGGTTTGATTTTGTCCCGACTGAGCCCATTGCGCTCTCATCGTAATCTGATCGTTTGGCCATAGGGCCGAAGTTCAGATTACCCCCGATATAGCCATGTCCGATAGTGGCATATCGGGGAAAGATCGGCTCGTTTGGCGATGTCAACAAACGAGCGGATCTTTGCGTCCATGGCCACCTTTAGGCCTGTGGTGATTTGTTTGGAAGATGGCTGGCTGCCCCTTTATAAAATTACAGATCTGTTAAATAATAATACTTCATTAAACCTATCATATTGGTGTTATATGAATAAAAGGTTATTGTGGCCCTGAAACTTTTGAAAAATACTGCAGTATAAAGGGTATTGCAAATCCTCTTTGTTTCTTCATGGCGGATTTTTCTAGATAACACTTTTAATATTCATGTACAAAAGCGACCTTAGCTAATCAATCATATAATCCCTTTTGCAATAATTCAAATGTTCTTGTCAGGATGTTGATTAGATTTGTCACCTTCAACATGAGCATAGACAGAAAGCCTGTAAAGACAAAGAGGATTCTTTTTATTAATTATATACCACAGACACGTATTTTAGCACTTTCCCCTCTTAAGAAGCAATTTCTGCATCCAAAGATCCTTGCCCTGTATCAATAATCATGCCAACGACTTGTCTTTGTTATGTCAAGCTTGTCTGTTACATTGTGCTCTGATTCTATCAGCTCCTCAGCTCTCATGGCACACACCCCTAGGCAAGTCATAGGCATAGGATTGCTCCTTTTCCCTTTTAAACGTGTTTAAATTTCAATCAGTGAAGTCACAACTTTGTTTCTCTAAAGGGAAAACTTACTAACCTTCGAAAATTCACAGCGACGGCTTTGCTCACAGCGCAACACTTCACCAGGCGTAGATTCGCCAGGACAACGCTAATTCACCAAAATCCAAAGTTGTGTCCAGGGCGCCGAACGCTGGTGAAGTTGCACTAGCATTACTGATTTTACCTAATTTGCATACGGCGGGAAGTTAAAGTTGAATGGACGTATATGTTGCAGCAAATACATTTCACCACACAAGTCCAGGGAAGCTTAATAAAGACAATCGAGTTGTTATAATGCCCTACACATGAGCCCAGTGTATAGTTTATGTGCCATATGTTAGGAAATGTAGGGGGGAAGCCGGTTACGCCAAAAAAATGTTACGCTCCTTTGCAGCCTATCACCCTGAAATAGGAAAAGACGCTAGTATTTTTTTAGGAAGTCCTATCTAATCTATTGCACTTCGCCTGGTCTGAGGTGGCGAAGGCAAGTCTGGCGCAAGAGGAAACGTTCAGTAAAATCCGCATCTTAGTGAATTTGCGTAGTTACGTTCATTTGCCAGAGCGCAAATTCGCCAGGCGTTAGGGAACGAAGTACCGCTAGAATCTATTTCCTTCGCTAGCAAAGTTACGCCAGTGACCGTAAATAAATCAGCGAAGTTCCGAAATGAAGTCACGCTGGCGAATTTTCGCCAGCATTAGCAATTTCGCCCTTTAGTAAATTTGCCCCTATAGGTGGCCATACACAGGCCCATAAAAGCTGCTGGCAGACAAAGTTGGCAGCTTATTGGCCAGTGTATGGGGTCCAACAATGGGCTTCCCAGACTGATATCTGGCTGAAAATCGACCGTACGTTGATCAGCCAGGTTAGAGGGCTATACCAGTTTGCACCCACCACCTGCATTCCTAGCCTTGTGGTCTGAATGTTGGGCCCTAGGGCCCAGGATCAGATCAGCCTGATATTTCCCACTCAAGGTGGGCAACCTTAAAGGGGATCTATTGTGAAAATTATGATTTAATATGAACTTCATTACTCACTGAAATAAGAAACTTTCTAAATATAATCAGTTACAAATTATGTTCCGTTTGTGCCATAACCTAGTTACTCTTCACTCTCCCCATCTGAACAATTCTCTCTTCATTCAGTAAGTGGAGTCAGTTTTTGACAGTTTGGTCTAATACATCCTTTGGGGGGTTGCACCCTTTGCCTAGGTGCTTACTCTTTGAAAATAACCAGTTCTGATGGAAATGCTGTTTCTGTGCATGCAGGACGCCGCCGCATTTTAGCCGGTGGACGTGCACCGGCGTCCAAAAAAACGGACGCCGTCGTCAAAAAAAAATGGACACCGCTGTCAAAAACGGACACCAGCGTCAAAAACGAGACGCTGGCGCCCTTTCGTAAATTTTTGGCCATTTTGCGAATTTCGCAGTAAATTCGCACATTTTCCGGCAAAACTGCGCAAATTCGCCCATCACTACCTATATATTCAGACTGGACTAGTCTGTTCTGGTTTCAGAAGAAAGAACCATTTGAGTGAATTCTTACACTATACGTATTATAGATAAATCAGGCGGAAGTTCAAGCTGACATCTGTAATTTTTCCTTTCACAATTTATTACCGAAAAAATCTATTAACCACTTAATGTAATTTATTTCAAATTCTTTGATTGGTTGATGATTTCCAGCAAGTATAAAAGAACACTTCTTTCATTACATTAGATGTCTCTTATGCTACTATTTAATACCTTTTCTGGCCAATGTTTTTCATATTTAATATCTTCTCAACATGCTGCTAAAATTAAGTAATATTAAGTAATATTTATTATTTTTTGTGCATTTTTTTTTTTAGATTTCATGGAAACTGCCTGCTTGAATTTATGACCTATAACAACCTATATATTAAAGGAGAACTAAACCCCCCCTAGGAACAAGGGCAGATGAAGGACAATTAATAGGGGCTGTTGTTCCAAGGAGGGGGGTTTAGTTCTCCTATAAGGAGAGTTTTCTGTCTTGAGACATTTTCATACAAAAAACTTGAACCTATGCAGATAGTGTCTCAGAGTAAATGCCGAATAATTGCAGTGAATCACTAGTAAATATAACTGACCTCACTGAGCCAGGTAAAAGAATTTACTATAACAATGGGAAACAATGATTTAGAAAAAAAAATATGTTAATGCATTGAATTTACATGTTCACTCACCATTTAGTTTTTATAAATGTTTATTATAAAAGAAAACACATTTCATACCAAAAGAAAAAAATAATTGAACTGTTGGACCCCCCGTGCAAATGACATAAAGCAAAGCCGAAGGTGCTTCAGATGGACCTGCACAAGGTAAGATCACTAAAATCACAGCTTATTATACTAAGAATTTTATAAATGTTTGCAATAGTTAATACAGGTAATTCAGATTTTTCAGAGAGGTAATTATTTAAAAATGATTTCCTTTCTCTGTAATAATAAAACAGTAGCTTGTACTTGTTTCAAACTAAGATATCATTAATCTTTACTTGGGGCAAACAAAGTCTATTGTTTTTTTTTTAATGTTTACATGATGTTATAGTAGACTTAAGGTATGAAAATTCAATTTACGGAAAGATCCCTTATCTGGAAAAACCCCAGGTCCCGAGCATTCTGTCTAATGCTTGTAGTTAATAATTCATTTTCATCCCACTACTGAGAGAGTAAGGGTTCTAGAAGTTACCTCCACCTACAATGACATAGATCATATTTTTTTCTTATACAGGGACTTGGATTTAAATGTATTTGGGCCAACACTTATGGGCACATTTACTTAGCTCGAGTGAAGGATTAGAAGGAAAAATACTTCAAATTTTTTTTGCCTACTTCGACCATCGAATTCTCTACTTCGACCTTCGACTACGACTTTGTCTCTTTAAATAAAATTTTGACCATCTACTTCGCCACCTAAAAACTACTGAGCCTATGGACCTTCCCCATAGGCTTTCCTAGCAATTTGTGATTGAAGGAAAATCGTTTGATTCGAAGGATTTAATTGTTCGATCGAACGTTTTTTCCTTCCAAACGTTCGATCGAACAAATTGCGGTAAATCCTTCGACTTCGATATATTCGAAGTCGAAGGATTTAACTTCGATGGTCGAATATCGAGGGTTAATTAACTCTCGATATTCGACCCATAGTAAATGTGCCCCTTACATTTAAAATCTTTATACATCTTTAAAAATAAAAAATTAATAAAAGTTTGGTGCTCGAAAAACATGAATTTTGTACAAAACTGTACCAGGCAAAAACATTTGGTCGTCCCCTTCCTTCTTTATCAATGTTTTCCTGGTCGCTATGTATAAGAAAGCTGAATATTGTACAAACCACTTTTACTTTATATGATCATTTTTGGTAGACTTTAATTTTTTTTGAGGGAGGTTACATAGCCTACAACAAGTTTACTTTCCCTTAAATCTTCTTACTTTTCAACCTTCACCTTTTGTAATGTATGAGTAGATTATCAAACTAAAATGGATATAATAAAATATGGTGCAAGTACATGTTTCTGCATAGAGACTATTATTCACTGTGGCATTCAGCATATTGATATATGCTAGAAATTTTTGTAACTTTCAAGTTAACGATAATGGAAAACAAATTTGTAAACTTCAGAACATTGATTGGAAAGACTGTATTTCTGCCTTTTCTATTTAGAATAGATGGACATAATTCTATTTACACTGCACTATTAGTGGGATCTGACCTTGCAGTCTCCAACCTGCTGATGTGCCTCATAAAGACAGTAATGAATAGAGCCATATGCATGTTGTCACAACTAATTAAATATAAACACAAATATGGACAGAAAACACTTCTGTGGATATTTCATGTTGTGTGATAAAATTATTATTTATTCTGCTTTTCTGGGTTTTCCATCACTATATTTTTTGATAAAAAAAATAATTTGCCACTTAGACTATGGCTTTTATATATATTGCACCTAGGGTTGCCACAAAGCTTCGTATATTTTTTATGGTTTTTCCCTATTACAGGTATGGGACCTGTTATCCAGAATGCTCGGGACCTGGGGTTTTCTGGATAATTTGGGTCTTCATGCCTTGTCTACTAGAAATTCATTTAAACATTAAATAAACCCAATAGGCTGGTTTTGCTTCCAATAAGGATTAATTATATCTTAGTTGGGATCAAGTACAAGTTACTGTTTTATTATTACAGAGAAAAAGGAAAACATTTTTAAAAATTTGGATTATTTGGATAAAATGGAGTCTATGGGAGACAGCCATTCCGTAATTCGGAGCTTTCTGGATATTGGGTTTCCGGATAAGGGATCCTATACCTGTAATATCATTGGCATCATGTAACATTTTTACTGGCCAGGCCAATCAAATACCAGCCAGATGGAAACTCTAATTGTACTAGGCAAGGCTACTGAACTAAAATGAAAGCTTATTCTGAATTGTGCCAAACAGGGTATGTTCTTAATAAAATAGTCATATTTGAATTTCCAATTTCCAAATAATCATAGCATTATATATACAGGGTTGGACTGGGCTGACTGGACACCGGGAAAAAACATGCTCTATTTGTGCACTCCTGTGTGGATTATTCTGTTCAATAAATACGTTCTCTGGTTGAGTTACAAGAACTACCAGCACCCAAGTTTCACTATTCCACCTTGAGTGGGTACAGAGGTGCACTTGGGCTAATCATCTCTGTTACCAGCACTGAGGTAACGTCGTCATTTCTTAGTTAAACTTTAATGGCAGCTAAAATGCAACATCAAGGCAATTCAAAGCAGAAATGAGGAAAATATAAAATAAACACTATATATAAATATAGGAAGCATAGGTCAGATGGTGAAGCATCCATGTATGAATAGTGAGTGCTTTGATGCACTACTTCTTTGGCAGCTGGGAATAAAATGAACTCTATTAGACCACTATATTACATGCCCAGAATAACAGAAGCAAAGATTGACAGAGCAAGGCCAAAGGTTTTTCATCAAATCCCCAATTCACAGTATAAGTACTGTATATTCAGTATGAGAACCTACCACCCACTAGGGATGTAGCGAACTGCCGTTTTGGTGTTCGCGAACGCCGTTCGCGAACACCGGCAAAAATGCGAACAGTTCGCGAACTTCGAACACCCGCAAAATCGTTCGATTCGAACGATCGAAGGATTTTAATCGTTCGATCGAAGGATTTTCGTTCGAATCGAACGATCGAAGCTTTTCATTCGATCGAATGCTTACAATCGTTCGAACGAATGGAATTCGTTCGATTTTAGCGGTCGAAGGAATCGAATGGTCGAATGGTCGAACGATTTTTATTCGAATCGAACGCGAACTCAAATTGGCGAACGTCGCGCGACGTTCGCGAACATTCGGCGGACGCGAACAGTCGAAGTTCGCGCGAACTAGTTCGCCGGCGAACAGTTCGCTACATCCCTACCACCCACCGTAGAGTTGCTTTAATCGCTACTACTACTACTACACCAGCTATATATATATATGTGTTGTGACAGCAACAGGATGATCGCTGTTTAAAGTGAATGTTTAATAAAATGAAATATATCTCTTTGGCATGTTAGGGAAGCTGTAGTGACAAACCATTCCCATTTGGAAAGACATTTGTAGTCTGATTGCTTTAGCCTTTGAGGACGTCTGGAGTGACGAAACACGTCAGGCAGGGCTTAGTGACGTCAACCATGGTGCGCACGGAAAGGAACACGCTGCGAGGTGAGCGATACCCCGGCAAAAGCAATCAGACTCCAAACACAACATACCGGATAACCACAATAGAACCTGGAAAGACTGATAAGCGCCAATCTGCTTGTTTTTATGTGAGTGTAACTTTTAAACAAATTATTATATATTAAAGAGATATTATACTATATGAAGCGCATTTTTCCTAGCGAATCTGGAGTGGAATCTGGGCAACAATAATGAATTACAGTCATATAATCTTTTAGAACATTTGTAAGTACCCATCCTTCTTTGGTGGTGGATCACAAAGAGTTAAGAATAAGTGAATGAAGGAGTGGGTTTTCACGTGATATTGAATATTAGAGAAGGTGGTGAAGAGTAACAAAGCCTACTACACTATATTTGGAATACATGTTTTTATTCTTTCTGGCTGTCTTCTCCTGAGCTTCCTTGAGAAGCGCTGTTTCACTTACTTCTTTTTTTACAGTCCCTGTAGCAAAAGCAGGGGGTAAAACATATACCATTCACCCAAAAAAACGAATGCATTGCTCCGTGCTTTGTTCATGAAAGAACGCAACTATCTCAAAATATTAAGCCATATAACAGTGGCAAAAAAATAATTTCTGGCATTTTTGCATTTTGTTTGATTAAGCTTACTTTGGCTTGGCCTATAGGTTAAAATGACTCAACCAATAGGCCAAGCATGGTGGGTGGTGTAGCTGGCATGTCATTGTCTGCAGTGTTGGACTGGCCCACCAGGACACCAGAAAAACTCCCCTTGGGCCCATGTGCTAGTGAGCCTTCCTGCTTGCCTTGCATGCCTATTCCATGATTATTCTCACATTAATATTTGAGAACAAAGATACAAAATTGAGGGAAAGATAATAGTAAGTAATGAGAAGTGGACGCGTTTCGCCTCATAGGCTTTCTCCAAAAGCGAGGAAGGAAGCCTATGAGGCAAAACGCGTCAGCGGTGACTGAACATTGCGGAAGTGCACAGACACAGAGCGGGGACTTGCGCAGTGAGGTCCGGAAGACGCAGAGAAACTTTCATTGCTGCCGCAGAGATCCTCAGTGTTTTTTAAAAAAGGCGCTTATATGGAGAATCGTTGTTGTGAATAGTTTTAGCACTTCTTAGCACTTGAAGCTGGGTCGACTTGCCCCTAATTTTGAGATACGCTGAAATAACTCTTGGGTCTGTGAGTATAATATACCAACGGAATAGCCACATTCCAAAGCGTGGGTTTATATCATACTCTTATACCTTTTCTCACCATTGAAATGGATATTTAATATTCACCCTCTTATTAGTGGACACTAAAAGGTGAAAAGTTCTTTCGTCACGATAATTTAAAAATGTTTTTCAGGCACTGAAGGTGTCACCTAAATTGGAGAACACTGCACTATATTTTTCTTTTTTCTGTTTTTCCCCCCCCAAAAAATCCTCTTTTTGAAGAATACAGCAATCCCTCTTTTTGGAATTGGATGTTGAAGGTGGAAGAGAACCTAACGGATTGTTTGGACTGGGGTACACTAGGTTTGGGACTTATTTTTATGCTGAAAGATAGCACGCCTACCCACTCCCAACCCAGTGCACAATATACTGGACACATTTCACTGAAAAATGATGGGTTCGAATACCAGTAAAACCAGTTCTGCCTTTGCCATTATTCAGCCTGCATTCATTGGTGACTTTCTTGGATGACTTTCTTGAGAATGGAGATTATTGCACTGAAATGATTAGTTGAATTGAACTAATTATTCCTCCCTTTCCCTTCTATTGATACATATTGATAGCATTCAAACTTAGATACCATTAATATTTATTTATTATTGCTGCTACTTTTGGATACCTTCAGGAATACAATGAAACTCTGCATAAAATACCTTTATGATGACATTGAGGGGCCGATTCACTAACTTCGAGTGAAGGATTCGAAGTAAAAAAACTTTGAATTTCGAAGTTTTTTTGGGCTACTTCGACCATCGAATGGGCTACTTCGACCTTCAACTACGACTATCGACCATTCGACCATTCGATAGTCGAAGTACTGTCTCTTTAAAAAAAACTTCGACCCCCTAGTTCGCCATCTAAAAGCTACCGAAGTCAATGTTAGCCTTTGGGGAAGGTCTTGGCTAACTTTTTTTGATCGAAGGATATTCCTTCGATCGTTGGATTTAAATCCTTCGAATCGTTCGATTCGAAGGATTTAATCGTTCGATCAAAGGAATAATCCTTTGATCGTTCGAACGTTCTATCTGCGCTAAATCGATATTCGAAGTCAAAGGATTTTAGTTCCTAGTCGAATATCGAGGGTTAATTAACCCTCGATATTCGACCCTTAGTGAATATAAAACCAACGTGTAATTTAAAATGTATCTACCATTACATTAGTTTAGACTTGAAAAAAACAGCCAGGCATAATCAAAATATGTTCTCAAGTTCTCCATCTGTTCCTTGGCCAACAGCAACTCTAGATGGGTCAGCATCAGCAAGTTTGTCTGAATCCTCCTTCTGGAAGTATCTTAGTTTTCTTAAAGGGCATACATATACAAGGAGCTTTATAAGTATTGACACACCATTTTATATGTAATAAGTCTACAGACCCGAGTGAGGGGTTGTTCACCTTCAAACAACTAGTTGTTTTCAGATCACCGAAATAATGTCTTTTTACAATTACTTTCTATTTTCTATATGTCACAGTTTTTCTAATAGTGAAGTGTAAAGTAAAATGTTTTACCTTCTAAAGCAGCTCTGGGAGGGGGGGTCGCCGACCCTGTAAACTGTTCTAAATGGATACATTTAGTTGATACATTTCTTATCTTTGTCCCTGCTGAGTAGAATCTCTGGCTTTCATTACAGGCAGCTGTTAGAATTGATACAATAGTTGCTAATACTCCAGAGATGCTGCTGAGAAATGTATCAAATAAATGTTGCAAAATTGTAACCGTTCAGAGTCTGCCCCTGAATTACTGAGCTGCCAGACTCAAACACCAGAGACAGGAACATTCAACTTTAAACTTTAAACAAAGATTTTGGAAAAACATTAAAAAAAATTAATAATAGAAAGTAATTGAAAACAGTCTTTATTTCTGGGGAACAATCTGAAATCAAAAAGTGTTTGCAAGGTGAACAACCACATTTAAGAAAAAAGGACAAGTCCACTATATAGCACCACGTGAAAACTGGAGGAAAGTGGTCTCCAACCAGATGCACTCATACCTTGCAGGGCTACTGTGGTTATTATAAGCAGCAATAGAGATTCTATTTCTAAACAGATTCTTCCAGCAAGGTACCTAACTTAGGGGCATATTTATCAAAGGTCGAGTGATAGAGTCTTTTTACCTCGTATGCATTCGAATGACCTTGAATCTCAAATAGTATCTTATTTAAGAAAAAACGTCTAGGACTCGAAAGAATATTATCGACCTGAAAACTCGAATCGAGTCTTTTCTCTGAAAAAAACTCGAAGGCTATTAACATCTTCTAATGGGTCGCTGGACCTCTGCCATTGTCTTCTACTTGAACTCTGCAGGTTTTAGGTGGCGTACTGTTGAATTTGTATTGTAGCCAGGGTCGAGGTATGATAAATCTTGAATTCGAATTCGAGTTTGGATTATTCCCAACTCCAATTTGTGAGTTTTGACCAAAAATCCAACTTAAAAATTTGAATTCAAACCCAAATCTGCCCCTTAGAATTCTACTCTCATGAGTTAATTAAATCTATTCAAAACTGCAACAGCAGAATCTTCCCTATAGTCATTTATGGTAACAATTCACAATTTACTAAATGCTAATAACAGGCTGGATTGTCAAGCAACCCAAGAACAAGTCTTTATTGTTCTGAAAACACAATAATTAACATCTTCCAGGCTATACTTGTAGCTAACAAAATTAAATCTATATTTGTGTTGCTTGCAGAAAGAAATTGGAGCAAAAATAATCACCTTAACTAACATCTTAGCTCATATTGTTGGCAGTTGGCAAATCATAGTAAAATATTAGCCTGCCAGAGAATGTCAGGTATTGGCTGTAGGTAATGGGAATTCTGTACAGGTACGAGAATGATTTGCAAACATAGCAATTGCAGCAGTCAGGCTTCTCTCAGTATGGGAATTGTCACGCCTCTAAGCATTTCATCTATGTCTCGCTCCGATGGAGCCGAATTACATCAAATCCCGAGATGCTTTGAGATTTATCTGGGCTATTCATGTTAGTGAAGCATACTGCAGTTAATGTGTAGCGTTGTATTGCTGAAATGGACTTTTATTAAGATGTGACCGAAAACAATGTGTAAAGTCATTTTAAGCAGCACATATATACATTTTGATAAAGTCATAGTGAACCGGATACTTGCCCAAAGTGTAATCAGATGTTTATGCCTCCTCCTTTTCTCTTGCAAAGCAGCAATCCTGCACTTTATGGTTTCAATTCAAGCTGTCTTTATAACAGAGTATTAAGAGCGCAGTGAGTACCAGAAAACCTTACAGGTTATACAGATGTCCGGAATATTTTTCACTCTCTCTAGATGTGAACACCTAAAATTGTCACATTTAGCCCTCTGAGGTAAACTGTACTTCGTTGGGTTAATGCACGAGTACCCAGAATGCTCGGGACCTGGGGATAACGGATCTTACTGTAATTTGGATCTTCATGCCTTAAGTCTACAAGAAAATGATGTAAACATTAAATAAACCCAATAGGCTGGTTTTGCAATAAGGATTAATTATATCTTAGTTTGGATCAAGTACAAGCTACTGTTTTATTATTACAGAGAAAAAGGAAATAATTTTATTTGGATAAAATTGAGTCTATGGCAGATGGTCTCTTCATAATTTGGAGCTTTCTGGATAATAGATCCCATACCTGTATATGTGTTGTTATTTTTATTTATCAAGCACTACTTGTGTACTCTGTGCTATGCAGTAGAGCAATACATTAACGGAACAAACAGGGGTTGATACAATAATACAAAAACAAAAACAAAATATAGTTACCTGCAAGTTTAAGGGGTTTATTTAAGTGCGAATTTATCTCAATATTTTCTGCAATCAAATCCGCTTGGGTTTTTTACGCTTTTTTATTACATTTTCCCGGAAATTTGATTTGCGGTATTCACGTATTTTCCGGATTTTTTCATCAGACTTTTCACCTGAAACCTTTGAAAACTTTGGGACTTCTCCCATTGACTTATATGCAACCTCAACAAGTCTGAGATGCTGGATTTTCAGATTCAGACTTTTCCATCCTCGGGGTTTAATAAATTCAGAAAAATTCCTGGTCTTTTAAAAGTCAGATTTTATAAAAAAAATGTCATGATTTTTGCATTCGGAGTCAGCGCAGATTCTGACTAAAGAGCCGCCTGAGGCTCCTGCAATGCAGCCCCCCTCTCACCAGCTTACGTGTGGGGAGGGGAGGCAGAAACACTATTGCGGAGAGCGCAATTTGCCGCCCCTGGAATCCTTTCAGGCTCAGCTCGCCTCATTGGCGGAGCGCCCCTGTTCGGAGTTTAGTAAATAAGTGTAAATAAGTGTTAAGTAATAAAGACACAAAAATAAGGATTTCCTTGCCCTGTACAGCTTACAATCTGTGGGTAGGTAATTTACAGGCACCAATAGAAGATGCCACAGGTTACAGTGGATGTTCCTGCACCACAACTCCCAGAGCTGAGTCTGGTGTTCTTATAGTGCTCCAAGGCAGTTTTTATTATTGATGAGATTGTGCGAAAATAGGAATTCAGAGATGGCATTCCAGGTGTACGGAGCAAAAAGAAAGGTGGAAGACAACAGTTTTAGTGTGGGGGGGGGGGGTGATCAAGCAGTTGCTTTGACAGCAAACAGATGGTTTGGCCAGAAATGTATGAAGAACCAAGATAAAATATATATTGAGGCATAGAGGAATTAAGGGATTTGAAAGTCATTAGATGGGGTGCTTTTAAGTTATTCTTTGCTTTACAGGAAGCCATGGTAAGGATCTTAGGAGTAGAGAAGACTGGTGAAAGGAAGAGGATTCTAGCAGCAGTTTTTAATACAGACTGTAGTGGGGACAGGTAGTCCCCACTACTACTGTAGTGAGTTAGAGAGGCAGTTAATAGCAAGTTGCAGTAGTCTAGGGGGACTATTTATTATGCTGTATAAAACAAATTTGCCAAAAAAGCAGTGTAAAAACTGTAAATAAGTGGCAAATTTATCATTATTTATCATATCAATTTATGTGACACCATGTGAACACTAGATTTTATACCATTAATTCCAACCTCTGGAACTGATGCAATTCTGACTCTGGAAATACAACTTGCTTCTTATATCTCCGTGTAGCTGCAAGTCACACATGCACATAGGGGGTTATTTACTCCGAATGCAAAAATCGCGAAAAATTTGTGCTTTTTTTAAAAATAGGATCGTACTGTTAAAATATCACGATTTTTTCGGAATTTATTTAAACCCGAGGATGAAAAATTCCGAAAATCCGGCATCTCAGTCCTGTCGAGGTTGCATATAAGTCAATGGGAGAAGTCCCAATGATTTTTTGATGTGTGATGGGTTTCATGCAATACCCCGAAGTTTCGGATCGGATGAAAAAATCCAAAAGATTTGTGAAAATCTGATTTTTTACCACAAATCAAATTTTCTGGAAAATGTAATAATAAATAAACGTAAAAAACCCGAGCGGAATTGATCGGAGTTTGTAGCAGAAAATACTGAGATAATTTCGGACTTTGATAAATAACCCCCTTAAGGTCTAATTTACAAATATGTGCAAAGTACAAAAAGTTGCTCAATTTTGCATTTACTTATATGCTGTTCGCAAAGGAATTTATCCCCTGAAATTAATACTTGCCTTTTGGTGGCGTTATTTCTATTCTTCCCAATGCTTGTTTCACCTACACACAACTTATTGCATTTAGTGAATCGCATGCTAATTCTATTACTGACAAAGTGGCACAAGCGAAGGCATTTGCTCACACATTGGTTAAGAAATACGACTTGAACATGATTTACTAACAGTGGGGCAAATTCACTAAGCGCCGAAGCGCCGAACGCTAGCGTTAATTCGCTAGCGTTTGGCATTTTCGTTACTGCGCAAATTCACTAACGAACGCTGGCGTAGTTTCGCTAGTGTTACTTCGCACCCTTACGCCAGGCGAATTTTCGCTAGCGACGTAACTACGCAAATTCACTAACTTGCGCAGTGTACTGAACGCTACCTTTTACGCTAGACTTCCTTCGCCACCTCAGACCTGGCGAAGTGCAATAGAGTAGATAGGGATTGTTTCAAAAAAAGTCAAAATTTTTTCTAAGTCCCAAAAAACGCTGGCGTGTTTTCTACATTATGGGTGATAGGCTGAAAAAGATCGAAAATTTTTTTGGGGCTCCCCTCCTTCCCCCCTACATTTCCTGACTCATGGCAACTTACCTAGACAGTGGGCACATGTGTAGGGCAAAATAAATTTTTTATTTGATGATTTGAAGGTTTTCTAGGCATTTGTAGTGCTGATACGTATTCCTCCATTGAAATTTGAATTTGGTGCCATATGCAAATTAGCCTTCGCTAGCGTAACTTTGCTTTACATAGCGAATCAACGCTAGCGCAACTTCGCAACCTTACGCTACCCCTGTGCGCAACTTCGGATTTTAGTGAATTTGCCCCACAGTCTCTAATATAAAATCAAATTCTGAAAAAACCAATGCAATTGCAAATTGCATTTGTGCACTAACATTGCACTTGTGAATGAGCTGGGCTGCAAATGTTAATGTTTTTGGTGAATCTTTCTGCTTTGTCAAGAGACTATGGTATCTTATAACTGAAGTCTTGTTAACACATTACATAGTGGACGAAGGAAGAGGTTCAGCACTTCTCAAAGGCCATAACAGGTACAAATAATTACTGTCATGAGAAAAAAAAAAAGATCTCATTAACAACCAAATGAGTTTTTCCTCTCTGCTTAAGGTTCAAGGCATATGGACATTTGTCACTGTTCTCTCTAACTGCTCATCTTCTCAGACAACTGCTTCCTATTCATCCGAATAAAGAATGTGCTGTCTATAGAATATGCTGGTGCCAATATGCAGGTATCATTCAGGACTACTGAATGTGACAAGAGACAGGGGGGGGTTTAGTTGCTCTGGAACTCTGTGACTGTAAACTCATCTTTGTCACTAGGCAAAGTTTTATTCTAACATATGATGGCAATTAACTTGTTCTTATACTTGCTTTTTTTAAAAGGATAATTTGTTTATTCAATATATCAGTAATAGGTTCAATTTTAGGGAAGGGTAGAATAGGCATTTGCCCTGAGCTAGTAAGGGTCCCTGCAGGGAGAAAATGTTGATCAAAGCTCAAATGCCACATTATGTTATATAAAGACCATATTGTATTATATAAAAATGTAGGGGGATATGTTGGGGTCTGTAGTTCAAGAATAGCTGAAGGATCATAAATACTGTACGTCCCAACATTTCATGAATCTGATTTGCACCTTCCAATCCAGTCATATGCCTTTATTTTACACAAATCAAATAAGATTGAGGTGAGGAATATTGCAATCCCGGAGCTCTCTTTTGCTCCTCCCCACTTCTAAATGCAAATAAACTGGAGAAGGTAAAAAAAAAGCACAATTTATGTTTTGGCATATAGAAGATAAAAGGTGAGAAAAAATTGCTGGGAGAGAGAGAGAAAGTGTTAAACACATGAATAAAGTGGAAGCATCAGAGGGTTATAGAGAAAAGAAGAGAAGAAGAAAATAGTGGAAAAAAAAATAGAAAATGAATGTAGAGAACAGTAGCAGGTTGGGGAATGGTGAGAGAATGATATATATGAAATAATGTGGGGAAATATAGAATGTGCTGGGGATGTGCTGTGTTACGGCACTCAATGCACAAACATGGTGCTGTGTTTGCAGAAGCAAAATTTGCAGCCAAGAAAAGATGTGCACAATTCTCATGTTGGGATCCCTACAGGCCATATACTTAGGGTAAATTTATATAAAGTGGGTAAAACTGGAACGAGTTGGTGGGTGTGGCTTCTCATAACAGTGGGTGTGGCCTATAACTGAGACTTATTTTAGCATGCTGCTCTACCTGCAGTGCACATAGTCTCCCTCCATTTTTTTCATCAAGCCCTGTATATCTATTAATAATCAATGTGACTCGTGTAATATTGGCAAGCACTAAATGTAAGATGTATAGCAAGATCAGTACCCAATTTACACTTCTGTTCCCCTTTTGCTCAGTGACAGTTCACCTCTCTCTGTTGATCTGTGATACCTATTTATAGGCACTGAGGCGCAGATGCTGCTGATTTACTACAATTCCCAGATCCACCAGAGGCTGAAGGCTTTGAGAGGAAGATGAGGAGAGGGGAGCTTTCATTGAACAGGAGTGGAACAGAAGGCTGCCAGGTATTAGGGTTATAAATAATGTTATTATAAAGGCTGTGATTATTGATTGGGCAGATGTGCGTCCTGCTGTGCACACAAGGACAGACATACAGAGACTGCACTTATATAAGCATAAATTAGGCTCAGCAGCCTGGTATGAATTTTACAAAATAACCATGGAGTACGTTTAGCACAAAAGAGTGTTATGATCTTTTTTATTGGGTTTAAAGAATCAACATACTATTAAAGTAGCATAAGTTCACATAATGAGTGAAATAACTAGTTAAAGAAAAGAACAGAACATTCTGCAAGTTACAAGACAATAGCAAAATCATGTTAAAAAGTTCTAGAATACCAGGCATATATATAGAGGAGAGATTCAGATCAGATGAGAATACCCATATCCATAAGCCATGGCTCCTATATTTTCTAGTTTATCTAGAATCATGGGAGTTTACTTTTTGATTATATAGTTCAAGTTTATATTAGTTTAAAGCTGTTGAACTATTTCGCTATTATAATTCTAGTAGATATAAAATTAAAACTAAAATCAAACTAAAATTCTAGAAAAAGGATTTATTTTTAGAATTTTCTTATTCAACAGGGCTGGATCAATTGATCTCTTGTCCATAATCTGAATATTATTGGATAGTACCAACAACTGTGTAGGACCATACTATCAACTTTACAGCCTCTGAAACAGTCTGATGTACACATTGGATAATAATGGGGTCATAATGGAGTAGCAGGATTCCATAAAGGAATTTTATAAATGTATTTACTGCTCTCAGAATATTTATGTATCAGAAGAATTATATTTTTGAGATTAAAAACAATCAGGTATACAGTATGTACCACTGAGACCATAAAATGTAGCTATGGAGTTATTGTTTGTGGGCCTGGAGTAAACCACACAAGATGCAATTTTGCAACTGGGTAAATGTTTGCAAATCTGCACTACAATTTCACCATGTGGTTTATTTTGCCAAAAGAATCCTGCTATTTTGGTGTGGGGAATATAAATTGTGCCATGTTTTGCCAGAATGAAGTTTGCTCTACCCGTAGATTCCAATGCAGCAAAAATGCATCCAATGCAGCTTGGGAAAATGTTGGGGTTCACCATTTCACACATTTTTTGCCAAAGAAGTGAGGGTTTTTTTGCTGGGAAAAATGCACATTGCTTTCAGTGCATTAATGCAATGAAAAATATGGAGCAAAAATTCCCAATGCCTTTTCGACGAACAGAAATGGGGCTTCGCTCGTTGCTAATCATTAGTTATAATGGGTGCTCTGTAATGCACCTTGTGTATTTTACAAATAAGGTACCCCCATGTTATTACATTTAAGGGTCAGCACTCCATGACCTGCATTTAAAATTAACAGGCCTGTGGCCTTTACATGAACATGAAACTCCTCTTCTGACTACTAATACTCTTTAATTTAATATAGGGGGTAGTTAATTCCTGAAACCGTCAACCCCTCTATGTTTGTTGTTGATGCAGCTATCACATGGGTACTTTTTGTATGATACCCAATAGTTTAACTGAGTAACATTTAATTTGGAAAAAAATACTAGGAGCAGCTTATTCAACAAATACTTGGCCTTGTTGGGCAGTGAAGGAGTATAGAACATTTTTTCACTGTTTTTCGAAACATTAGTTATAATTCTGATAAATGCATGCATACCTTTACTTTTTAATCATCAGTATAACTTTAAGATCTGTTTCATTTTCCTTGTATCTTTCTTTTTTAATTACAATCAGTTTCATTTGTACAGAGATGTAATGGTATCTGAATCAGAGAGAAGTGTAATAGATTAAACAAGTGGATGCTCAAACTGTATTAGTGAGTTAATGCAATGATATTTATAGTGGAGCTCATTTCTTGCACTTAAAGGCTTTTTACAGACAATAAAATGTCTTAGTGATGAATGATTAAACTCTAAATAGATATCCATGCAGCATGAAATATTTAGAGAAAATTACACGATTCCCCCGAGGCTTCCCAAATCCTTTAAAATGCTTTTATTGTTTGCTTTGTATCTTTAACAGCAATTACATTGAAACCGCTTCAGACTAACAATGAGTCTACATCCAGTATTTGGTCCGTAGTCACATGATACACACTAACACACATAGCAGGTATCCATCCAATCCAAACAGGAGAAATCATTCATAGAATGTATGCATAGAATAGTATTGTTGAGTATAAGTGAAGAACATCTTATCAAATGGTCACCAGGGGCCCACCAAAAACCCTTAGACCAGGGGCCCACCCAAACACCTTTAGACCAGGGGCCCACTCTAAGTATTATTTTCTTCCTTTCCTTAGTCAACCTCTATTCTCCTATTCTCTTTTCTTTCCATATTATAACATATTATTCCATCTATTTAGCCTCTTTATTCTCATAAAAAAAGGGAATGGCCATGAAATAAGCCAAATATTTAGAAGCAGGAGGGCCGCTGACACCTTGGCCCACCGGGAGTTTTCCTGGTATCCCGGTGGGCCAGTCCGACACTGCAAATGGTGCACGATAATATTCCAAAGGAAAAACATGTCATTGATTTATTTATTGGAGTGTCTTTGTGGGACACGGTAGCCTTTTTAGGCCGTGCCAAGTGTCAATATAATTTGCTCCATCAAGTATCAGTAGGTGTAAGTTGGCCAGACACTTTCCAAACAAATACCATCTATTTCCAGTTGGCTCATGGGCTGAATAGACAGAGAGTGTATAAGAGGTGACACATGATATGATTGCTTTCCTATGTTCCAATGTTTTGTCCGATTATTGGCGTGTGTGTGTATGGTCAACTTTTAACAAGAATAGTTGTTTTTCTGTTTTATTTTTCCTCAGTTTTCCCTATTATTTTCTCTCTTGTCTCTTCTTTGTGATGATTATTAATCTTGGATAGATTTTATCTGAAACTCCATTAGCCACCTCAACTGAGAGAAGCCTGACTATTTGTTACTATAGACGTGGAGCAAATGTTACATGATTTAATGATAATAATCTGTGGAAGGGAAATAGTTTTATAGACTTTTATAGACATGTATATTTATTCCTATAGTGATTTCTGTTATTTATTAATGTTCCCCTCGTGCTTTTCACTCCATGTTAATGATTATTTGATTTATTTTTCTTACACATTAGCAGCAATCATGTGAGGCACAGAATAATGAAGATCTGCTGTTATCTGGAGAAGTCAGGTAGTCATGAGTATATAGTAAATCAGAATGTCAATAGAATAATCTCCTTCAGACAAGAGACACTAGGGCTAGAAGGCCCTTAGACATTTACTTGTTGTAATTTTATCGGTATTTAGCTACGGCTGCAATACTCTCAGTCTTTTAGAGAATACCCAAGGAATATACTGGCTCTAGCAAATGATCAAAGTCACATGGCTATCTGTCTTTAGCCATAAGGATTGACTGGCAATCCAAGTCCAAAACAACCACAGTCATTTAGCAGTAAAGATCTGTGCCTTTGATGATGCCCCAGTAGCTCCCCATCTTCTTTTCTACGGATTCGCTGCACATGCTCTTTGCTGCTGTCACTTACTGAGCTTAGAGACTGACTCAAAATGTAAAGTACACATAGGGGCAGATTTACTAAGCTCGAGTGAATATTTCTAATGCAAAAATATTCGAATTTCGAAGTAATTTTTTGGGTACTTCGACCATCGAATTGGCACAGCATCGGAGCAGCCTGCATCCCCCTTCCCTAGCCAAAGGTAAGAGATCATCTTACTTAACTGCAGAGGAAACAGACCCCGCAGTCTGGCCCCCTGCAGCCGCAGGGTCTGCTTTCTCTATAGCTATGCCACTGAGTGACAGGGGAATACTATTTTTTTTTAAAAAAAAAGCCTCAGCTTAGAGGGACATAACTTTACCTATTTTATTTTCCTTGCCTCACACACACATGTAATACTAAACAACATCAGCCTGCACACTGCCTGCCAAGTATTTATCATTTTTCCATGGCCACAATTCTTATCTTCCCAAGCACTTATTGTAACAGCAACGTATTTTTCAAAAACTCATTCCAGAAAGATTTATTCTACAAGCTTTAATCTTCAAGACAAGAGTGGGACCACATGCTTTCCTATGATTTCCTGTTCTGAATTTAAGGCAAGTTCTTTATTGTAATCAACACTACATTTGATGCATCGTTATTAGAGACTTACATGCATTCATTTATTATTTAGATATGTCAACAATCCCACCGTTAAACTAGATTATTCCCATTCTACCAATGCAATGTTATCTCTGAGATTTAACATCGGCTCAACCAAAACTATGCAGTCCCCATCCTTTAATAAATCATGCATATGCAAGGAATTATTTATATGGGTACCATTTAATTTATCTACAATATATCTTTCTCATATACCTTTTTGCCCTGAAGTTCTGTTTTATTGCACTTTTATGTTGTCCATCAGCTGTCCCTGCTATACTCTGCTTAGAAATTGATTAGTAAATAAAATGTGGCCTTTGAAAGTGCACTAATAATAGAAGCATATAGAGCCGGTGTATAGATAGATATGGTGTACAGATAGATGATAGATAGAGAGAGAAAGACAGACAGACAGACATACAGTAGATAGTAGATAGATGATGATGATGATAGATAGAGAGATAGATGATAGATAGATTATAGATAGATAGATAGATAGATAGATAGATAGATAGATAGATAGATTATAGATAGATAGATAGATAGATAGATAGATAGATAGATTATAGATAGATAGATAGATAGATAGATCTCTGGCATAACAGTCACTACAGACTACAGTTATGCATATATATGCATATGCATTTGTGCTACTGGCGAGATCGGTCTCAGAATTGTGGTTAGAGTGTTCACACTCAGCACATTAAAAGTTACGTAACTATTGTGTGTGCACAGGGTGACAAACTAGCAGTAAGGGCTGCACGTACTGATCACGTGGTCACAGGTTACCCTTTAACGCAATATTTCACAAAATTTCCTCCTTTTTTCTATTTTTATTTCTATTTTTTTAAGTTTGGCACGCAATATTGGACGACACAAAATAGTGTGAATTGTGAAGCACGGTTGTTTTAATAGACACCAAGGGGGTTAGTGAGAAAGTGTTTAAAAATACTACACTATATAAAATGTATTTCTGTTATTCTCCCTCCCCAAATTTATTTGGAGGAATACAGCGACTTTTCATTTGGAAGAATGTCACAAAAGGGGCAGGACAGCTTGAGTCTCTAAATTTAGGCACCAGAAACTGGAAGTGCTACTGTAGGTCGCCGGGCAGGGAGAGCAGGAGAAGAGCTTGAAGTCATCACTATCGTACAGTATGCTCCATCTGTAAAACCATTTTTGGCTGTCAATGGAAAGAGAAGGAAATAGAAGGAGTTAGCATCGCGTGTTAGTGCTTTATAAAACGTGTTTTGCTTTTATTACTGCCTGTTAAATGAGTATGAAATGTTAGTTTTTTCAGGTGCACTTTCATTATCTTCCAATTACTTTCTGAAACCAGAAATGTTAGCTGTCACTGCAGCCCACATCCATTTGTGAACTGACCTGTTTATTTTACAGATATTGACATTTAGTGCCATTGCATACGTAGGAAATCCGTCAAATGCATTTATGTGTCTCGCGACACAAATTTACACTGGACACATGAATGGGGATAAAAGCAGAGAATCAACAACCTTGGGCTCCAATATAAAATCGAAATCATACATAACAATTTAGTCTATAGGGGGGAAAAAATCAATCCGCTATTTCATAAACTGAAGCACAAAACATTCTCTTGACAGCTTAAAAGGCACGGGACCAAGCTAAAGAAATAATAAATGCAGGATGAGTAGAAATAAAACAGACTTTTCAACTTGAATTCTGTTTCATGTTGTTTTATGTGTTGATTCTTTCAGTGTGCTTTCTGCTGTAGCTCTTGCCATCCCTATTCCCATCAAAATACTTTAATTCACAAAGTTCAATACAGGTATGGGATCTGTTATCCAAAATGCTTTGGATCAAGTACAAGCAGGGGCGATCCTGGCCCCTCCGCCGCCTGAGGCAGCAGCAGTTGCTGCTGCCCCCCCCTCCCCCGGGAATTTGCACTTAAAGTACCAGGAGCAGCATTTTTGCCGCCCCTGGTAGCTAGTGGGGTACCGCCACCTGAGGTGACAGCACCCCTGAGTACAAGTTACTGTTTTATTATTACAGAGAAAAAGGAAATCGTTTTTAAGAATTTGGATTATTTGGATATAATGGAGTGTATGAATTTTCTGACAAAACATTTAGCAGAACTGGAAAAAATACATGATATGACCTAAAGCTAAAGAATAATTCACACAACAGTATTGAATATAGAAAATATAAAGGTTGGTGATAGTTACAGTTGTATCACCTGGTATAGGCTGAGCAGTGGCACCTGTAAAATACACCTAAAAATGGTGGGATTGCAAGCACATCTCTGTGCAGAGTGTGATTGATGGGGACACACAAGGAATTGCAGAGAAAAATTGTAAAGGGTAGCGAGTAGCGCTACAGGTATGGGACCCATTTTCTGGAGACCCATTATCCAGAAATCTCCAAATTACAGGAAGGCCATTTCCCATAGTCTCCATTTAAATAAAATTATTTACATTTTTGAAAATGATTCCCTTTTATCCTGTATTAAGAAGCTAGTACCTTGTACTTGATCCAGACAAAGATATAATTAATCCTTATTGGAGGCAAAACAATTCTGTTTAATTCTCGTTTAAATTATTGAAAGACCCCTTCTCCAGAACACCTGAGGTCTCGAGCAGTAGTAGTGTGGTAGTGTAGGTTGGCTTTTTATTTTTTTCAATTATTTTAAACATTATGGGGGTTATTTACTAAAACTCGAGTTTTATCTATTTTTTTTATTTTTTTTTATTAAAACAAAGTCGACCTAACTCCCATCCATGAATTGAACTCAATTATCAATAATTCTTCTTGAAAAAGTTGGAGCAAAAACATTTCGAGTGCTTCAATTTGAATCGTATGATTGCCGCAACGAAAACTTGACTTTATCGAATTGTCGCCTTGAAAGCTTGTATTTATTGGTTTATCGGATGAAAACCAGTGCAAACAGCCTGAAACTACTGAGAATACTGAAGGTAAAAAATATGTTCAAATTGTTAAAGGGACCTTCTGCCATGGACTTCTACATTTTGACAGGTTTTAGCTGGAGTATTTTTGGATTCAAATTTTTAGCAGCTTTGTAGCATAAAATATCTCGAAAAAGTTTTTCCCCTTTAAAAAGTCAACCAGAAAAATTTTAGGTTTAATAAATAGGCCCCTTAGAGATTCATGGAAAAAAATTGATTGTCAGCAAGTGTTACACATAAATTTAAGAATTAAGACCCAGAGACAATATTATGAAGCAATTGTTCTACTCTATTCCAAAACACATGGGGGTATTTACTAATACTCAAGTTTATTAAAATAAAGTAAACCTAATTCCCATCCACAAATATAACTCACTTATCAATAATTCTTCTTGAAAAAGTCGGAGCAAAAATGTCACGACAAATATGTGCTTCAATTCTAATCGTACGGTTGCCATTATGACAACCAACGCAGATCGCGATGTCAAGAAACATCTTCAGGGACATCTGCCATTGACTTCTACATGACCTTGTCAGGTTTGAGATTTGGTTTTGAGCATTTTCGGATATAGATTTTTAGCAGCTTTGGGGTATAACAGATCTCAAAAAATTAGACTTTTCCCCTTGAAAACTCAACCAGAAAACTTATGCAGTAATGCAGAGTATTATTATAAAGGCAGAGTATTATATCTCCTTAAAGTGGGCACTGTATTTTACTAAAAAAATCAATGCACATTCATTTGATTTCCATTTTAGGGAGGTTATTTATTAAACCTGAAATTTTTCTGGTCAGTTTTTTGGGGCTTTTTCGTGAAAAAAAACCCTAGAATTTTTCAAGATTTTATTTAACCCCCGATGCTACAAAAAAGTCAGATTTTAAAAATTCACCATCTCAGACCTGTCGAGGTCCTGTTTAAGTCAGTGGGAGAGGCACCTATCCCAATTTGAAGTTATCATGGTCTGCGCTGGGTTTAGCCCAAAAATCCGACCTTTTCGGGGTTCTCAGGCAAAAACTCGAAATAAATGAGTCTTAAAAAGTCTTAAAAATGAGTATGATTCGTGTCTTCTCTCCATCTTATTGAGTTTTTTTCACAATCCAATTGAATCGAGTTTTTAAATTAATATATAAACTAAAATCAGGCATCGCATTCTGGTTGAGCTTTTTTATGAGATAAATTCACCCCTAACTGTAAAAAGTGTTATTGAAATACTACTGCACCTTTCTCAATATTTTTGTTCAGCAGCCCTGTACAAGTCCTTGGATGCAGTAGTTTCAGGTGCAAGCAAGGAAGTCTGAAGCCATCGTAGGGGCTGATACTGGCCCTACAATTTTCGGCAGGCTGAGAATCAGCTCTGTGGGCCAATAGTGCAGTCACACTTGAGGATCAAGTGTAACTTAAGTGGTAGGAGCTCCTGGCCACAGGGACTATTTTAGGGTGTTCAGCAATGGAACTTAGCAATTTATTCAAGAACAATGATTTATGAAAGCAAAGGTACAAAAGTGACATTTTAGCGCTAAACTCGCACTGGAAACGAAAGCAAATGACCACCTACCCCTCATACAGTGATTGCATGCTGTGGGTAAATTCTTGTCTCTTATTATGACTGAATATTATCTGCCCTTCTGTGTGAGCCTTGTTTATTCTCTCTCTGTCCAGACATTCCAGTCCTGAAGACCCTACAGCTCTGACAGTGATGGTGGCGAAGGATGACATTTGTGATTTGTTCCCAATTGGCGAGTTTAAATGCATAGTCAACCTCCTGACTGTTCTTTCCTGTTTCCAAAATAGCTTCTTCTTCATCTCATCATTCTATATACTGACTGATTTGTCTTACAACTCTGCTTAGCTGCCTTTACTGATGTTTGGAGATTGTTGTGGTGAGTTTACTTTCCATTACACGTCACTCTACATGCTTTCCACTTTGAAAAATGGATTTTTAAATTAGAATAGCCTCTTATATGGTAGACAGTTGCATTTTGCTACCAGTTTGGTGTCTAGGTGTTTTTTTGTGTGTGTTTCACTAGGTTGTAGGCTTCTACTATATTACATTTCCTCCATTGGTGGAAGTGGGGGGGACCAAACACTAAGTATAAAATTGATATTGTATTGATATACACTACTTTTCAGCTGAGCCCAGAGATCAGAATACTTACATTACTAATGCAGCATCTAAGCTTTGTTTCAGTGGCTACAACTAACCCTCAGTTGTATATAAATACTAGGGATGTCGCGGACTGTTCGCCGGCGAACTTGTTCGCGCGAACATCGACTGTTCGCGCTCGCCGAATGTTCGCGAACGTCGCGCGACGTTCGCCATTTTGGGTTCGCCTTACCTGGCGCTTTTTTTTGACCTCTCACCCCAGACCAGCAGATACATGGCAGCCAATCAGGAAGCTGTCCCTCCTGGACCACCCCCACACCCCCTGGACCACTCCCCTTCCATATATAAACTGAAGCCCTGCAGCGTTTTTTCATTCTGCCTGTGTGTGCTTGGAAGAGCTAGTGTAGGGAGAGAGCTGTTAGTGATTTGAGGGACAGTTGATAGTAAGTTTGCTGGCTAGTAATCTACTTGATACTGCTCTGTATTGGAGGGACAGAAGTCTGCAGGGATTTGAGGGACATTTCAGGTTAGGTAGCTTTGCTGGCTAGTAATCTACCTTCTACTGCAGTGCTCTGTATGTAGCTGCCTGCTGTGGGCACTGATCTCTTCTGATCTCATCTGCTGACTGCTGTAATAACCCAATAGTCCTTGTAAGGACTGCTTTTATTTTCTTTTTTGTTTTTTTACTTTGCTAGTTGCTACTATAAGAGCCCAGTGCTATTAGTCTAGCAGTGTTGGGGAGTGGGACTGGTGTGCTACTGTGCTGCTCCTAGTAGTTCAGCAGCACCAACCCGAGAATTTTTTTTTTTTAATATACATATAATTTTTTTTTTATTTTACTTATCTTACTGTTCTTTAACGTGTACAGTGCTGTTTGCTGTTCTTCATAGTAGTGCACCAATAGTAGTGCACTTGCAGGCATTATTTGCCCAGTGTGTTCTTCAAACAACTGCCATCTAGCTGTGTGAGCTTGTTCACATACTGTCTAAATATCAATAATAATACCGTCTCCAGAACCACCACCTGAGTGACGTTTTTCAAGCAGCAATAATATATTCCGTATCCACTGCTGTAGTAGTATATACGTTGACCTTGTAGGCATTGTTTGCCCAGTGTGTTCTTCATTTTCAAACAACGGCCATCTAGCTGTGTGAGCTGTTTCACATTCTGTCTAAATATCAATAATAATACCGTCTCCAGAAACACCACCTGAGTGACGTTTTTCAAGCAGCAATAATATATTCCGTATCCACTGCTGTAGTAGTGTATACGTTGACCTTGCAGGCATTGTTTCAATTTGTTTGCCCAGTGTGTTCTTCATTTTCAAACAACGGCCATCTAGCTGTGTGAGCTTTTTCACATTCTGTCTAAATATCAATAATAATACCGTCTCCAGAAACACCACCCGAGTGACGTTTTTCAAGCAGCAATAATATATTCCGTATCCACTTCTGTAGTAGTGTATACGTTGACCTTGTTGGCATTGTTTGCCCAGTGTGTTCTTCATTTTCAAACAACGGCCATCTAGCTGTGTGAGCTGTTTCACATTCTGTCTAAATATCAATAATAATACCGTCTCCAGAAACACCACCTGAGTGACGTTTTTCAAGCAGCAATAATATATTCCGTATCCACTGCTGTAGTAGTGTATACGTTGACCTTGTAGGCATTGTTTGCCCAGTGTGTTGTTCATTTTCAAACAACTGCCATCTAGCTATGTGAGCTTGTTCACATACTGTCTAAATATCAATAATAATACCGTCTCCAGAACCACCACCTGAGTGACGTTTTTCAAGCAGCAATAATATATTCCGTATCCACTGCTGTAGTAGTGTATACGTTGACCTTGTAGGCATTGTTTGCCCAGTGTGTTGTTCATTTTCAAACAACTGCCATCTAGCTGTGTGAGCTTGTTCACATACTGTCTAAATATCAATAATAATACCATCTCCAGAACCACCACCTGAGTGACGTTTTTCAAGCAGCAATAATATATTCCGTATCCACTGCTGTAGTAGTGTATACGTTGACCTTGTAGGCATTGTTTGCCCAGTGTGTTCTTCATTTTCAAACAACTGCCACCTAGCTGTGTGAGCTTGTTCACATACTGTCTAAATATCAATAATAATACCGTCTCCAGAAACACCACCTGAGTTGTTGTTGTTGTTTTAAAAATAATGCCAGGCAAAGGCAGGCCGCCACGCAGAGGCACTAGGGGCCGTGCTGCTATGCTATCCCGTGGCCCTAGGAAATTGCCCAGTTTTAAAAAGGCAATGACCCTGAACTCCCAAAATGCTGAAGAGGTAGTTGACTGGCTTACACAGCACACCCCATCCTCTACCGTTTCTAACTTTACCACAACATCCTCATCCTCCACTGCTATGGCCACCCCACGTAACACTTCCTCCACCACCGGCGCCCCTTCTTCACTGGAGTCAGAGGAGTTATTTTCACATGAGTTTCTTGAACTGAGTGATGTGCAACCATTATTGGCAGAAGAAGATGAAGGAGATGAGGACGTTACACCAGATTTAATTCTGGCAGAGAACACAACAGAGATGGACATAATGAGTGATGAGGAGGTCCCCGCTGCTGCTTCCTTCTGTGAGCTGTCAGAAGAAATTGATGCATCTGAGGAGAATGATGATGAGGAGATTGATGTTTTGTGGGTGCCCAGTAGAAGAGAGCAAGAGGAGGATAGTTCAGATGGAGAGACGGAGAGTCAGAGAGGCAGGAGGAGAATAAGACTTAGAAGAAGCAGGGAAGACAGCTCGCAGGGAACAGTAGGGCAACAACATGTATCGGCACCTGTGGTCAGCCGGCCAACGCGCCCGCCATTGCCGCCAACGCCGCCAACTTCTACTGTTACCGCCAGATTGCCAGCTTCAAAAAGGTCAGCAGTGTGGGATTTTTTTAATGTGTGTGCCTCTGACAAAAGTGTTGTAATTTGCAATGAGTGCAGTCAGAAACTGAGTCTTGGGAAGCCCAACAGCCACATAGGTACAACTTCTATGCGAAGGCACATGAACGGCAAGCACAAAGCACTTTGGGAGCAACACCTCAAAGGCAACAGGCAAACTAAAAGCCACCCTCCTTCTGGTCCAGCATCTTACTGCTCTACCTCTGCTGTCCTTGACCCGTCTGAACCACCCTCCACTCCGCCTTCCACCTTGACCACCAGTTCCCATTCCCAGTCATCTGCCCCCAGCCAAGTTTCTGTGAGGGCCATGTTTGAGCGTAAGAAGCCAATGTCTGCGAGTCACCCCCTTGCCCGCCGTCTGACAGCTGGCTTGTCTGCACTCTTAGCCCGCCAGCTTTTACCATACCAGCTGGTGGACTCTGAGGCCTTCCGCAAATTTGTAGCAATTGGGACACCGCAGTGGAAGGTACCCAGCCGCAATTTTTTTTCAAAAAAGGGAATACCACACCTGTACCACCATGTGCAGAGCCAAGTCACCGCATCTCTGTCACTTAGTGTTGGGCCAAAGGTCCATATGACTACTGACGCATGGTCCTCCAAGCATGGTCAGGGCAGGTATGTCACCTACACTGCCCACTGGGTGAACTTGGTAATGGCTGGGAAGCAGGGAATGTGTGGCTCAACAACGACAGTGGAGTTGGTGTCACCGCCACGGATTGCACGCGGTTCTGCCACCACCTCTACTCCTCCTTCGCTCTCTACCTCGTCTTCTTCATCTTCTTCCTCCTCTGCTGCTGGGTCCTCCTCCTCCACACCTGTGCACCCCCAGCTCCCCCTAGGCTATTCGACGTGCCAGGTACGCCGTTGTCATGCTGTCTTGGGGATGACGTGCCTGGAAAGCAGAAACCATACCGGATCTGTACTCCTGTCATCTCTGCAGTCACAGGCCGATCGGTGGCTGACCCCACACCAACTGCAGATCGGAAAAGTGGTGTGTGACAATGGAAGCAATCTGTTGGCAGCGTTGAGACTAGGCAATTTAACACATGTGCCCTGCATGGCACATGTGTTAAATTTAATAGTCCAACGTTTTGTCTCCAAGTACCCAGGATTCCAGGACGTTCTCACCCAGTCCAGAAAGGTGTCGGCCCATTTCAGACGTTCCTACACAGCCATGGCACGCCTTGCTGACATTCAGCAGTGGTACAACATGCCAGTCAGGCGTTTGATTTGCGACAGCCAGACTCGCTGGAATTCAACACTCCTCATGTTGGAACGTCTGCTGCAACAACAAAGAGCCGTCAACGAATACCTGTTTGAACTGGGTGGTAGGACTGGATCTGCAGAGCTGGGGATTTTTTTCCCACGTTACTGGGTGCTTATGCGCGATGCCTGCAGGCTCATGCGCCCTTTTGAAGAGGTTACAAATATGGTCAGTCGCACCGAAGGCACCATCAGCGACCTAATACCCTTTGCTTTCTTCCTGGAGCGTGCCGTGCGACGAGTGACAGATGAGGCTGTAGACCAGCGTGACGAGGAGCAGGAAGCGCACGATTTCTGGTCGGAATCACCAGAACGAACCCAGGCACCTGCTGCAACGCAGGGAGAGGTGTCACAAGTGGAGTCAGAGGAGGAAGGTGGCTTTGTGGAGGAGGAGGACCAACAGGAGCAGGCTTCCCAGGGGGCTGGTGGTGACCTTTTGGGGACCCCTGGTCTTGTACGTGGCTGGGGGGAGGAGACCGTGGATGATGCAGTCCTTGATAACGAGGAAGCGGAGATGGATACCTCTGCATCCAACCTTGTGAGAATGGGGTCTTTCATGCTGTCATGCCTGTTGAAGGACCCCCGTATCAAGAGGCTTAAGGAGAAGGACCTGTACTGGGTCGCAACGCTACTAGACCCTCGGTACAAGCATAAAGTGGCAGAAATGTTACCAACATACCACAAGTCCGAAAGGATGATGCATTTACAAACCAGCCTGCAAAACATGTTGTACAATGCTTTTAAGGGTGATGTCACTTCAGGAACTCATCAACATTCCAGGGGCAGAGGTGCCAGTAATCCTGCCACGAGCGCACCTGCAAGGACAAAGCACTTTGGCCACTCTGTAACGTCAGACATGCAAATGTTTTTCAGTCCAAGGCAGCGCCAGAACCCTTCTGGATCCACCCTCAAAGAACGCCTCGACCGGCAGGTAGCGGACTACCTGGCATTAACTGCAGATATCGACACTCTGAGGAGCGATGAACCCCTGGACTACTGGGTGCGCAGGCTTGATCTGTGGCCAGAGCTGTCACAATTTGCCATGAACCTCTTGTCTTGCCCCGCCTCAAGTGTCCTCTCAGAAAGGACCTTCAGTGCAGCAGGAGGGATTGTAACTGAGAAGAGAACTCGCCTAGGTCACAAAAGTGTGGATTACCTGACCTTTATTAAAATGAATGAGGGGTGGATCTCGGAGGGTTACTGCACGCCGGAAGACTTGTTCTGAGTTTCTGACTCCCCATGCAGCTGTCCTTCTCTGCACGCCTCATGACTCCACACACAGCTGTCCTTTAGCGTCCTCCTCCCTCCGCCACCGTTACAAACTAGGGTGCAAACCCTACTGGTTTCATTTGAATCCAGGTAAATCCTGAGTTTTTCTGGCCTCTGTGCTTCAGTGGCTGCAACCAAAAAAATGAATATTTTCAGCATTTATATGGCATATTTTTTCTGGCCTCTGTGCTTCAGTGGCTGCAACCAAAAAAAATGAATATTTTCAGCATTTATATGGCATATTGTTTCTGGCCTCTGTGCTTCAGTGGCTGCGACAAAAAAAATGAATATTTTCAGCATTTATATGGCATATTTTTTCTGGCCTCTGTGCTTCAGTGGCTGCAACCAAAAAAAATGAATATTTTCAGCATTTATATGGCATATTGTTTCTGGCCTCTGTGCTTCAGTGGCTGCGACAAAAAAAATGAATATTTTCAGCATTTATATGGCATATTTTTTCTGGCCTCTGTGCTGCAGTGGCTGCGACAAAAAAAATGAATATTTTCAGCATTTATATGGCATATTTTTTCTGGCCTCTGTGCTTCAGTGGCTGTGACAAAAAAAATGAATATTTTCAGCATTTATATGGCATATTGTTTCTGGCCTCTGTGCTTCAGTGGCTACGACAAAAAAAAAATGAATATTTTCAGCATTTATATGGCATATTTTTTCTGGCCTCTGTGCTTCAGTGGCTGCGACAAAAAAAAAAGACTATTTTTAGCATTTATATGGCATATTTTTTCTGGCCTCTGTGCTTCAGTGGCTGCGACCAAAAAAAATTATATTTTTAGCATTCATATGGCATATTTTTTCTGGCCTCTGTGCTTCAGTGGCTGCGACAAAAAAAACATAATTTTTCAGGAAAGTACACATGCCTAATTTCTGCAACAGTGGCAAAATCGCATCTTTTATGGTCACCGCAGGTGATCAATAAAGTAGACCAAAACTGGGCCCACACTGCAGAATCAGTGTTTTTTGGTTCACTTCACTGTACATTGAATTACCTCTGCCTGACCGTGCACGTGCGCACAAGCACGGTGACTGCTAAACACACCACTACAGAAATATTGCCACCAACAGGACGAACATCCTGGAGGTGACAAGCTCAACTAGTAATTAACAACTATTATTTGCTCACTTGACGGTATCATTCATTAAAGCTCTTTGCGTTTTTTTGCGTTGCAGTAAGCGCCGCGTTTCGTCTTTGCGTGTGAACAGGCTGTAACCTTTACATGTAGACGCTGGACGTTTTAAAGCAGTTTATTACACAGGTTTAGAAATGTAGTGTGATTTCTGCCCTTTACAGCACAAAACGCAGCGCTGTGTCAACAATGTATTTTTTAGAAACATGTTTGCCCTTGATCCCCCTCTGGCATGCCACTGTCCAGGTCGTTGCACCCTTTAAACAACTTTAAAATAATTTTTCTGGCCAGAAATGTCTTTTTTAGCTTTTAAAATTCGCCTTCCCATTGAAGTCTATGGGGTTCGCGACGTTCGCGAACCGTTCGCATTTTTGACGCAAGTTCGCGAATATGTTCGCGAACTTTTTTTCCGACGTTCGCTACATCCCTAATAAATACTAAGGGGCCTTTTACCAACATTTGAATTTCTATCTTTTTCTCAAAATGGAATTTGTGTTTTATGTATTTCTCTAAAACTCGAAATATTCGGGATTTATAAAGTGTAACAAAAAGAAAAATCTAATACAAAACTTTGGCAAGTAAAAGCAGTTGAGGTCCTATAAATGTCAATGGAAGCTGCACTGATCCTATTGGATTTTTCTTTGGTTGATTTTTTTTTATTTTTCGTTTGTGTTTTTTTATTTGGATCTTTTAATGATTTAAAGGTATTTGTGATTTTTAGAGAAATAGAATGTAATTGTAGTTTTAAAAAACTAAAAATGAGAATGTTGATAAATGGGCCTCCAAAAAAGGTCTTTTCTCATTGAAGGGATTAATGTGGGTCTGAATGCATTTAATATAATTGTAACAAGGTTGTACTTCAAATAAATGGGGAATATAATAAGATAATTAGGAAATACAAGATTGGAATTTATGGTGCCAATAACCGTTCAAGCCCTTGCTGCCCCTTGAGATCACAAACAGTTAAAGTAATTGTATCCATTATGAGTGATCTGTATTGTTCCAGAAGTGATGCTTTTTCTGGCATTAGTGAGTTCTGAATTCAAAGAGGATGCCATCAGTACTATTTCATATGCTGTTAATTTAATTGTGTCATGTTACAAGGATATTATATTACTAACACATGGGTGGATGGTAATTTATTTTTATTTTTTCAATTACAGCATCTACTTTGATCTTCTAAAACAGTGAACTTCAGATCGTAGCTGTTCTACTGTCATTGAACTATACCTCCCTCCATCCATGTAACAGTTTAAGACCATAAGGCTTCTGAGATTTGAAGAGCAAAACAACTTAAAGAGGCAGTGTTTGATAAAATATAATGCAACGAATAGGGTTTGTGCTGAGCATACTTTTTGCTTGTTTCTTAAATCTTAAAAAATCAGTGGTCTTTGCAATTTCTTGAAACAAGGAACCTGAAGCTTCTCCATGTTTGGCTCTTGTGAGGCAGATAATTAGATTACCAGTGCACAGATAATCCTCCTGCATAATGGCCTCCTACTACTAGTCAGGACCTCATAAGAACCAAACATGGAGGAGCTTCATTTTCCCTGTTTGCCCTGTTTAGTAGTGATGAAAATGTTTTGACGCAACAAATTTTTTGACGCAAAACATTTTGTGCCTGATTAAAACAATAAAAAAACATTTTGATACAGTGCCAAACAGAAGGTTACTGGTTAAATTAAGGAATGTTAACCTGGAACATAGTATTTGTACCTGGATAGAGAACTGGCTAAAAGATAGACTACAAAGAGTGGTGGTAAATGGAACATTTTCTAATTGGACCAGTGTTGTTGTTGGAGTACCGCAGGGCTCTGTACTAGGTCCCTTGCTTTTCAACTTGTTTATTAATGACCTGGAGGTGGGCATTGAAAGTACTGTTTCTATTTTTGCAGATGATACTAAATTGTGCAGAACTATAGGTTCCATGCAGGATGCTGCCACTTTGCACAGTGATTTGTCTAAATTGGAAAACTGGGCAGCAAACTGGAAAATGAGGTTCAATGTTGATAAATGCAAGGTTATGCACTTTGGCAAAAATAATATAAATGCAAGTTATACACTTAGGGGCACATTTATCAAGGGTTGAATATCGATGGTTAATAAACCCTCAAATTGGACCCTCGAATTTAAATCCTTCGAATCCGAATATCGAATTCGAAGGATTTAGCGCAAATCCTTTGATCGAAGTAAAAATCGTTCGAACGATAAAATCCTTCAAATCAAGCGATTCGAATGATTTTAAGCGATCGATCGAAGGATTTTTCTACGATCAAAAAAAGGTTAGAAGTGCTGGGGAAGGTCCCCATAGGATAACATTGTACCTCGGTAGGTTTAAACTGCCGAATTATGTAGTCGAAGTATTTTTTAAAGAGACAGTACTTCGACTATCGAATGGTCGAATAGTCGAACGATTTTTAGTTCGAATCATTTGAATCGAAGTCGATGGTTTGTAGTAGCCTATTCCATGGTCGAAGTACTCAAAAAAATACTTCGAAATTCGAATTTTCTTAATTTGAATCCTTAGTTTAGTAGGAGCTTAGTAAATGTGCCCCTAAATGGCAGTGTGTTGGGAGTTTCCTTAAATGAGAAGGATATAGGGGTATTTTGTGGATAACAAGTTGTCTAATTCTGGGCAGTGTCATTCTGTGGCTACTAAAGCAAATAAAGTTCTGTCTTGCATAAAAATGGGCATTAACTCAAGGGATGAAAACATAATTATTCCTCTTTATAGGTCCCTGGTGAGGCCTCATCTGGAGTATGCAGTGCAGTTTTGGACTCCAGTCCTTAAGAGGGATATAAATGAGCTAGAGAGAGTGCAGAGACGTGCAACTAAACTGGTTAGAGGGACGGAAGACTTAAATTATGAGGGTAGACTGTTGTTTTCTCTGGAAAAAAGGCACTTGCGAGGGGATATGATTACACTTTACAAGTACATTAGAGGACATTATAGACAAATAGCAGGGGACCTTTTTACCCATAAAGTGGATCACCGTACCAGAGGTCACCCCTTCAGACTAGAAGAAAAGAAGTTTAATTTGAAGCAACGTAGGGGGTTCTTCACAGTCAGGACAGTGAGGTTGTGGAATGCACTGCCGGGTGATGTTGTGATGGCTGATTCAGTTAATGCATTTAAGAATGGCTTGGATGATTACTTGGATAGACATAATATCAATAGCTATTGTGATACTGAACTCTATAGTAAGTGTAGATATGGGTATATAGAATTTATGTGAAGGTATGGAGGGATGTGTGTATGGATGCTGGGTTTTCATTTGGAGGGGTTGAACGTGATGGACTTTGTCTTTTTTAAACCTAATTTAACTATGTAACTACCGGTAAATTTGTTTTTCAGGGCAAGACCTATTCATTGGAGTTTCATCTTCTAAACTATAAACTATATAATATATAAACTATAAACTATATAATATATAAACTAAAACTATATACTATATAAACTATAAACTATATAATATATTTATTTATATATGCATGAATTTGTAATGTCAATGAGAGGCAAAATCTGCATATCACCTATACTGTGGTGCAAATTTCTGTCTGAGCTGACTGCAGTGCCTGGGTAACACAAGATTTCTGCACATCTTTATTTACATAAATCCATACATGACTGCCTTTATTTCACATGTATTGAGATAATATTTTTTCCTCTCCTGTAATGCCTGATTTTTCCTCTTTGGATGCATCCAGGGGATATAGGGTGTTGCCAAGGAGAAGCTGGGCATTATAAGCACAGACAGGGGAAAGTAGGTCAGGCACCGAGAGAGGCAGGGGGATAAGGGAATGGAGGACAACAAAACATATACTGTACATACATTTACCCAATACCAATTGAAAACGAAGCATTGCACTTAACCATTGATGCTGTTTGCGTGGCACTCCCTTGGACAGGTTTATGAAGGTGTGAAAAGAATTTATAACATACACCAATTATTTTAATGCCATGGTACAGCATGTAATATGACTTTTTTTTTTTATACTAATGTGCAGCCAAGTGTAATGTTAAAGTGACACCACTTTTTACACTTTTTGATGCCAGAAATGCTTTGCTGTCTGAATTTAACCGTTCAGTCGTTTCCACCAGGTCTAGAGCAGTAGTAATCTGGCCCCTTTATAAATATGTTGCTAAGCACTTTGTGAAGTGTTATTTCTGTGATTGGGATGCATTGCTTTAATACACACAGTGGAGTTGTACAAATACCCAATTTGTTTGAATCCATCGTTTACACAGTTTTCTTGACATCATGTTTTTTTTTTTCTTTTATAAATATGCCCCAATATGTGTCAGGCAGCACAAGTCCATTGCTCAAAGGGAAAAGCCTGCCAGAAGCTAAAATACAATTATGTTCCATTCGTGTTCTAATATCGCCCAAAGCATTTATTCCATTATCTACTATTAACCTCAGACGATGATTTATGTCAATGACTTAATATTTAAGGGCCTATTTATCAAGCTGTGTAAAATGGTTAACAACTATAACATACAAGTGGTGTAAAAAGCATCATAAAATAAAAACCTTATGTAATCATGTTTTGTTCTCCGTACTGGTGATCTAACACTACCCAGCACCATTTTTTAAATCAGCAGGCAGAATTCATTAAAATTAAATGTACCAGTTATTGCATTATGTGTTGAATACAACTTCCGGTTGTAAATGTTATAATCCCTTTGCTTTGAAAAGCTATCAGTAAGGTTTTGTTGCACTGAGCATGTAGTTACCCACTGAAGGCATTCAACCCAAAAAACTCTTTCTTGAAACAAATGCCAACAATTGTTATATTATATTTAAATATAAACATTCACAAGAATGATTACAGGTAAGAAAGAAAATGCCTGCATTATGTAAGCATTGCAATACCATAACGCATTGTCTCTTTTCTGCACAATATATAGTGAATAAAGTACCCCCTATTGTAAAATATATGGATATTATAAGTTACAGAGGTGTTCCATGACCATATAAAAAGACAAGGTCGAAGGGCGAGTTTTTATACAGGTTATGGAACTCCGAGGTTTCTAATAGCCTCATATTTTGCAACAGGGGGTACTTTATTTATTATAATTAGGGATGCACCGAATCCAGAATTAGGTCCGGGATTCGACCAGGATTCTGCCTTTCTCAGCAGGATTCGGATTCGGATTCGGCTGAATCCTTCTGCCCGGCCAAACCGAATCCGAATCCTAATTTAATTTGCATATGCAGGGAGGGGAGGGAAATTGTGTGACTTTTTGTCAGAAAACAAAAATGGTTTCCCCTTACCACCGGATACGGTTCGGTTTTCGACCAAATCTTTCACACAATTCAGGGGTTCGGCTGAATCCAAAAAAGTGGATTCGGTGCATCCCTAATTATAATACACAAGTTTCAGTCAGTCATGTGAAAGAAATGACATCACTAAACTCCAATTATAACAGATGACATCACTAAGCACCAGATATAATTTACAGGATATTCATGGCTCTTGTCTATTTTATTATCATCATCGTCATTTATTTATATAGCGCCGACAAGATACGTAGTGCTTTACCTTAGTTATAACAAACCGAATAAATGGTGGATAACAAACAAGGGATACAGAGTACAATAGGTTGAGAGGGCCCTACAAATTAGATTTTACAAACTAAAGGTTAGGGTACAAACGAGACATTAGGATTTTAGAAACAATTTTGTGATTGATTAATTAAGGTACATTGAAAAAGCTTCTTTAAACAGATGGGTCTTTAAGGAGCGCTTGAAAGTTTGGAAAGAAGGAGAAAGTCTGACAGCTCGAGGCAGAGAGTTCAGAGAAAAACAGACACCCGAGAGAAGTCTTGTAGACGAGAATGGGCAGAAGTGATGAGAGGAGATATTAGCATAAAATCTCCAGGCTGTTACTTAGAAGTATAGACATCAATTACCGATGCAATGGCGGAGCTCACCCGGCATTGTGTATCGTCCTGCTTGATCGCAGCTATCGCGATACACCGGTCACTCCTTGCCGGCTGCTGCACCAAACTCTCAAACCGCTGCGGAGCGCTGATCAAGAACAAATTAGGAGCCTAACACTGCTAACATCAATCTTTGGCTTTATTCAGACGCATTTGAGGATTACATCGGAGGGCGTACAATTCTAACGCGTTTTCGTGCCCACGTGGGCACTTCATCAGTGTAATTAGTGAGCACATGTGTGAATGTATAAATAGCTACGTGCATGCATATCATTAAAAGTTTAAAGGCAAAATAATACTTTAATTTAAAGATCAAGTGCTCACTAATTACTCTGATGAAGGCCAAAAAAATCATTTGAAATTCAAAGTTTTTGTTATTCTATTCCTTCACTCAAGCTAAGTAAATGGGCCCCCAAGTGTCAGACAAGTATCTGACAGCCATAGTTTCTCTCTCTCAAATGTAAACAGTTACAGGGCTAAATATTATTGGTATTATACCTGCCTATGGTGGGAATTACAATAGTGTCTCATTCTCTATTTGCAAGGCCAGATGTTTAAAACTCACTGCCTGTATATGCATTGTGGGTTTAGTAACCAGGCTGCTGACTGATGTATTTACTCTGATTGCATGGTGTACAGCCGCGGCACTTGCTGCTGCCAAACTTTACCGATATCAACAGTTTAGTGACCTAAATCTACCAGTGCAACTGTCTTAGCTACGAGTTGGCATCTGGATTTTGTGCAAGATTTAAGATAAATAAAGCAGAGAATGGCTTAAGATGATGAAAGCTTCCTGCATAAAAATATAAAGAGGTGTCACAAAACAAACCCCAAATAATGGATATACGGAACTAAATAGCAATTGTCACCATTGACTTGCAGTTTTATTCCAGACAGGCCTGTCTGTGATCAGCTATTAGAGGTCTAACATGTTAAATATATGACTCAAAATCTTTTCACTTCTAAGTTAATCCGTGTCAAACCATTTTGAATAGAAAACCTTAATACATACAGAGTATTCTGAAAAATGGCATCTTGGCAAAGGAAATCACTTTTATATGGTCCAGTGCACATGGAAAAATACAAGATTCCTCTGCACTCAACCCATTATCAATATATTTAAGACAGAGACATTTTGTGCATACTGCTACTGAAAAATGTGTAGGACTGGCCAGATATGGGATGACTTTGACGTAGTTGGCCATCTTAAATATATTGCAATATATGGACAAACAATCCCTGTTTTGTTTAAAGGGTAAGGCATTTTTCAGTAGCAGTATGCACAAAATGTCTCTGTCTTAAATATATTGATAATGGGTTGAGTGCAGAGGAATCTTGTATTTGTCTATATGTTTTTTGTGGTCACAGCCTCATTGCACCCCCACCTAATGGTTTTAAAAAATAGTGGTGAGCACAACTTTCCCTTGTTTATATATATATATATATATATATATATATATATATATATATATATATATATATATATATATATAGATATATTATTTAATGTATGGAATATGTGTACTCCACAAAAACCCAATCCCCTAGTGTTATCATGTAGATAAAATAATCTAAAAAATAACAATGGAGCAGTCACAAATGTCATGTATGATCAGTTGAAAGACCAATATTTATTTAATTACTATTTTGGCCAATAGAGGAACCTTTATCAAGTTGGAGTTGATAGCTGAAGGGGGGAGTGTTGGAGTCCACAGGGAAGACTTATGACCAAAAGTTCTTGGAGTTGATAGCTGAAGGGGGGAGTGTTGGAGTCCACAGGGAAGACTTATGAACAAAAGTTCTAAGTACTGTGTTATGAAAATGCTGTGCTTGTTATGAAATACTTGGGGGGGGGTAAAGTAATGTGTCTCTTATTAAATGCTCGGGGCGAGTAATGTGTCTGTAATGAAATGCTTGGGGGATAGTAATGTGTCTGTAATGAAATGCTTGGGGGATAGTAATGTGTCTGTCATGAAATGTTTGGGGGGCCAATACTGTGTCTGTCATAAAATGCTTCAGGATGAGACTGTGTAATGCTGGGGTGGGGGGCACATACTGTGTCTGTCATGCAGTTGTGTGCCGGTCATAAAAGGCGACATTATATGGCACTATGTAACTGGCTAATTTAAAGTCTCATTCTTCTTGTGCTTTTCTTTGAGCTCTCATTCCCAATGTTAGACTCCTATAGTTTCTGCTCCCCCTTCCAAATCGCTCTTTTCCACCACCAATTCCCCTCACCCTCTTTCACCAGTGTTACTGCCAGCTTCCCTGCCTCTTCAACTCGAAGCCCCCTCTATAGTGGATTGGCCCTTTCCTACCAAAGTTAAATATATTCAAAGCAGGTCTGTTTTCAGCTACAACTCTCATAAACCCCTGAAAGCCGACAGTTGCACCAGTAGTTAGTATCAGGGACCAAGAGATGTGCACGTATGTATGTAATGGCATGTTCTGCCACCCTGTCCAATAATGTCATGCTGAGAGAAGCTGAAACTTCCACCGACATCCACACCTTTGCCCAACAGGAATTACATCTGCTAGTATATATATATATATATATATATATATATATATATATATATATATATATATATATATATATATATATATATATATATATATATATAAAGAGAGACAAGAAATCTTCTGCACTCATCCTTGTTTCATTTGTATGCATACAGCATACATCCATAAAAAGCTGGCCAACTACTCATCCCTAGTCTGGTCACTTCTACACTTAAATTTATCTGATTCATTTAGAATTCTAGTATTTCTTTAGATAATTTCTATAGTTACTAAAGGTATCTTCAGACCACGTCATTGGTTACTGGACGCCACAGGGAACACCTTTCAGAAGTTGGAATGCTGGAAACTACAACATGGAGCAGCCTCTGTTCCTCTATAAGCCGAACACAAAAAGGGAGAGTTGTGCTCACCACTAAACAATTTTAAATTGGCCAGATTAAAAAATATTGCAGTATAATAACCATCTCATGTTTTAGTTGCTGTATGCACAACACGTCAATGTCTGAAGTATATTAATATGAGCAGATATACAGCAAGACACAGACATAAGGACACCAACATGGCAAAAATGACAGATCGGATCATTAATGGTTACTGAAGTTCAGGCCCTTTCAACAGCATCAAGTAGTATAACATGGGTTGCTATTGTTTACACTTTAACTATTTAAATAAGGTGTTGTAATGTTGAGAATTTGTCACTGACCAAAGAAATAAAACAGCAGTGATGTATTTTTGAGCCCCTGATCTTTTAATTTGGCTTTTATTTATACAGGCCCTGTAACAACATGGGGTTCTTCACATATTTATAGTACAACTGTTTTTGTTTTATCCAATGAGAGTTTCCAATAAAATAAATAGGATTGGGAGGAATGTAGGGAAGTGAAGATGGAGCAGTTTAATTGCAGAGTGCTCATCCCTTGAGTACAAAGAAAAAGACCTCTGTAATAATTTATGCAATGGTTTATATCAGACGCGTTATAAGTGCTTCTCTGCACACGTGCAAATACTCAGCTTTTTGCAGCTCCCAGTTATGAAATGAAAAGCTATGCATAGGGAATGAACTCAAGACACTTGTTGTGGCACAAGAGTCAGTAAAACATGATCTAAGGAATAAGTTCTACAACTGCATGATACAAAAGCTTAGGCATTGTTTTTATACTGAGCACAGCCCTTTTATTCCAGTGCCGCGCATTTTCTGCAGTCCCATAACAATTACAAACTGCACGTTGGCAGATGTTTCATAAGGCATGGTAAAGGCATTTTTTCTAGCAGTACTAATGGATATTGGAATTCATTATCTCAGCAGTAGTGGCTAGGATCATCGTTTTGCATGCAGACCATTGCACTATAATATTTTTTTAGCACTAACTTTATATTATCTATTGATTTATAGAAATGTTTCATGCTTGTAGAATTATCAGCAGATCTCCACTGTAAAGTTAAAGATATGGTGCAGTTTACCATAACAAAATACAAATCTGCTTAAAGCCTTTAGAACATACAAAAAACAATTCTATTGCAATATTAAATATGCATGTTGCCATATATGTGAAATCATTTCTTGTTTAATAATTACTATTGTGACAATAAATGTAGGGATGAAAGTGGCACCCAGACTCTTTTGCTTTCATTTATGTATTACTTAAATAGATTCTAAGTGGTGACTCCCACACTGTGAGGCTGCCCCATGTAGGGTAACTGTGAGATTCAATGTGACAATGTCTAATTGTTTTTTTAGAAAGCCTAGATTGAAGGCAAATAAGAGTGAGATTGTATGGTATATACAGGGGTTTCTGTCCCAGGTATTTCTGAAATTTTGGCTGAATGACTAGAAAGTCAAAGAGAAATTTTTGCTCAGTTCAGCGCGTCTAATATATATTCCACAAACGTCGAGGGGTTAACGCTAAAGTATAATAAGGCTTTGCCAATTACAAAAATTATATTTAAATACAAGCAGTAAACCCCAAGATGAAGAGCCCTTAGTGCTCACCCGTTAGATACAGTGACCTGGGTGTATATGAACCCCGGGTCCCGCTCTTGGGTCAGCTATTACTACTGACAATGCTGAGGATTTTTGGCAGGAGAATTCGCACTCACCAGATGAAGAGGGTGCCCGGGTGCATCGCTTGAGTAGCTTGAGGTGAGTTACAGTTGAACAAAAGTCGGCGAATGCTCCATGTTCACCCAGAAGTTTAAAATCAAGAATTTTATTTCAACAGGATAAAAACAAACATCGTCCTTCGAGGACGATGTTTGATTTTAACCTGTTGAAATAAAATTCTTGATTTTAAACTTCTGGGTGGACGTGGAGCGCTCGCTGACTTTTGTTCAAATGAATGACTAGAAAAAAACGTTTTTAGTAACTTGCTGGCACATTATAAATGATGATATATTTAACCTAGTTATAAACTAAAGGGAATCTGGGCATGGTTGAACCCAAAGAGGGGATTGAACTGTTCTAAGGTAAAAGGGAAGGATTCCCTAGCTAAGTACAAGTTACCGGGCACCGCAGCAAACTTGTGAATGAGACAGAGCCCCACTGGGCCCTCCCTACATTGTTTCAGGGTCTGCTTTTACTATCAACATTTAAAGAAGGGGTGACCTGCAGCTTTGCCCCTTGCACTGTGCATCTTTAATACATTTTTACAGCTGTACCATTCTTTTACTGGGAGGGGAACTTATTTTCCCTTTTTATTATATACTCAAAGAAAGTGCTTGTTAAATGGAATCTGTCACACTACTAAATTACACTGTGTACATTGCAAATAATTCATTCTATGATGTTAAATGTTATTCTTGAACCAATATATGTAAATTTGTAGTTAGAATGTTTGTAGGTGTGTAGGCAGCCATCCCAGTTCATTGTGCCTGGTCATGTGCTTTCAGAAAGAGCCAACACTTCACAATGGAATTGCTTTAAGATAAGCTATTGTTTCTCCTACTCAAAGTAATTGAAGGCGTCATGACTTGGATTTTTAACTATTGAGTGCTGTTATCATATCCATCATCACATATCCGAGCATTTTTAGCAAAGAGGGGCAGCAGTAAAGACTGACTGAAGTTTATAAGAGCACAAGTCACAGGACTGGGGGCAGCTGGAAAACTGAGAACATGTCTAGTCCCATGTCAGATTTCAAAATTAAATCTAAAATATCTGTTTGCTCTTTTGAAAAACTGATTTCAATGCAGGATTCTTCTGAAGGAGTGCAATTAACTGTTTTCCCATGACAGAATCCCTTTAAAGAGGAGCTGTGGAAGAGATATAAATAGCTAGCTTCAGTATCTGGAAACCTGCATCCCTCCTGATATTCTTCTGGTTAGGAAAAAATTAGAAACTTTTCTCAAATCTTTCCTAACCAGAAGAACATCAGCACAACCCTCTTTCTTTCTCCTGACAACTTCTTTGACTATTTGGTGGACAGACTGGTTGAAAGATGAGCAGCAGGTGTATCCTTTAATATCTTGGAATTAATATTAAAGGATACACCTTTAAGGTACGAATGTACATTGCAAAGGTGCTTAGAATATCACTGATATTTAAGGTTTACTTATCCTTTAGGGTCTGGCCACACAAGCAGATTCAGGGAGATTAGTCACCCCAGCAACAAATCTCTTCTTTGGGGCGACAATCTCCCCGAACTACCTTCCCCCTGCCCTCTGCTGGATAAAATGAAAGTCGCCTGGGGGAAGGCACTTGTGGCGCTTTGTTTTCCGAAGTCACCGGAAGTTTCCTTGTTTCCACGTGTGCCTTCCCCCAGGCGATTTTCATTTTAGCCAGTGGAGGGCAGGGGGAAGGCAATTTGAAGGAGAGGAGATTTATCGCTAGGCCAACTAATCTCCCCGAATTTGCTCGTGTGGCCTGACCCTTAAAATGGGGTTGGATAGATTTTTAGCAAATGAGGGAATACAGGCTTATGAAAGATAGCTCATGGTACAAGTTGATCCAGGGACTGGTTTCCAATGCCAACTTGGAGTCAGGAAGGAGTTCCCCTCTGAGGCTTGAAATTAGGTTTTTTGCCTTCCTTTTGGAGCAACTAGCAGTTAGGCAGGTTTTATATAGACCTAAAAGATTGAACTTGATGGACGTGTGTCTTTTTCAACCTAACTTACTATGTTACTATGTTACAGGCTACACTGTCTCACTATGGCTGGTGCTAAGGCTCTTCCACTCTCTGCTTCTACGAGAGACTGGGCTTCTATGTAAAATAGCAGCCAGGTGTACATTTGGCCTCAGCCATCACCCCCCCCCATTCAGGTAAATGTGTTTTAGAGAATAAAGATAAACATTCCAGGTGTCTCATTGTATTATATTCCCAATGTCTACCAGATCCCACAGCATCAGTCCAGTGATAGTGTACAGAAAAAAATCAATGGGGAATTGTTCACTCTGAAGATGGAAGCTCTGTTTTCACCTCTTCAGAACAGAGAAGCGCAGCTCCAGTCGTTGGTCAGGTTTCTTTTACTTTCGCTCAGAGAGCACTTTATACAGTTGCCTGAATACCATTCATTTAGCCAACTTCTTATTCTAAAGCTCTTTAAGCTTACATAAAAACGCATCTATATTTGTTAGGGAATCTGACTGGGCCAGCTGCTCCCTGCTGAACAATTACAAAACCTCTTTTTTCTCAGGCAGGCCAAAGCTTAAAGAATTAATGAATAATAAAGATGAGCAGGCAAGCCAATATAATGCTCCCTTTTTAAAGCTTAATTAATGTAAAATGCACCAAATTCTGGAATAAAATGTAATATGTCATCAAGTAATGTTGAGGCACCATCCAGGTGCCCCCACTTAAAGAGGTACTGACGCTTTTTTTAAAAAAGGATCATTACCTTGTCTTTGCGGGTGCTGTATAATCTTGCCATAAAAATTTTTGCCCAATGCTTCCAAATTACCTATCCCATCCCCCATGTTCCAATATGAGAGGACTTCCATATTTGTGCTGCAGTAGTCCAGTCATTTTAGAAATTCTGAGAAGTGGCAGTGAGGTCAGCAAAACACTTTAGGGACACTATATCATTCCAGTAAAAACTTTAAATTTTGCACTGCATTCACCACTTATGTTGGCAACTTTATAGGGGTGGAGCAATATTGATCACTTGCCTTTAGTTTTTCAGTTTTGAATTTTAATGTCTTGGGATTGTGTTCCCTAGCAGCCAGGCAGAGTGTAAGCAACAAATGACTAGAAACATGTAGCCTCACAGAGGATCTGGGGTCCAGTGTCAACAGGACAGCATTGTGCAAGCAAGAGAATAGAAAGACTAATAATTTACAAAAACAGGGGGGAAATAAAGAGCAATTTAAAAGCTGCCAAGAAAAGGTCAATCTCTAACATACTAAATAATAATGTCTGCAACATGTTCCACAATGGTGTGGTCCCCTTGGAGTAAAAAATAGTTATCCAGGGTATTTAAGGGCAATAATTAAGATATGACTTTGGATGGAAATTCAGTCAACAATTAAATGCATTAACTCCACTGATCTCTACCCTCCCTGCCCAACTTCCATACTTGGTGTACCCAAAGCTAATCCTATAAAGGACAGTATCAAAAGGCATTAAATAAAAAGGCATTGCTTAAAAAACTGATATCCTAGTCTCTAAAAAAATTCCAGCTATCAAGCTTTAGCATAAGACAATTGTATCCATAATTAACATAATTTTATACTAGGAAACCTTTTTCTACATTTTATACCAGCAATTCTAAGGCCCCTTCGATTTGTCATTATGATCGGCCCCTCCTTGTAATCTATACAATGTTTGATAGTATTGCTGAAATATTTTGACGATGCTTTTTGTATCATAATAGGTCTTTTGGTCCTTACCTTTTATTGCTGTGATATGAGTTGTACTATTCATTTTTTTTAGCTTTTGCGCGAAATATTTGTTACATTTATCCCCCAGCTCGTAACCTTTTTGTTTGCTGTTCATGTATGCTTTATATGTGCCTTGATCTAATATTGCTTTCAATTGAATTCTTTTTTTTTCCAATTGCTCTAATATGTCTTCTGTTATTTTTGTCTTGTGTATTCGCTCCAAATTTGAAATCTCTTTAAGTAAGTTATTAATATGTTTCTCTTTTTCTTTCTTTAGATTACTACCAAGAGCTATCAACTGCCCTCTAAGCACACATTTTTTGGTTTCCCACAGTGTCGCTAACCCAACCTCTGGTCCTGAGTTTTCTTTTAATATTGTTTGCAACATATTTCTTATTTTATCCTTTGTATCTTTATTATGTAACAATAAATCGTTAAACCTCCATATATAATCTTTGTCATTTATTTGGGGTATGTTCAATTTTAGCAGAATTGGATAGTGGTCTGAAAACAGGTTTGTTATAATTTTGGCCTCCTTGACCCAATGGAGCCCCCCTTGGGAGACGAATAAATAGTCTATCCTCGTGTAGACACTGTATTTTTTTGAAAAGTGTGTATAGTCCTTATCTTTTGGGTGTTGGACTCTCCATGTGTCGACCAAACCTATCTCTTCCAATTTTTTTTTAAGACTTTTTATCCCCTTATGGGATATATGGCTTTTACCATTGGAAGAGTCCATTGAAGGATTAAACACCAGGTTAAGATCCCCTCCCATTATTACTATTCCTTCTTTAAAATTATTTAAATCCTCTAAAAATTTCTTTAAAAAGTTTACTTGTGCTGTGTTCGGCGCATACACATTGGCTATCGTAAGTTTAGAAGCCCCTAAGTTACCCTTTATTATGATATATCTTCCTTCCCTATCTATTTTCCTCTCATGAATTACTAATGGTAGGTCTTTATGGATCATTATCAAAACTCCTGTAGCTTTTTTCTCAGGGTTGTTGCTGTAATAAACCTGTGTATAGTTTTTATCCAGTATCCTTGGGGTGTGTCCCTCCTTAAAATGTGTTTCTTGCAGCAATATTATGTGTGTCTGGAGTTTCCTGCACATATTAAGAATTTGGCTTCTCTTAACCGGTTCATTCAGCCCATTTACGTTATAGCTTACAATTGAGCACATTCCCTTTCGGAGTACATTATTATGTCTTGTAGTCTAAAATTTTTTCCCTCTTGTCTTAGCTCCTCCACTCTAAAAGGGTTGAAATCCGTTGGAAAAAAAAGTTCCACTTGGGGCCCCTTACAGAAAAAACAAAAAAAAAAGATATAAGAAAAACACCTAAAAAAGTTAAGAAAGATAGGAAATCCCACTTGCATGGTGGGAAATCGATATGCCGCCTCAGACTTATAGAGGAAATATCCTCTTGCTGTTCCCCAAGGGCGGCAGGGTGCGCCTAGGCGCAATTATGTGGGGATTTAGAGCTGCAATTGTGTTGTCTCCTTCCGGAGATAGTCAAGATCTTATTCCAATTGAACCTAAACCTAGATGGGTTGCTTACCAGAGCTTAGCCTTTTACTTCCCCTTTTTTTTTTTTTTTTTTCTCCTTTTTTTTTTTTTTTCTTTTTCCCTTTTTTCCCTTTTTTTCTTTTTTTCTTCTTCCTCCCTCCCCCTCCTCATATTTATCTGTATTATTATGGCTTTTTCCTTGTCCTTTAGTCTTATCACTGAGCTGCTTCCTTGTTGCCCTCCCCCCTCCTAAGAAGAAAAAGGACAGAGAGAACCTTTAAGACATTACATTGCATATCATTATTATCCTTAAACCTTTCCAAGAGATCATTAACTCTTGGGGGCGTCTCAGGCTAGTAAAGCGAATAGCGGCCTTCCAGGGTTTTTAGTGATAACTTTGTCTGTGTCCCACACCTTCCCTCCCCTGTGTTTATTCCCTTTAATATAATTGATCTTTGTGGCCCTCTGTCTTCCTCCCACTTAACTGAGGTAATTTGTCCTGTGAATTATTAGTGCTCGTGCTATGATACTACACTCCCTAACCCACCATGTGTTGGAATGAAAAAATTTTTTATTAACTTCCCTCTTTATGTGCCTATCTTGTGCCCGATCCTTCTATACATGTGTTGTACTATTACAGTACTTATCTAGCCCCTCAGTGTTCCCCTCCCTCTTTACCCTGTGTCTGTCGCACAAGGTCCCCCTTAGTGTAACATATGTGAGGATTCCCCTGGAAGGCTTACCCATTCGCCCCTCCGCCTGGTTGAACTTGACCCCCTCCCTTTGTTATATATTAATAGGAACTAAGCTTGTGGACATAAGAAAAGAACAGCAGCAGCATACATAACAACCCTTGTACCATTTCATTGCAACCCCTCACCCTCAATACATGTATAAACCCCCCTGTTTCAAAGCGATCATTTTATATTCTTGTGAACTTCCAGTCTCTGAAAAACAGTCATATTTGCCCATCCTGTAGGGCAGGCCCTCCTAGCTTCTTCTGCATGACTTTTCAGAGCTCTCATTTAGGTCTCTGGGGGTCGGGATACTTGCAGACTTTTTCGATGTATCCTGCCATAGTCCCTGTTGGACCGAGCCCCAATCAATCTCACATGGTTCGTCTATTTTCCAACCTGGAAGATCCAAGTCCGGTAACTTCATCTTCTTCAAAAATCTCTCTGTATCTTTTGGGAAGCGAATCGTTGCTTGCTGCCCTTCTCTGCTCGCACTTAAAGAAAAGGGGAATCCCCATCTATACTGATGTACTGTATAGTTATTAAACAGATAAGGCTGGAATGTACATGTATAATGGCAGCTGTAAAATATTTATGGGAAAGAGTGTCTTAAAGGAGACATTTGATATTCCAAAGTCAGCCCATATGCTAACCAATGTCAGTAAAGCAGGGCCCAGATTTTAGTGTACCTTGTATGGATGCTAAAGCATTTTTGTGTCTTGAACTCCTTACATTCAGGAATTTATAAGACTTTCTAACCCTAAAAAAATTGTCCCAATAGGGGACTTAGGGGAAACAAAGCATATTGTAGGTGCTATAAAATTATACAAATTTATACTTGCATGTTACTTGTACCAAAGGGGTCACTCAAATTACACCTAGGGGCACATTTACTAAGGGTTGAATATTCGACCCTCGAGAGTAAAATCCTTCGACTTCGAATATCGAAGTCGAAGGATTTACCGCAAATACTTTGATCGAACAATCAAAGGAATAATCGAACGATTCGAAGGATTTTAATCTACTTGGGAAAAGGTTATAATAATAATAATACATTTACATCATACTATATATTGGGTTAACGTGGAGCTAAAATTAATATATTTTTCATTTACTAATAGTTTAGATAGATATCCTTTAATAGCTTTTTAAGTGTCTTAGTTTAGGATATCTCCAAAAGTTGTCCATATAAAGGTCAACTCTTAATCCATGCTACTTTGTTGTTATTAACTCATAATAATTTACTATACGTTATTTTTATTATTATTATTAACATGTATTTATATAACGCCAACATATTGCGTAGCACTGTGTTTACAGCTTGTCAGGTTAATGGATTCAGAAAAGCATCCAATGAAAATGTCTTAATAATAAGTTGTACACAGGGTAAGCTAAATTTATCATTTTGATTAAAATACGAAATGCTTCTATACAGTGGAATTTTTGTATTATGACTTCCACTGTGTACTAAAACCATTAATGGCATGTAAGTCGTGCCCTTTGAAAATATACACCATTAAGTTAAGTGCTTTATTATGCTTTCATTAAATTTGCATTATTCACAGTTTCATTTTATTAGCACCATCCTACTTCTTCATTTGAATTGGAACAACACAAGCTAGAATATATTAGAGATAAAATGACATTTATTAAGATTCATATAGTCAATTCATTTTAGCAAAGAAACAGATGGAAGTGGCACTGCCAAGTATGACTTTGATGAAAATAATTGCTAAAAACAGTTGAGCGAATTCATAAAAATCAAAGCATTCCGTTTAAAATAGTAGAGGTTTCAGATGGAAATAAATGAAATAATGCCCTTTAATTGCAGTTTACATGCAAGACCGTCTATATTTTTAATGACTTTTCAATGTACTTTAAAAGTATTCATGTGCTACTACTTATGTGACGTTTAAGGGGTTGTTCACCTTTAAAATAACTTTTAATATGATGTAGAAAGTGATATTCTGAGACAATGCAATTGGTTTTAATTTCTTATTTGTGGTTTTTATTATTATCTTTTTATTATTTGTGGTTATTTAGCTTTTTATTCAGCAGCTCTGCAGTTTGCAATTCCAGCAATCTGGATGCTAGGGTCCAAATTACCCTATAAACCATGTAGTTGAATAAAAGACTGCAATATGAATAGGAGAGGTCCTGAATAGAAATATATATGAGTAATAAAGAATAGCAATAACTATACACGTGTAGCTTTACAGAGCATTTGTTATAGATGGGGTTCAGTGACCCCCATTTGACAGCTGTACGAAGTCATTAGCAGAAGGCAAATAGTTCAAAAACTGTAAAAAAGAAAAAATGAAGGCCAATTGAAAATTGTTTAGAATTAACCATTCTATAAATTACTAAAAGTTAACTTAAAGGTGAACCACCACCCTTTTTAGGGGATCTGTCACCTTGACATAAAAGCTGTACAATAAAAGTCCTTTGCAAATTAAACATAAAACCAAAATTATTTCTTATTAAAATATCCATGCCCCTTAAAAGGTATTTAAAAATCTGAGCTGTCATCATATACAGTATTGCCTGCCCCACATCTATGCCTTAAGCAACTACTTTATGTTTCCATACTGCACTTGCTTTATGTCACCGCCCTTCCCACATTCCCCCTCGCTCCTCATGGTCCATAATTGTGTAGCCTGTGATTGGCATGGGAATTATGCCCCCCATTCTGGCACATACACAAGATTCTGAAATGATCCACAGATTAGTGTCCATAAAATGGCTTCTATATGCATGCTGTAAATGTGAATTCCCAAAATTCAACAAAATTATGTTTATTTGGCTCATCTAATATGGTAGTAAGGATTTAGAATTATTTCTTAGGGTGACATGTACGATTTAATTTAATTACATGGCCTCTAGGTGCAATTCTAGCCAGTTAACTTTCTCCAATCTTCTCCATGTGTCTACACGAGTTTCCACTGAATACTCCAGTTTCCTCCTACATTCCAAAAATATACAGGAAGGTTAATGAATGTCACCATTGTGTGTAACTTTAATAGCGAAATTTGACTGCAAGCAGGAACTGATGTAAATGATGTGTAATTTCTGTAAATCTTTGCATCATATTTTGGCATTATATAAATAAAAGACACACTGTACAGACTGATGGTTGAAATATCCTACAAGTCAGCTCATTGGGTCATGGCTTTTTAATCGGTTTATTGAGTTGTTTGCCAATAAAATGAATGTGTCTGTGTTTGCTGATGATAATAAACCTTGTAAAACACTTTCATTGCAGGAGCTTTAAATAGTGATTTATAAGAATTTGAGGACTGGGAAGCAAATTTGGAATTGAGTTTCAACGTTGATAAATAAAAGATTATGTACTTGGGTAATAATAACCTGAATGCAAGATAGGTTAGGGACATGATAAGGCCAATTCAGGGAGAAAAGTTATCTCATGGTGTATCACGTGAAAACTCATGGACGAGATTCATTTTAAGGGAAAACAAGCTTTTCTTCTAATTCAGTTCCATTTTTTTCCCATAGACTTCATTAGAGTTTTCAGGTGAGTAACCATGAGATCAGTTTTTCTCATTTGAATTGCATCTCAGATACCTTTTTTCTCACTGAATTTTAATTGGCCCTATGTTGGATATTTTTATGCACATTGAAAAGATAAAGAGGCCACCCTATAGACTCGAGAAACCTGATTTTCCCTTGAAGCTACACAAATGGTTCTTCACTAACATGATAGTAAAATTTTGGAAAGTCCTGCTAGTCAACGTTGCCATGGCAGATTCCCTTAATGCCTTTAATAGGGGCTTATATGTCTTCTATGACAACCAAATCATCCCAAACTACAGTAATATCCAGGTGCTAATGAATCAGGGGGCACAATTGGCAAGTGCTTTTCCCCCAGTATGGGTTACCAATGCCATCAATGAAAGTGTGTGCTAGAAGGGACACCATTCACACACAGTCAGAAAACCTTGCAAGCAAAGCCAAAACAGGTGCTAATTTGCATATTGGTATACTGCTCGCAAATTACAAGTTCCAGCTATTTTGTTGGAATTCTGAAAAAATTCACTGCATTGCAGGTAAGTAAGCCCTTGAGAGTCAATGGTTTATTAAGGACAATTACTGGTTTGAGGTGATCTGCTTCCTATTCTGCAACATAAAAATTGGGTCTTTATAAACATAAGAAAGTTACTAAAGGGTAATGTGGGAGCTGTAAATGCATGGAGGTATATCGTTATTAAAACATGATCTCGAAAAGCCACATAAAACCTGCCGAGATGCTATAGAAGTCACTGGGAATCAAATCTTTAGAATTCAAATTTTTTTCTCCGCATTATAAACAGTCAAGATTTTACAGCATCATTGAAAACAAACTGAAAAAGGTGATTTATGTTTGCAACTGACTTTTTTTCCATGCTGTAACTTCTTCCCTTAGTGTGTCTTTTATGGGCAAGTCCTTCTTTGTGGATAATGATCTCAGATATATCACCTGAGCATTTTTAAAGAATGCTGATTCATATACTTCATTCTCTGCTGCCTTTTGTTTTTCCATAGGTGTGATGTCTGATTTTTGTTGTTCTTGTTCCTTGGAGAGAAACTGTTTCATCAAATGCTGTGAATCTGTAAGCTTTTATCCTCCATCTTTACCTTGGCATGCCATTTCCTTTTGCAGTACATGTGTAGTGCTAGATCTAATGGTGAGTGGGATTCATCATTATAAAATTTGAAGGCACCTATGATGTATATAGGAAAGGTGATTATTATTTATATATTCTACAAGAGACAAAATCTGGCCTACAGTCCCACGCAGAAGCAGGTCATGCAACCACTAACTTTCCTTGAACATACACAAAGGCTAAAAATAGGAACTCTCCCAACCTTTACTTAATATGTTCCTCTGATTTTACTACTTACTAGTTATTTTTTATCCATCTTTACTGTCAGCTCTGCATATTTGACACAATAAACACCAAATACAGCCAAACAGGATTTGAAACCTCCATAGACATCTCAAGAAGAAGTAGGTTGGAATGAGGACGTCAGTGACAGACTATTTTATGTTGACAATATCATTTGTTTTTCTTTGTTCCATATGGTTTGTTCCTGTGGGAGCAAGACCCTGCAGAGTTTCAAATGTGTTTCAGATATAAACATACTACAGTTTTCTTATAAGATTTTACTAGCAATATTTGTATACAGTATGTTTTTAACCAATCTACCAATAAATGTCTATATGCACCTGTATAAAAAACTGCATTGCCCGTCAAGAGGAATATTTATAAAGCAGCAGGCTTGTTCAAACATCTAAAACAGATGGCTTAACAGCCAATTTGTTTTTCTTAATACTGATATTGAAATCTGCTCCTTTTACTGAAAAATCATTTTTGCAAGGCAAATTTAAAATGGTAATACATTCACATTATTTTTAAACCATATTGGTGAATCAGCACATACTGTACAAGCTTTACTAGGGTGTAAATATTTCTTTTTTTAGTTTTGTTTCATTTTATTATAAGCTCTGTGGTCAGGAAAGTTCACTGCAGTCTTACACATTCCAGACTGATCGTGTCTATGACTCTAGTATGTCAGTTTGTTGAATTAGCTGAACTATTCACCATAAAATTCTAGTCTAAAGGTCTGTGGTATTATTTAAACCTTTAATATATTTGTTTTCGATAAAGGTTGTTGAAATGTTAGCTGTGCACTGTAATATAATACCTACTCACTTATTTATCAGAAGAAAAGAAGAAAAAAGCCATGAAATGCTAATGAAGTAATTTTGTGGATCTTTGCTGCTTTACAAACTGTGGGTTTTACGTAAGCTGCAGATTTATTTCCAATATGTCTTCTACATTCATCTGTAATTCTCCAGTTTATTGTACATAGGCTATCTACAGAACTATTTATACTTCATCAACTTTTTAAACTAATTATATCCTTTTGTGTTTAGTATATTATTACCTTCTCTGTCAACAGCCTTGCTTTACAGCCTTCCTGCTGTTACTACCCCACTAAAAATAAACTCATCATTTTCTCACCTTTCACTGGGCACTGCTCTGATATCATTCCTGCTGTCAATTACTGCCCCCGCCACAAACCCACGCGCATTCTCCATGAGCCGCAATCATATCATTTCACTCTAAATATTCATGTACGCTCTTATTTCCTATTTAAACAGCTGTAACACCTTTCAAAAGTATCTTTCACAAACCTTAAAATTACTTTCTCCCATGCATGAGGGAACCTGCTGACACATGGCTAGCATTTAATTAAAGATGGTGTATCTATCTTACAAAGCCCAACAACACACTGTTCAGTTGCAAAGTTCCATGAATTAACTGAAGAGCTTTTTCTCCTTCCCACTCCTTCTCTCTCTCCCTGACTGCCTAGTTTATGCAAACTCTCAACCCTCTGCTTTCCTCCAAAACCCATTCCAGCACAAACCCTGCCATCCAGCCTGTAAACAATACTGTACCACCTTTAAAATACCTGTGTTCCTTTTTGCTCATAATTTGCTCATAATTTTCCCTGTAAAACATTTATAGCTGTAGGTTTCATTTTTATTCACTTCTTGTTTTTCATTGTCACCCTATCTTAACTGCAAGCTCTTGCCAACAGGGCCCACATTCCTTATGTTTCAAATACATGTATTTGTCTGAATCCCATTGTACGTTTTGAACTATTCTTTGGTTGCAGTATAATAGAAATAAACAATAACCTTTTCAAATATTCAGTGTATTCGATGTGGACATCAGTATCTGTGTTTTGTTCAAGTTTCTCTTTTCCTTATGAGAAGTGAATCTTCCCTGTTAATATTTTTGTTTCTATCTTTTGGTCCAGCGCCCACAAACCCCTGAGGAACACAACTTCATAGCCCACAAAATGGATTGTTTAGCCTCATTAGCCTTTGCTGATCTTCAGCTTCTCAACTATGAGAAAATTTGGAACAAATGTGTTATTTTATTTAAGAAAGGTTGGCACTCTGTAATGCTTTAGAGAACCATGAAAAGCATTTGACCTGTTTGTGTAAAACAATTGTGTTTGTATAAAACCATTGTATTTTACAGAGATTAGGGGTCATTTACTTATTCTGGGTAGGGATGTAGCGAACTGCCGATTTGGTGTTCGCGAACACCGGCAAAAAATGCGATTTTCATTCGAATCGAACGATCGAAGCCATTCGATCGAATGCTTTTCATTCGATCGAATGCTTACAATCGTTCGAACGAATGGAAATCGTTCGATTTTTAGCGGTCGAAGGAATTCGAATGGTCGAATGGTCGAACGATCGAACGCGAACTCAAAATGCGAACGTTCCCAAACGTTCGCGAACATTCGGCGGACGCGAACGGTCGAAGTTCGCGCGAACTAGTTCGCGGGCGAACAGTTCGCTACATCCCTAATTCTGGGGGCACAAGTGCAGGAGCTCAAAAGGGTGCAAGAACATGCCACTTAGTGCACATTGCAGAGCACTTGTGCCCTTGGAGTTGCTGGTCCCAGTGGTGAGCACTGTATTAAAATCTAGCAAGGTAGGGAGCGAATAGGGTATAAACCCACGTGCCTTCCCCTCACCAATACAACACAAACTAACACAGTCAGTACTGTATTACATGTTTCTGTTCTCCAAAACGGAGCATACAGGCATGGAGCTACTTACACACTCCCCGCTAGTCCTCTCCTTGCCCCCGTTGTCATCTTCTGCCCTCCTGTGTCCTCCCTCCCTGCTAAAAAGTAGAAGAGCGGCTGGGGAGGAGGGAGCTCTTTACAGCAATATAGGAAGCAGACTCTGCAATCCGTGCCCCCCTGTTCACTGGGCCCCCCAGTGACCCGCTTCCTTTTTAATTATGCCACTGAATGAAAGTACATGTTTTTCATTTTATCTGCCTTTTCTACAAAAGTGTTAGTAATCTAGATTCTTGTTTTGCTCATTTATCTTCTATCTATGTCAAGCTGTGGGAACATTTCAGTATGTGACTTGACTGCATATTCATCTGAACACTTTCCCTATCAATAACTTGATCTTCGTCTTCCCCAGGGAGCATCAGTTCAAGACATCATTGGTTTCCCTGCAACCATAAGGTTACCAATTATTGATGATTGTCACAATTTGACTTTTAAGCCAGATGAACTCTGCCAGTCATTTAATATTACAGTTAGCTGTGATACAAAAAGTGTTGAAATTACAGGTGAGGGACATACACATCCAGGAAATGGCACCACAAAAGCTAATACCAGTAAAGATTCATACTCTGTCTCAAAGAAAAAGTGTCACAAATATATAATATAGGTTTAAACAAAAAAATCATTGATTTTTCTTTTAGATACAGATAATACCTACAGCCGCAGTATTCATTAGTTTAGCAGTTATGCAGCAAAAGCCAAATTAAATAAATTAAGTATAGTACTGTCTGGATTTCCTCATTTGGAAAACCACCCAGGCAGTTTTGATCAGGACAACCATTCTGAAAACCCGGCTGTATGGGGCAAAACCGACAGGTGGCAACCATGATTCTGTAGATTCTGATTTTTCATGTCTTGTCTTTCACCATATCTGTCTTATTCCCAAAATCATTCTTATTGCTCTCTATTTTAGTCATATATTAGAATAATCTTCCAACAGGACAGACAGTGGCTTTGTGGACATAAATAAGTGACATGAATAAGGCGTTGCCATGACTACAGGAACAGGAAATAGAAGGTTGTGGACACAGGAAAGGCAACGGCAGCCCTATATCTGCTCATTACCTGTACACAGTGCAATAACTCTAACCATTAAATACACTGAGGGGCACATTTACTAAGCTCGAGTGAAGGATTCGAAGTAAAAAAACTTCGAATTTCGAAGTTTTTTTTTTGGGTACTTCGACCATCGAATAGGCTACTTCGACCTTTGACTACGACTTCGAATCGAATGATTCAATCTAAAAATCGTTCGACTATTCGACCATTCGATAGTCGAAGTACTGTCTCTTTAAAAAAAACTTTGACTACCTACTTCAGCACTTTAAACCTACCGAGCATCAATGTTAGCCTATGGGGACCTTCCCCATAAGCTTTCTATGCTTTTTTTGATCAAAGGAAAATTGTTCGATCGATGGATTAAAATCAAACTATTTGTGGTAAATCCTTCAACTTTGATATTCGAAGTCGAAGAATTTTGCTTCAATGGCCGAATATCGAGGGTTTATTAACCCTCGATATTCAACCCTTAGTAAATGTGCCCCTATGTATTTAAGGGTTAGAGTTATTTCACTGTGTAACTTTGAGAAAGGCAGGGGGTTACAGCCGAAACGTTAGTTGTATATATATATATATATATATATATATATATATATATATATATATATATATATATATATATATATATATATATATATATGTATGTATATATATATATATGTATATATATATATATGTGTGTGTATATATATATATACACAATTAAACAACATAAAGTTTTAACTGACAATTATATGTATTAAAATAGCGAAATCATAATTTTTAAACATATCAAAGATATAATTGAAGCAAATTTTCATTTATGATGGCACATCTGCCAGAGATTGTCTGCGTAAAGTCTGCTGCTTTTATTTTTCAAAGGCACATCATTTTGTACATCTTGCTATACCTTCCCTCTCTTGTTAATACGAGTCTAGCGCAAGATAAATAATTTAAGGATGATATCCTGACAGTTCGTGTAAAAACATGAAATACTTAACTATTCGTGCTCTGTAGATTGACCCAATAGAGATGCATTTTTCATGACCTGTGTGTTTTCTCTAGAAAGACTGGCGCTGTAGAATTCTGCTCAGAAACCCACCTAACAAACTCAGCCCTACACATAGCCCATTTACTATTTTGTTTGACCTGTGCGATTTCTCCACAAATACCAACTGGCACTATAGAATACTGACTGGCAACCCATACAACCAACTCACCACTGTACATTAACATACAGTGGTTAATTTTCTACCCGAATCCAGACATATTTTTAATTCTTGAAAGCACTAAGTATGCTACAGGGCTATGCAGCAACAGATTAGCTAATTATACTTTATTTTCAGTAAAGGAAAAGCCTCCTGGTTCCATTTCAATTATTACGGTAACACCAAAGTATCTATTCAAAGCATTTCCAACCTGTATCTTTCCAGCTGACATCCTAACACCAAGCAGCATGTTTCTGGAAGTTGTACTTTAACAGGAGATAAATAATCCCTGGTTTTACAGATATTTTTCATATTTATAGTGTTCATCAACATATATATATATATATATATATATCAAAATACCATGTTTTTAACAAAAATACCAGGTAAATATATTTGTATTACATATTACTTAGCCAATGCATGCAAGCCCAAAAAAGCAAACATTTAGGATACTGCACAATATATACAAGTATCCCAAGCTTAATAGTAAGCGTTATTTACAATGAAACCAGCATTAATAATGGACAATATATACAAGCAGATGGGATTACTGATGTCCAGGCAGTTGATTATTTGGCATTAAGTCAAACTCCCGTGTACATTACAGAAGGAAATATAACAACCCTTTTATTGAGTTAAGACATGTGACTCTGTAGCAGCTTTACTTTGCAAAAAAAGATTTTCCGAGCTGTCTTGTTTGGCCAGTAGGGATGTAGCGAACTGCAGATTTGGTGTTCGCGAACACCGGCAAAAAATGCGAACGTTCGCGAACAGTTCGCGAACTTCGAACACCCGCTAAAATCGTTCGATTCGAACGATCGAAGGATTTTAATCGTTCGATCGAAGGATTTTCATTCGAATCGAACGATCGAAGCCATTCGATCGAATGCTTTTCATTCGATCGAATGCTTACAATCGTTCGAACGAATGGAAATCGTTCGATTTTTAGCGGTCGAAGGAATTCGAATGGTCGAATGGTCGAACGATCGAACGCGAACTCAAAATGCGAACGTTCCCAAACGTTCGCGAACATTCGGCGGACGCGAACGGTCGAAGTTCGCGCGAACTAGTTCGCGGGCGAACAGTTCGCTACATCCCTATTGGCCAGTGTCTTCTTGCTGTCACAAATATAGATCTTCCCAGAGATATAGGTCTTCTGAAAATCCCTAATGATTACTTTATGTAATTTAAACACTTTACATTAAACAGCAGTTGGGCTGCAATTTTTAGTGATGTTCCTTGTAGGATCATCACAGAAGAGTCAACAAGACTTTATGAGTTAAGCTGCTTTCAGACTTGTTGTTCACCATAGTATCACACGTTTGCAATTGGCGTGCACGTTCCATGACTGTTGTCACTTGTTCCATTAATCTCTTTTACTTCCAGTTGCTTCTTCTTGAGCTGAATAGCTACAGAAACTTCTGGATGTATAGAATCCATCCGCTGTTCACATTTAAAAGCTGTGAGAAATGCAGTTCTATAATTGTTGTTCATCCATCCATAAAGAAGAGGATTTGCAAAGGTGGAGCACATGGCAATAACATGGAATATAGTGTAAATCAGTTTGTACTCGTTCAGGTCCAACACTTTGCCATCGATGTCACTTGCAAGCTGAAAGGCATGAAAAGGAAGCCAACACACTGCAAACACCACTACTACAGCCACTAACATCTTGGTTGTCTTGCGTCTCCGTTGATGGTAATTATCATTTCCTCCTCCAGGACTAACGTGATTTTTTAATTTTGTCCATATTCTTATATAAGCATAAGAAATGATGGCTAGAGGCACTATGTACTGTATGAGCAGCATTGATATGCTATAAATTGTACCATAATTAAGATCTCCTACTGGCCACTTTTCTGAGCATGCTTGAATATGGAAATCACTTGAAATGACAATAACGGAATATTCCTTGAAGATTGCCAATGGACTGGCCAGCAAGGCACTACAAACCCATGTGATGCCTATGATCATAAAGCAAATTTTAGTGGATATTTTGCTCTCTAAATGGTACACAATGCATCGATGCCTGTCCAGGGCTATAACCATCAGCGTGACAGTGGATACCTGAACTGCAAGACCTTGAGAATATGTAACTAAATGGCACAATACTGTTCCAAATTTCCAATCATCTAGAAGAGTGTAAACCAATGTGAAAGGCAGGCACAATGTATTCACCATTAAGTCCGACACAGCCAGATTGACTATGAAAAAGTTTGTGACAGTGCGCATGGTTTTAAACTTAATGACAACATAAATGACAAGGCTGTTTCCCAATACTCCCAGAATGATAATAGAACTGTAGGCCAAGATGAGAACAACTTGAACGCTTAGAAGTTTGGTTATGTCAATCAACTCTGGTTTAGTCAGTTCATTATATGGTGTAGTGAGCCCAGCTGCATAAAACCAGGTGTTCATTTCAGTTTTAATATCCTCAGTTCTGTTCTCATTCTTCTCTGATGCTATCCTCCCCATTTTGACGGAACAGTTTTCTGAACTACATGAATAGAATGTGCTGGTGGGGAAAAAGGAAAAACAGTTATAAGATAGTCTACTGTTGAACAAAGAGAGAGAGACAGGGTTTTTTTTTCAGCAGGTTAAGGTCACATTTTAAACCATCATTAAGCTTGTGAGAACTAAGCAATTAAAATTTTTAGGATACATTACATACAAATGTAGCCATGACAGGAAGAAAAGGCACAACAAAGTGTGCCCATTAGATATTTGAACCAATTCCTATTTAATGAAGGCAAAGTCACTACACAGGGAACGCTCATTTATATGAAACTCTGTAATTTTGAGTAGATTTTGCATTTGTGTGCACAAAGCCAAGTTAATTCCAGAGGATTTATTTCTGGCCCTGGCTACCGGCAGCTGGATATAAAATGAAACAATGGACAGCTGCAACACATAAAATGTAAGTATAATTGCCTGTGCAATACTCACTAGTGAACTCATATGTATGATAAAAAATAATTGCATCCTTCATACATATAATATGCAATATGTTGTAGTGATTAAACATACGGACCACTGGACTTTATCCATGTCTATGAACAAAATCAAAACCAAAATATGATCCTATGGCTTGTTTTTCGGGAAATGATAATATACATAACTGATTTCCAAAAATGTTTTAATGGGCCATTATTATGGGGAGCTCCACTTACAGTGTATTACCCTTCAGCCATTTCAGTAGAAGTATACTACCTGCAGTAGATCAATTGTGTTTTTTTGGGTTGGGAAACATTACAGAAAACGACTTTTTGAAGCACACCCCCTCTATTAAAAACCAGCAAATATAGTATAGTAAATAATAATAAAAAATACTCACATTGTGTCCTTTATTGCTTCAGACATCCTTTGCACCAGTGAAATTTGAAAGATTTTCTTTCATTCCCCAGTCTCCAGCCTTTGAAGTATAGTTTGGGTCCATGGAACTTACTATGGAAGGTAAAAACACAGGATAAATAAATCTAAAAATGTAAATTTATTTTTAACAGACAATAGGCATAAAGTGGGAGGTAGTGTACAGAGAATGTCCTTTCTTTGCATACTGTACAAGTATGGGATGCTCTAAAATGCTCAGGACCCGTGGTTTTCCAGAAAATTGGATCTCCATACCTAAAGTCTACTATAAAATCATGTAAGCATTATATAAACCCAATAGGCTGGTTTTGCTTCCAATAAATTAATTATATCTTAGCTGAGATCAAGTACAAGGCACTGTTTTGATATTAAAGAGAAAAGGGAAGCAATTTAATAAAATCTGATTTCATTACAATAGAGTCCATGAAAGACAACCTTTCTGTAATTCTTTCTGTATAACAGTTTCTGGATAACGAATTCCATTCCTGTACCTGCATTTTTATGTGTTCATGGGAGATACTACATTAAACGTATGTATATAGCAGAGATTTTTAACATTTTGTGTTACAAAGTATATGCATTTACAGCAGTTTATACATTAGTGATCCTTACAGTCTATCAAAAACCACAGTAAAGTATGCAGAAACAAGTGGACATAAACCTTTCTGAAAGTCTCCCGTTTGCAGGAGAGAATAGCCAGCAGAGGGCTGCTGTTTAGAAGGGGTGGGAAGGTTATGAGTGGGAAGGTTATGGGTGCTGTATGCAAAAATATTTATTTAAATAAAACATTACTTTACTAAACAAAAAATAATTATTATAGCTGCTTAGGTTCCATGTTCTCTGTATGGCTGCACTATATGTCCTCCTTGTCTCCAGGATAGCTATCACAATCTGAATTACAGATGCATGAAGATTCCTTAGTGAGAAGCCTAACAGTGTCTGTTATAGGTCTCACTAGTATGATGTGAAAACTAGGGGGCGCCCTAGAGTATGGCCATGTGCTGACCCTAGTTTACCCTTGCGGAACACAGGCCACGGAAAAAGCATAAGTCTTTGGTCTCCAAGACCTACTTCCTGGACGCAGGGTGCAAAAAACATATAACTTTGTGATCACTTTTTGCACTTTGCCCACCACAAGTTAAAATACCCAATAAACTCCACACTGGGAAGTAATGTGACTCAGGTTCTAAGCACTAAGACTAATCAACACACTCCCAACTGTTCTGATTTTCGCGGGACAGTACCGATTTTGACAGCTCAGTCCGCAGTCCCGGATTGGTACTGAAATGTCTTGACTTTCTCTTTGATCTCCTGCACTGTACATCCAGAAAAAGATACAACTTTCTATATGTGCCAGGTGCATTTAGATACTTTTATTACAACTTAAGATAAGCAGGTCTCTTGTGGAAACTGTGGGGGTTATTTACTAAACTACGAATGCAAAAATCACCAAAAATTCTTGATAAGCCCAAAAAATCCATGTGGATTTGGTCTGAGTTTTTTTCAGAAAATATTGAGATAAATTCGGACTTTGATAAATAACCCCGTGACTTGCAGCTTAAAGGGCAATTCACCTTCATTAGCAAAACCACAGAAATATGTTCAATACTTTCATAACCTGGGCAAATTCTGTAAAATGAACATTGTAACAAGGGGGTGTGACCACAAAAATGGGTGTGGTAAAAATTATCGCCGCACTACACGCGCCAAATCTTTTTGTCCCTCTTTCTATTTCCAAAATGTTGGGAGGTATGACTCTATTAATGCACTGAGAACGTTTTGTATCTATATATTTTACTGTCCAATATGACTGTAAGATAAATACAGCACAAAATTCACTTGGATAAAACAAGAAAAAAAAGCAGCCTTAAAATAACTATACATAAACCACAAGTGGAAGTCTATTCATCAGGGAAGTGTCAACAAATGTAATTGTGTGTCACGGGGGGCTTTAATGTATATTGCAAAGAAAATTCTGTAGGTTAAAACGTAAACTGGGGCTACATGTACGCTTGTGACTGAAAATGAGAATACTCAAAAACAAATGAATTTCATGAATAAAAAAAATCAGGTGAATAGAATTGCTGGGTACATACGAGAAGACTATTTACTGTTTGTCTGGAATTAAATCCACAAAGAAAAACAACAAAAAAGAAAAGTTCTCATAGTAAGTTTTATGAGAGGCACATTTGCTTTTGGCTAAATCCCCCTATCTGTACATCGTACAGGTTTATTACTCATTAAAGGAACAGTGACATAAAAAAATGAAAGTGTCTTAAAGTAATACAACTATAATGCAGTGTTGCCCTGAACTGGTAAAACTGCTGTGTATTGTTTATATAAATAAACTTTGCAGCAATGGGGGCAGCCATTCAAAGAGAAAAGGTTCAGGTTACAAAGCAGATATCAGATAATCTCTGTAAAATATAATGGTGTTATCCATTATCCACTATTTAACCTGTGCCATATAGCCTTTTTTAGTTTTCACAATTGGTACACAGCAGCTTGTTTATATGAACTATAGTAGTGTTTCTGAAGCAAACAGGTTAGTTTTACCAGTGCAGGGCAACAGTAAATTATATTTTTTTGCTTAGAATTGGCCATTGTATTACATACTAAACGTTTATTTAAAGGTGAACCACGCCTTTAAGAGAGAATAAAGAGAGGGGGACAATGAACAATAACTTGGATTTTTAATTGATTATATTTAGCAAATAATTTGTTTCAGTATGATGAAGCTTATATTAAAATTTCATTTTTGCAATAGTTTACCTTTAAAATAGGGCTGCAAAAATACCCCCAAATAAGTTGTAGACACATAGTGAAACTAAGCATTACTCTGGGCCCTTACTGGCATCTCTATTCTCCTGTGCCACTTAGGACCCACTGGGAATAGGGCCCCTTTTGTTTCCTGTAACTTGCTTGATACCACACAGCTGAACATAGACCTGGAATAAAAGGTATGTGATATAGAATAACATTAGTGTATGCAGGTTTTCCCCCGGGAGCCCCCCAGGCCTGGATAGATTTTGTTCTCAAGCTAGCCTTGGTCACTAGTACCCTGACCTTGAGGGCAGAGTCACCTGTTTGGCTGTAAGAGCAGTTCTTTGTTTTTCTGTGCTGTGGAGTGATATGTCTAACTATGCTCTTTGTTCTCTCTCTTTGTTTGGGGCTCTGTCTCTTTGTGAGTTCAGAATCCACAGAGCTTGTTTCAAATAAACTCTGTCTTTTACCTCAAATGGTCTCCAGTAACTGGATTTCCACAACATGTGCAACTATGAGCAGTAACTTACTGTAAGCATAAGGCAAAACTCCCCTTGCTGAATACTTAAGTATGAGCTGAAACTCCTCTCCACTTGCTGAATACTTAAGTATGAGTCTCACACAAACCAAACGTTGGAAGTAATATATTTAACAGCAAAAGAGAAAAATCTATGACATATGAAATTAGAATGGCATGACAGAGCGAAGTCAAGAGAACTGCTTATCTGAAACTAAATACATTCTGCCTTTTCCAATAGGGAGAAAAACACAGCGATCCCTGGCCAAACTGACAAAGCTTTTGTTGATAAATGTGCAAGCATGAAAGCGCAAAGAATTTTAGCTTGAAAATAAATGCCTCAGAGACACATGACAAATCATAGGTATTAACGGAACAGATTTATGCCTTAACAGGAAAACAGAATGTCCTTACGCTCATTACAACATTATGAAAAACTGTAAACCTAGAGCTTAATGCTTTTTGTCTCAGAAATATTTCTACAAATAAAATATAGGGTGAATGAGGTTCTGTATAAATGTAATGTATAACTTTGTTATCGGGGACTCCTAAAATGTGTACATATTATACGCAGTGGCTTACTCTCTGCCATCCCAGGTCAAATGTGTTCAGCCCCTCACAGTGCCAGTGTGTTGACCCATTTTACTCAAACCTACAGCCATTTAAATGATATAAGGAGAAATGATTGATTAACTCCCAGCCTCCAGTAAGAACAGTTTTATTAGATGTGTAAGTAGACTATGAGTATGTAATCTATAAAATTAAATTTTTAATTGTATTCTTTGTTTAAAGAGTGGGGTCAGTTTGTGTCACCTTTCCAGTGATTGGGCCCTGTTTATGCCACTAACAAAATGCAGTTAGGTTTAGGTATGACTATAGTTTTTATGACTTTCAGCCTATGATTAAGTGCCTCTAAGGCACGAAACGCGTGAGGCTCTTTGCTGTGATGTTTTTTGCCTAAAATAAATAATTTTTTACTCCACATCAACCTGTGGAGAGTGTGGTCTGGAATGTGCCATCCTTTTTCTATTTGCATTTGTTTGCCTCCCTGAGCTGAAGGTCTGGGGCTTGATCACCTGGACCCCCATTAATTTGAGTAAGTCTACCCCAATTTACACTATGTTCGACACTGAATGCCCCCTTTTATAAATCATTTTTCATGACTTTAATTTAGCCTCCGAACCATAACTGCACGATATCACTATAGAAACTAATCTAGCCCTGCTTTGACTAATCTCATACAAGGTTCCCCATGAGCTTTTCCTTTCCTGAGGTCTAACTATCCGGCTCTAGACACCTTTACTCAGTAGGAGTGAACTATCTAGGAAACCACTGCCTCAACCCCCCCCCCCAACTGTAAAGGTGTGCATTTAGAGCAAATACACATTTTGATTGCATTGTGTTTCTGACCCGGGGCAACCTTTGCACTTTTTATTACATGAGCATGTGTGTTTTCAGTATTCTGTTGCTAGGAATTGCCTATCCCTTGTATAAATCAGGGTCCAATAGCTAAAATTAAACTTGATGGCAATGTTCTAAATAGAAATGAAAAATAAGGGACATAAAAAGACAAACCAAGACTTCTTTACTTGCAATTCAAAATTCAGTCTTGATTTGACTTTCATTCAAAAACACAAAGGAGCTAGGAGGTGTACAACAAGTCCAAGTCAAAAATTAAAGGAAACTATAAAATATGGCTGTTGTGAGACTTAATGGATCTCAGCACAATTTATTTTATCAGACAGTTTAAAGGAGAATGGTGGAATGTAATGTTATTTAACAAAGCTTTCCTGAATGTGTTTACCTTCTGTGGAAAAAGGGTTGACTTTTGGGTATGTCTTACATAAGAGTGGTATACCTTACAGCTTTATAAGTATACTGTATGTATAAAGGTCAACAGTTTGCTTTTCTGGTGGTCATGACTGATTTCAATTATCATACAACAAGGACTTTTATTATATAATTAAGAGCAGAAATAGGAAGGTCATATGGAATATGGTAAACTGGACACTAATGGATCCTATTGGACATGATGTATTTGTAGAACTTATGTACATATATTTCCCAATCTAGTCAATGTATTATTTGTTTTTCAAATCCACTTTTACTATTTACAGTAAACTTTCACTGACTGCTTTCATTGATCACTAGTTACTTGCCTCAATTTTCTTGAAAAAAATATACAGTAAAGTACTGTCTACTGTGACCACATACTTTATAGCAGAGGGCACAATATTTCTTGTAATACACACAGTTTTTAATTTGAAGCCAACTCTAGCCTTGAACCTTTCTAATCCCGCCTTCATTGTATGCAAGAGTCCAAAATTGTAACTAGATAAATAAAGAACTCAGCACTCGGTTAATCTCAGGCAACCATTGTGCCTCTTCTCCTTCCGGATATATGCCTTAAATAAAGGCAATGCTCAACTGATAAACTATCTAAAAAAAAATAAATTAAATTGCCTTAAATCAAACATATGAACTAAAGCAATATCATTTTTAGTTATCATGATATAACTGTTTGATAGCAACAAGAGCCAATAGATACTCTAAATATACTTGCTTTCACTTGATACTCATATATAATAAAGGTTAAAATTCAACACTGAGGGGGTTATTTATTAAAACTTGAATTTATCTTATTTTTTTTTTTATTAAACCAAGCTCGAGCAAACTCCCTTCCATGATTTTAACTTATTTGTTAATTAACTAACTTGAAAAATTCAGTGCAAGAAAAAACTCGAACTATACAAATTTTGAGGTTTTGACGCCCTAATCGTTCCATTGACTTCAAATGACCTCATTGGCGGATTTTCAGACTCGCTCAGCTCCGCTTCGGAGTATAATAAATCTAGAAAAATTCAAGTTTTTTCCCCCCAAAAAGCCCCCATGCAGAAAAAAATCAAGGTTTAGTTAATAACCCCCTGAGTGTTTATATTGGCCTTTAGCTTTCAGCTCCAGTGCTAATCCATTACTGATTAGCTTTGTCACTGCTAGAGGACTGTGGAGTGATAATAACCATGCAGAGCAGTAATTGGTATTTACTTGCTAACTCCACCTCCCCGCAGAGCCATAATTAATGTAAAAGACATCTAAATGGTGATTAAATACTTCCCTCTTAGTTATTGTTGTTATTGCCACCTGAACAGTGCAGAGTTTTACCAGCCTGGCTTGAAAGCAACTATGCTTAGTGCCAATAGTATTAACAGGGAAGAAGGCTAAAAATATAGGAAGGCTAGCACTTTTGGTGAAAGAGAGATATGATTAAAAACTCACTGTACAAAAAGAATTACTGTATGTCCTTCAAGTGCAATGTTATGCACTGGCTATGTATAGTCATCCAGTCATAACAGACATAGTCAAAGGAAGAAATCTGAAGCAACTGCCACCCAGACCATGCATTGAAGATACTACTAAATGTCTCATCTTCCACAAATACAAACCTCAATTCTAATGCTTATTCATAAATACTTTAGTAGGACTGCCACAGTGCCCAGAGGCCGCCCCCTTCTCCCCTCTGATAGCCTGCGTGTGTATCGTTCGATTAAACACGGGACAGCGAGATACTGACATCAGAAAATAACCTTTTTTTATTATCTATAATAACATTGTCTTTGAATGGTATTTAAAATTTTGCCATAAAAGTATTTGCCTGATACTTTTACATTACCTTTCTTACTACCCTGTTCCTCTATGAGGGGGCTGGCATCTTTGTGCAGCAGTAGTCCTTTAGCTTTAGAAATTCTGACAGGTTAAAGGAGAAGCAAACTATCAAGTTAAAAAAACCCTACCCCCCTACCCTAAATTGACCCCCTCCCTCCTCCCCCCCCCAGCCTAGCTGCTACCCCGGGCAAATGCCCCTAAGTCTTTATTTACCCCTCAGTGCAGACCCTGTCCAGCAGAGTTCACAGGCACCATCTACTTCTCTTTGGTAATCTTCGGGAAGTAGGTGCATCGGCACATGCGCAGTATATATATATATATATATATATATATATATATATATATATATATATATCTTTGTAGTTTAGGTATATTACAATATGTATAGATTTATGGGATACATTATATAATCTTCCGATACATTGAGGATCAGGAGGTGTGTTTCTGTGATGCCATGCTACATAGTAAGATTTTAAAATGGAAACTGTGTCTTAATAAAGGTCCGAGATGGGGACAGAAACATTGGCCTGTTTTTTTTTTTAATGAGAAATAAAATAAATCCATATCTTTAAGGAACTATATCTTTGAGGACCTTTTGTATTTGTCCATGTGAATTTTGTGGTCAGAACCTCATTGCACCCCTCCCCCCTTACTGCTTTGAAAAATTAGCGGTGAGCACAGCTTTCCCTAGTTTATATATATACATATGCCACAGCACGACCCAATACAACAGAACCCACCCAAATGAAACTAGTTCCCTCAGCTGTGGTCTCCATTGCCAGCTTTGGTATGTTTTCCAAATCAATACCTTGATCGATATTATATCTAGGCCATGGCGTCACCCACCATAATGGGGTCATGAAAATACGTGTCTGCCAGTTATTTAATTTTACTCTGTGGAAGCAACTTGTTAATATAATGGTGATATATTAAAAATGTATTAAAGTACATGAGTAGGATCTATTATCATTATCTGTGAAACAAAGGGTGGAAGGTATGATTTTTAAAATGATGCTACGTAAAACTGTTATTTTTAAATAAATCCTCTATTAGTTATCTGCTGTAACAGGAAAATGTACAGTTTTTTAAGTGCACCTTCTGCCATTGCCCTGACAGATTAGCCATTACTAAAGCCAAAGTATTGTTACTAGTAACAAACAACAATAACCACACACGCATAAAAGTGCAGTGTTCAATCCTGTGCTGAAATCGAAGGCAATGGGTTTTTGAATTTGAATTTTTTTATGGCCAAAACTGTCAAATTCGACTAGGGAATTAATATTTGTTTTTAAAAAATTAGAAATTTCTAAAAGTATCATACACTGGCCCTTTAAGAACTCGACTATTCGCCACCTTAAACCTGCCGAATTGCTGTTTTAGCCTATGGAAGACGTCCTGCATACCTCCCAACAGTCCCTCTTTTGACAGCTCAACCCGTAGTCCCTCATTTGTACTGAAAAGTCCCGTTTTTCTCTTCACTGAACAGCCAGAAAAAGAAGCAAAGTTTGTAACTTAATTGGTTTTTGGCAGAGAGCCCAGAACAGCCACAACAGAAGATAAGATACATTTGTAACAATTCAAATGTATCTAGATAAGCAATCTATATAAGCAAATAAGTAACTGTAACAATATAAGATAAGAGGTCCCTTGGGAAAAGTTAGGGTAAGGACACACTGGGCGATTTGTCGCCAACGTTTTAAAAAAGTAAATCGCGGCGACAAGACGATCGTCTTTTTTGAACAGACGATTCGCAGCGACTATTGGCACGGAGCGATTTGTATCCCATTACTCTGTGCGGTACGCGCTCCACCCAAACCGGAAACGGTTTGTGCTTCCCGCTGTAACCTGGCGTCTTTACGTGCTTGCGTTCTTGCGTCATTGCGTTCGCATTGTAATTTGAATACAATTGCTGCTACTTATCTGTATGTGTGTGCGTGTCTTGGAGATTTCAGTGCTTTTCTAAGTACATGCTATTTCTGATAAATCGCTCAGAAAAGGGTCTCAGTGCGTTTTGGAGCTACAGGCGATTCACAAACGCGCTGTGGGCACAGGAGCTGGCGTCTTTCATTTGGTTTTGTTCAGAGACAAAACGAGCGATATGTCGCCGCGATTTGCTTTTTAAAAACGTTGGCGACAAATTGTCCAGTATGTCCTTACCCTTAGGGTAGGGACACACTGGGCGATTTGGGGAGATTTAGTCGCCTGGCGACTAATCGCCGCGACTTTCCACGACCAATCTTCCCCGAATGCCTCCCCTCGCTCTGCGCCTGGCTAAAATGAAAAATCGCCTGCGCTAATCACACGCGGCGATTCGTTTTCCGAAGTCGCCCGAAGTTTCCTCGTGAGGCAACTTCGGGCGATTTCGGAAAACGAATCGCCGCGTGTGATTAGCGCAGGTGATTTTTCATTTTAGCCAGGCGCAGAGCGAGGGGAGGCATTCGGGGAGAAAAGTCGCGGCGATTAGTCGCCAGGCGACTAAATCTCCCCAAATCGCCCAGTGTGTCCCAGCCCTTAGACTCACAGCTTAAAGGGCAATTCACCTTCATTAGCAAAACTGCAATTACTGAAAAAAACCAGAGATATGTTCAAACTTAGATTTTTTTAATAAACTGCAATTGGTCGAATGTCGAGTTTTAAATAACTCTCATGAACTCGAAATTCGACCCTTGATAAATCTGCCCCTTCATGTTTAATTACTGTGTGCACCACAATGTATATAATTAAATGTGTCTGCCAAATCTCAAGGTAAATAAAACACAATTAGTACAGGTATTGGATCTGTTATCTGGAAACCTGTTATCCAGAAAGTTCCAAATACCAGGAAGGCCTTCTTCCACAGACTTCATCTTAAGCAAATAATTCTAATTTTTAACAGTGATTACAAATCATCCAGTAACTTGTCCTTTATCCAAATTAAGTTGCACGAATCCCTGTTGGTGGCAAAGCAATCCTTTGGGGTTATTTAATGTTTACATGATTTACAGCAGATTAAAAGTATGGACCCAAATAATGGAAAGATCCCTTTTATGGAACACCCCAGGTCCCATACATTCTGGATAATAGATCCTATATCTGTATTTCTACAGATCAGCATTCACTATATCACAGAAGCTGGTTATGTATATAAAACAATACATATGTGGTATTATTTAGGACCTGAACCTCTAATTGCAGGCAGTTCAAAAGAACAGAGGTAGATTTGAGTATCACTTGCTAAAAGATCAGATGACCAAATCCAGTAGTAAAGAATGAGAATATGAAGGGTCCCCAAGAACAGAGCCTTGAGGTACCACAAATGCTGAGTGCAGAATGAGTGATCTCAGAATAGAGAGTAGCTCATGAGAGCATAGTAAAGCTATTGTAAGGTATAACTGCATCGACTATGGAAACATTAAGATGTTTTGAAGGAGAACTAAACCCTTTAAAGAAACTGTTATCTATTGTGTTAGTTGTTTTCTCTCCAATCTTGCAAAGCCTGATTTTCTAATGAGTGGGACTATGTGATCTTCTGCTCCCCTTCCCTTCTCTGCCCAGTGGTCAGTGATTTGCACATATGCACAGGAACAAGTTTCTTTATCCTGAACATACACAGTGGCGTCCCAGTGTTGTTGATCATGGGGGAAGAAGGGTACACCTCACCACATACAATCCAGAGTACCCCAACTTGACAGGCTTGGCCTCCCAACGCATCCTAGCCATTTACAATTGAATGCTGAAAGTTTCCTCATACTGCTCCCCACAAATGGGACACCATTAATGTTGGAGGCTTATTACATCAATAAGTAGCAACATTTTCATCTTTCTTAAAAAAATGATTTTCCTCTTGCAAATAATCATGGTGTTTAATGTTAGGCTATCGTACCCTTTCTAAAAATGGTATTAGTTCAAGTGGCAGCATACTTGGATTAGTTCTCCTTTAAGAAGGAAATGAACATCGTTTGTGAGATATGGTTGGGGTGGGTATAGACAAATAAAGAAAACAGTTGAGCAGGTGGTATCTTCTTAAAGATTTATTGAAATTTCAATTAACTTTGCAGAGGGTTATAGTGACCAGAATCATCATGCTGACATAGCATGCACAAAGCAGTGTGAAAATATACAAAGAATAAAGAGTTATCTGATAGGAATAAATCTACAAACCAACCAAAAAAATACAACAGTATTAGGAAGTGCTTGTTAGCATTCTCATCATAATTGCTTTTGATTCCTATAAATTTGTCCACCCTATTACCAGCCCCTCGCCCAACAGATCTTACACAGTACTTAATGTTCTTGTAGTCCAAACATTTAACTCGTCCACAGTTTTCATCCGAACTATCACAATCTCTTACTTAAACACAACTTCCTCCATACCCAACACAATAGCAAATCATTCACATTTTGCAATATAATATTGTAGTCATGAATGTGTACGTGAATCTGTGATACCAGTTATTGTAAAGGCTACAGCCCATTTTCTACAAGAGCAGGAATAGTAATTTCTGCAAAGGTTGTAGGATCAGCTAAATTAAATGTATAACATTGTATAACACCTTTTGTCAACACCTAGTGATTTTATGCAGGCAAGGATGACAAGAATGAATGTTCTCTGCAAATAACAGTAAAACTTTGTCTTTATATTGCTAGAATTTACTTTTTCATATCTACTCTGTTACAATGGACAACGTAAAATAATAATATTGGTGAAAAGAGACTCTAATAGGTATCCAAGCAAGCCTTTGGAAAATGAGCTTCTCTCTGTTACAATTAACAAATAAGAACTTGCTTGGAGCCTTTGGGACTAAACAAAAGAAAGGTTTGGAAGACAGTTGATGTCACTAAAACACACAAAAGAAATGCAACTGAATCCATGTAAGGAAAACTGGTCCAACAGGAATTGGGAGAACTGGGACACAGTATACAGTGACACCTAATGGATAATATGCTGTACAAAACATTGCTGGAAATCAATGGATGCCTCTACAGCGACACCAACTGGAGAGTAACTCATTACTGATATGGGACGTTTACAAGCAAACTTGGGTGGCTTAGGCCTGGTTGTCATGGAGGACAAATGGCTATAACTGGAAGCCCTTCCACTTGCAGAAAAAATCAAGGCATAAGGAACAGGTAATGTATATGAAGAGACACCATTATTATTCATATTCAGCTAGAAAATACTGCCAATTCCTTACCTAACAGTTTCCTATATGTTTTCCATACTCCATCCAAATGTATTGCTTTCTTATATATTCATCCAAAAACTGTGCCTGGTGTACATGTGGTAGGGTTCATGCCACTGATGTTTATAGCTAACAACTCACCTGCAAAAGAACTGCAAATAATTTGTACAAAATCCTACTAAATAGTGCTTAGTAAAGTCATATTGATTAGCTTAATGTCAGTAACTGTATTATAAAAATGAATGCAAAAATAATGCTCCCACTGATAAAGAATATGAGAATATTAGAAGTCACGTCAGAGTTCAAAAACCTGTATACATTTTCTCTGCCTGCATTCTTCTTATATGTTAGATGTTCTTGAATTACCTTGAATATCATATTTTAAAACAGGTTTTATCTTATTCCATATACAATATGTCTTTCTATGTTCACAAGGTTTATGCACGAGTCTTGATTGGGTAAGTAAAGAGGCAGAGAATTAAAAAGAGAGATCAGTGAATGCAGAGAAAGAGTGCATGAATCACAGGAATCTGACCTTTCTATTAAATAAATTATATTAGAAAAGGATCTAGAATATCACATATAGCTAGAAGCTAGAATAGCAGCCTGAAATTGAGGTCAAGCCCTTGCCCTTGGGATACATCAAAGCTGTGCTAATATCCCTGACCTGTGTTCAACATTAGTACTATATGTATGGTTCACTGTACCTTGCCAAAGAGAGTGATGGTGTCTATAGATATATGATTTGTTAACAAATTGTCACTACACAAACTCTGCCACACCAACTGATCTGCTTGGGTTAAACCGAATACATCCTCTAATAAAGCTGCTGATGCTACAAAGTACCTCATATTATGCTATAAACCACCTTGTATAAGATGGTACAGTAGATCTCCTTGTATGAGGAGAATAAAGCCCAGCGACTTTTACAAATGGACACGTTTTTACAACTGGGTCAAGTTATTATCCAGACATTGACTGTGGTAATAGTGTTGCCAAGAAAAAGCGTGCAGGTTTGTAAATATTCTATAACTTTTTATTTCAGCTCATTCAAAAACCTACTAGGAATAACTCTCTTTTGGACCTTGTAATAACTAATAATACCAAACTCATTTCTAGTATTTGTGTGGGTGAGCATTTAGGGAATAGTGATCATAACATGGTCTATTTGAGACTATGTTACAGAGACAATTATAAGGAAGTAACTAAAACACAAAATTTTAGATGTGCAAACTTTTCCAGTATAAAGGCATCCCTGCAACATATTAACTGGGAAAGGCTTTTCACAGGGTTCAACAGAAGAAAAATATGATGTCTTTAAAATGCTGCTTAAATATACATGTCAATATATTCTCCTTGTAAGCAAGGATCGTTTTTGCAAAGCAAAACCTTTGTGGTTTTATAGAAGTGCTGGTGTTAAGGTTGGAAAATAATACCAGCTTTAAAGGCATTTAAGTTAGCTAAAGAAGCAGCTAATGAAGGATTCCTTCTTAATAGTCCCAATTATAGTAATACAACTAATTATGCATGGTTAATGCAAGAGGAAATTCAAAAGAGACTAGAACATGTAAAGATAAAAAGGTCTGTTACCAGATGGAATTCATCTCAGGGTACTAAAAGGGCTTAGCTCTGTGATTGCCAAGTCTCTTTACTTAATTTTTCAGGATTCATTCTGGTATGGTGCAGAGAGACTGGCGAATTGCTAACGTGGTGCCTCTATTCAACAAGGGATCCAGTTCTCAGCCTCAAAACTATAGGCTGGTTAGTCTGACGTCAGTGGTAGGATTGATTTTGGAAACGTTATTAACGAATAAGATACTCAACTTCATTGCAAATAATAATACTATTAGTTTGCGCCAGCATGGTTTTATGTGTAACAGATTTTGCCAGACAAATCTAATTTCTTTTTATGAGAAGGTGAGCAGTAACCTTAACTCTGGGATGGCAGTTTATGTGATCTAGTTAGACTTTGCTAAAGCATTTGATACAGTACCAGACAGAAGGCTACTGGTTAAATTAAGAAATATATTTCTGGTACATAGTATTTGTACTTGGATAGAGAACTGCCTGATGAATAGATTACAAAGAGCAGTGGTAAATGGACCAGTATTGTTAGTGGAGTACTGTAGGGGTCTGTCCTTGGTCCTTTGCTGTTTAAATTGCTTTTAGTGATCTGGAGGTGGGCACTGAAAGGACTGTTTCTATTTTTACTGACAATACTAAATCATGCAAAACTATATATCCCATGCTGGATGCTGCCACTTTGCAGAATGATTTGATTAAGTTGGACCACTGAGCAGCAAACTGGGAAATGAGGTTCAATGTTGATAAATGCAGGTTATGCACTTTGGCAAAAATAATATAAATGCAAGTTATACACTAATTGGCAGTGTGTTTTGGGATATGTCTTACATCAAAACAGCATTAACTGAAGGAATGAAAACATAATTTTGCCTCTTTATAGGTCCCTGGTAAGGCCCCAGCTTGAATATGCAGTGCAGTTTTGGGATCCAGTCCTTAAGAAGGTTTTAAATGATAGAGTGCAGGGATGTGCAACTAAACTGTCAGGTTTGGAGTTGTTTTCCCTAGAAAAAAATATCCTTTGATTACATGATTACTCTTTACCTACCTGAGGCCTCCCCTTTAGACTAGAGGAAAATAAATTTCATTTGAAACAGCGTAGGTGGTTCTTCACAATGAGGACTGTAAGGTTGTGGAATGCCTTGCCAGATGATGTTGTGATGGTTCATTCTATTAATGCATTTAAGAGGGGCTTGGATGAGTTATTGGACAAGCATAATATCATAGCCTATTGTGATACTAAAATCTACAATTTGTATAGATATTTGTATGTCGTTTATCTGAGTGTATGGAGGGGTTGGTGTGAATGTGTGTATGTAAGTGTGTTGGGTTTAATTTGGAGGGGGTGAACTTGATGAACTTTGGACTTATTCCAACCAAACTAACTGCATAACTATGCTGAGCACATTGTTTAAATGATAAAGCAAAGGACTGGTCTTATGGATATTGAAAGTCTTTTTCTTTCTACCAATTTACACTCTTATACATGCATCAGGATTGGGCATTTATTTCACAAGACACCTTAAAATCATGACCTAGCAACTTGGTCAAACCTCAATAGGGGGGGCATGGAGAGTTCAACTACATAAAACATATATAAATCAGTGTAGATAAAGTTGCATTTATTGAATAAAGTGACACAAGGAAGCAAAACCGACCCATTTCATGACACATGAAAGTTACAGCCACTTCATTTTCCTATCAGCTAGCTAAGGTATAAATAATGAAACAACTCTATCCCACATTTTTAACCACACCGTACCCCACATTCTGTCTCCCACTCCCTGTAATTTGCACTCTCCATTGAAACACACCTGAATATATACCAATATGCTACAGAAACTGGCAAAACTTGGCACACAATCAGTGGCATGTCCAGGGGCGGAACAGGGCATAGATGGGATATAATGAGGCATGGCCAAGATGCACACAACACACTAACCACAGGGTTTACATCTTAGACGCTTCTATTTTTCTCACTCTTAAAGGGTACCTGTCACCCAAAAAGTTTATTCAAAATCCTATTTTATCACATTAGTCAAGCAAAATTAACTAAAATTACACAATATAAATTATTTGAATCTTGTTTCCTTCAGCCTGGGAATTCATAATTATAGCAAGCAGGCAGGAGCCATTTTGAGGACACTGTTATTAAGGCAAGCGTCGCATCATCTCAGAATCTGGTTTGTGCACCAGAAAGGGTTCAATAATCTGTCACCAACTGAAAGCTAGATACCTGGTTATCTGCCCACACAGTATGAATCATTTGTTTCACTTGCTTTGCCTTGACCCATGTGCCACATTTAGGTCAATAATCTATGGAAATGTCATTACAACTAAAAAGTTACCCGTGTGAAATAAACCTTGCACAATTGACAAAACTCTGAATCCTGGATCTTATTATTATCACGATTATTAATTTATATAGCGCCAACATATTCTGCAGCACATTACAAAGATTATACATCATTCAGATCAGCCCCTGGCCCTGTGGAGGTTACAACCTAATGACCCTACTACATTCACACACACTATGGTCGATTTTATCAGAAGCAAATTAACGTGCCAGTATATTTTTGAAGTGTGAGAGGATGGAGTACCCGGAGGAAAACTATGGAGACAATAGGAAAACATATCATCTCTTTGCATATAGTGCCCTGTATGGAATCAAACCTACAATCCAGTGCTGCAAGTGCTAACCACTGGATATATTATGATCAGGCATCCTGCCAACATCTAATGCTACAGACCAGCATTCCAGAATCCCCATGTAGTAGTCCTCCATCTTTTTAATTTCAGGCCTGACAGATTCAGGTCACTGGATGTGACTTACAACCTGGCAGTAAAGAGTATGCATATCAGTGCCATGTACAAATAGAAACAATGGGATTCCTAGCTACTTGGTTCAGCAAACGTAGTCATGCCTGCCAAGTGGCTGGACATTGTGATGTCACAATTAATCAACATCCATTTTTTATTAAAATAGTCATATTTGGTAAAATAGGTTTTGTTTTTATTTTCCGTGCATACAGTATATTAGGCTGGGTCATCTGTGTGAGCAATAATTCACTAATATTTTTGTGGTCGGGAACAGACATGCCAATTCTCCATGTGCAAATACATCACTAAGTTATTAAGATATTACCTGGGTGAAAGGCGTAGGCACCAAGAATGATATTGCCTCATGATGCAAAGATAAACTGTTTGTTTTTATTCAGTAAAAATCTATGTACAAAGCCACATGGCCATTATATCACCTACCATAGCCCTAAGGCATAAGCTTGCTCTGATGAGAAACCATCATTTACATAGCAGAGTTTGGAATGTGAGAATAGTGAAGCCCTGCGACTTTAGAGTTAATAGTTTGGCTAAGCTCATTGTCAAGAGCTGCACTGAACAACCAAGGTGTAATGCATTACTCATTCTGGCTGATGGCCTGCAATGGAGATTGGAAGCTCAACATTTTTCCAGGGGCCAGCAAGTATTGTTTGGGGAATGCTGCCTGCGGTGTTTATGAGCAATGTCTTGGCTGACACTTGCTCATCTGGCTCATCAAATCATGCATTCACCGCCAACAGCCCACACCAGCAAGTAAAGGCTGAATACATTTTACCTTATTTAGTGCTAGTTATCTGTCACTTACAAAACACAGTGACAAAGAATAACATCCAGCAATACACATGCTAAAAATAATAATAATACTACAGTAGGTGCCAGAGTGCAATCGCTACAGTGCCATTGTCACATCTGCTTTGTCTCTCATATAGTCTAGCATTGATCCCCAACTAGTGGTTTGCAAGCAACATGTTTCTCACCAACACCTTGGATGTTGCTCCCAGTGACCTCAAAGCAGGTGCTTAATTTTTAAACTCTTGGCTTGGAGTCATTCTTTGGTTGCTTTTTTTCCCTAGAAACCAGATGACCCTCATAGAGGCTACCAAATAGCCAATCACATCCCTTATTCAGCACCCCATGGAACTATTACTATCACTGCGATGCTCCCCAACTCTTTCTACATTTGAAAGAGGAAAAAAAAGGTTGGGGACCCCTGGTTTAAAGCTATGTTTTTCCACCATGGCTGCCCAGATATTGCTTGACTACAAAGTCCTGCATGAGGAATTCTGTGAGTTGTAGTCCAGCACCATCTGGGAAGGCAAGGTAAAGAAACAGGGGCTACATTAAGCTGAGTAATTCTGTGAGTTGTAGTCCAGCAACATCTGGGAAGGCAAGGTAAACAAACAGGGACTACATCATTTTAAAATGGTTTGGATTGATGTTAATGCTTTAATGCCTTATACTGATCTAAATTTAAACAAGACTTTTAAGGTTCCTCCATTCAGTCAAAAATGTCTTAACATATATACATTTTGGAATGTTTTAGCAATACTGGATTGATTTTGGGTTTGACGTGCATCTCTGGGAGATGAATGATTGATAGGTATGTTTGCTAGGTCACTGTGGGTTTCATTAGCAGCTGCTTATAGTATCACACAGAGACAGTAAGTGTGGCCATTAATTGGCATAGGAAAATAACAGTGCCCTAACCTGCTGGTACTGAGCTGCCAAGCTGCCCCAGAGGGGTATTATACAGAGTATTAGCATATCCTTTGCTATTTCCCATGGCTCCCTTTGTACTACAGTAATTCCATACAACACTCTACTTGTCGATTGATTTTTAAATCAAATCACTTGGAAACCCTTTCACATGTTATATTCAATGTTGCAGTTTGTCACACGTTCCTGAAAAAGTGGCAATTAATAATGTATCTGGTGTACTCGCTGCACCTTGGGATTCTTTCTACCACCACACTCCAAGGCTTGAAATCATAATTAACTGCAATTAAATATTTAAGTGTGTGCGTAACTTGCTACAGAAAGATGTCTACAAATGTTAAGATGCTAGTAAATAAATTAAATAAAAATCTCTACTTTTTTCAGCAGGGGGGTCCTTACCAAGCCACATGTTTTTAACAGATATAATGGGGCAATCCATATAGTAACTGCCATATAAATCAATACTTCAGATAATAGGTACAATGGTGCCACATATCTTCGAGGAGTTTTGAGGTTGCAATGTGAAGAAGAAAGTTTGTGTGTTGCTTAAGCAATCAAACAGTGCAGTTACCACTGGAGTTCTCCGGTGTCTTACAACAAGTCAGCTTCATTCTATCCACTGGGTACCGAGTAATACTTGATCTAGAAGTGCAGATCCTATCACTGGTAAAACATTGGCATTTTGGAAAAAGTTCAGCAGCTGGGAGGAATATTGGTTTTTGCTTGAGTCAGAGCACCCTTATTTATTACTGTTATTTAGTAAGCGAGAGAGAGAGAGAGTATGTGTGACAGAGAGAGAGAGAGAGAGAGAGAGAGAAAGACACACATAAATAGATGGTAGATTATAGACAGAAAATGATAGATGATAGATAAAAGTAATAACAGAGAGAAAACCTAAGCAGATGGGAAAACAAAGACCTTAGATAGGAGGAAAATGAAAATGGTAGAGCAAATGCAGAGCAAGAAAAGCATATACAAGGCAGACAGATGGGTAATATATATATATATATATATATAGCTGAAACAAAGAGTTGATGGATATATACATAAATAACATTAGCAGAGAAGGATATGGAAACTAGATAAAAAGATAGCTAGACAAACATGGATAGATAGAGAGAGAGAGAGAGAGAGAGAGAGAGAGAGAGAGAGAGAGAGATGATGATGGATAGATAGATAGATAGATAGATAGATAGATAGATAGATAGATAGATAGATAGATAGATAGATAGATAGATAGATTATAGATATCTGATATATAGATAGACAGACACAAATAGATGGTAGATAATAGACAGAAAATGATAGATGATAGATAAATAAGCACATATAGATAAATGGTAATATAGAAGGTAGATGATAGATAGTAGACAGACAAAGATAGATTAGATAAATAAGCATCTATAGATAGATAAATAGATAGACAGAAGAAAGAAGAAAGAAAGAAAGAAAGAAAGAAAGAAAGAAAGAAAGAAAGAAAGAAAGAAAGAAAGAAAGAAAGAAAGAAAGAAAGAAAGAAAGAAAGAAAGATAAAAAAAGAAAGAAAGACACATGGATAAATAAATGAATAAAATTGAATGCTGTTACATAATTTTTGCTCAATATTATAATTCAGAATACAGCAGCTGGAGTTATTTGTATGAAACTCAATTCAGACAGAGTTATGTGATTGTAGCCAGAAATGAAATAATGAAAAGTTTATAAGGAGAACTGTACAAAATATCTCGGTAACTTACTGGGATGTTGCCTTCCGCCTGGAACTTTGTGTGTGTGTGTGTGTGTGTGTGAGTGAGTGAGTGAGTGATTTCTTCTAGATCCTGTCCCAGTGTGACTAGTGAGTGTCAGTCAGCGAGAGCAGTAGAGTCTGTGCGACATTGCCCGGCTGTGCTGGCTGCTGGCTGCCGGTGGATGAGAGTCTGCTGAGAGGCTGCTGTGGATCCGCGCTACAGCTCAGCACTCCCTACTCTCAGCTCCTCTCCTCTTTGCAGCCAAGCTTGGCAAATAAACTCTCTGGGGCTGCTCCTCCCAGTCCCGCCCACTGACTGCTCCGCACACTGCTACACAGACATAACGATTCGCAGAGACTGATAAATACGCTGCTGTTCCCTATTCCCACACGCAAAATCCTATTCCCACACACAAAATCCTATTCCCACACACAAAATCCTATTCCCACACACAATATCCTATTCCTTCACACAATATATTATTCCTACAAACAATACCCTATTCCTAAACACAATATATTATTCCTACACACAATATCCTATTCCCACACACAAAATCCTATTCCTAAACACCATATATTATTCCTACACACAATATCCTATTCCCACACACAAAATCCTATTCCCACACACAAAATCCTATCCCCACACACAATATCCTATTCCCACACACAATATCCTATTCCCACACACAAAATCCTATTCCCACACACAATATCCTATTCCCACACACAAAATCCTATTCCCACACACAATATCCTATTCCCACACACAATATATTATTCCCACACACAATATCCTTTTCCTACACACAATATCCTATTGCCACACACAATATACTATTCCCACACACAATATCCTATTCCTACACACAATATCCTATTCCCACACACAATATACTATTTCCACACACAATATCCTATTCATAAACACAATATCCTATTCCCACACACAATATTCTATTCCCACACAATATCCTATTCCTTCACACAAAATCCTATTCCCATACACAATATCCTATTCCCACACACAAAATCCTATTCCTAAACACCATATATTATTCCTACACACAATATCCTATTCCCACACACAAAATCCTATTCCCACACACAATATCCTATCCCCACACACAAAATCCTATCCCCACACACAAAATCCTATTCCCACACACAATATCCTATTCCCACACACAAAATCCTATTCCCACACACAATATCCTATTCCCACACACAAAATCCTATTCCCACACACAATATCCTATTCCCACACACAAAATCCTATTCCCACACACAATATCCTATTCCCACACACAATATATTATTCCCACACACAATATCCTTTTCCTACACACAATATCCTATTGCCACACACAATATACTATTCCCACACACAATATCCTATTCCTACACACAATATCCTATTACCACACACAATATACTATTTCCACACACAATATCCTATTCATAAACACAATATCCTATACCCACACACAATATTCTATTCCCACACAATATCCTATTCCTTCACACAAAATCCTATTCCCATACACAATATCCTATTCATACACACAATATCCTATTCCCACACACAATATATTATTCCCACACATAATATCCTATTCCTACACACAAAATCCTATTCCTACACACCATATCCTATTCCTACACACAATATCCTATTCCATACACCAAATCATATTCCTACACCCCATATCTTATTCCTACACACCATATCCTATTCCTACACACAATCCCAAACATCATTAAATGTGATTCAAATTGGTGAGGTGCGGTGAAGTTTTTACTAGTCTAGCCGGGGGTATATCATCCCATAGGCACTCTATTGTCATTCCGGCACTACAGTATCACACATTCCATCCCTCAGTCCGTCTCTCCTTGGTGCACTAATGTACTCTACCCCTCAGTCTCCCTCACCTGAGACCTCGACTCGGCTTGTCTCTTAGCTTACTCTCTCTATCTCTGTTGCTTTTCCATATATCTGTTATCTGGAACTACTGTTTTTTGGTACATTTCTTGCTCTTTAAACATGTCTGACCAAGCCCCAACCACTGGATCTATCAACAGGCTTGTCCTTTATTCCCCTGTTTGTGCTTCATTCCTGTTGTATATTGAAGAAATAGAATACACGATCAATGCTAGCCAAGCATAAATTGACCATTGAGCAGTCTGATTGTTCTCACTACAGGTTAGACCAGTGGTCCCCAACCTTTTTTACCCGTGAGCCACATTCAAATGTAAAAAGAGTTGGGGAGCAACACAAGCATGAAAAAGTCCCTTGGGGTGCCAAATAATGGCTATGATTGGCTATTTGGTAGCCCCTATGTGGATTGGCAGCCTACAGGAGGCTCTACTTGGCACTATACTTAGTTTTTATGCAATTAAAACTTTCTTCCAATCTTGGAATGTAAAAATAATCACCTGCTTTGAGGACAATGTGAGCAACATCCAAGAGTTTGGAGAGCAATATGCTGCTCACGAGCTACTGGTTGGGGATCACGGGTTAGACTATACGCAATTTAGACAAATTCATGGATAGTCAAATGACACTTTGCCAATTGCTTTACAATAGCTGCTGCGTGGAACAAATTTGGTCTGACAGCTTGACTTAAATTGCATATTCCAAGCTAAATTCATCATTACCAGAAATGAATGTTCTTCTATACTGTGCCTTACTGTCAAATATGACTGACAGCAGAGACAACTGGCCCAGATACATTTGATATTAAAAGACTGCAATGTATATGGACCTTAACATTATTAGTCACATTGTAAAACATGTTAAAAAGCTAAAATTCCAAGCAAAAAGAAGAAAAGGCATAAAGGTAAAGAATGATGCCCACCAGGAGTGCTTCAATGATAAAACGGGTATAATAAAATAACAATAATGATTACAATAATTATTAGAACTGATACACAGCAATAACGATTACAATAATTATTAGAAATGATACACTATCAGTATTACATTATAGTTTCTGTGAATCTTTAAAAAATAAGAAACTCAAACAGTCCCCAAAATTAAGTGCACTTGTGGGGCAAGGACCTTATTATTAGTAGAGTACTCGTGTATCACTATATACAATAAGAGGGTGTGGACTTGCATCAGACCTGGCATTGGTTTGTATCCCCTTAGATTTCTGTGCTGCAGTGTAACGCTCCCCATATAATACCTTTAGTAAATGCTTTGCTAATCACTCTATTCACAGTGCACTGTATACAGGGCTGATTTTGTGGCAAACATCAAGCTTTGCATCATATAAATAATGTTTAGGCTAAATGTACAGGCCAGTCCCACCCCTTAAAAAAACACAAAAGTAATCGTAATAACTTTCTGCATCATGAGTTACCGAAAACTAAGTGTGATAGGATCTCAGGGACTGGAATGACTTGCTGATCCCTAGTAATCACAAGTAACCACAGCAGAGACTCTATATTGAAGGCTATCATTAGATGTGGATCATCCAACATCTTGACTAAATGTCAATCTCCCAAGCAGCCACAGCAACAGTTATACAGTATTACTAGCATCTGTGTCTGGAAGAAGAGAATGCTGTTGGAGACAGGTTGAACACAGAGAGAAGAGACATCTAGAGCAAAATACTGTGGTGTTTTCCCTGGAAAAATACTGTTCTGTCTTAGAAAATCCTTCCTACCTTCACCCAAAGCCCTTCTATCATTCCTAAAGATGGGATATAGAGTGTCAGGTTGTCCATTTTAGTTATTGTCAATGGATTGTTTTCTATTTGCCATGTGTGGGGTCACTGGCCAACCTGGAGAAGGATAAGGGGACACCTAGTCCCCTAATCAAAACATCAAAAATCGCACACACAGGGCTTTCATAGTGCAACAAAAAACTCTCAATTTATTTCGACATTTCGGGTCACAACTGAAGCCGTCCTCAGGACTTAAGTTGTGAGCCGAAACGTCAAAATAAATTGAGAGGTTTTTGTGGCACTATGAAAGCCCTGTGTGCGATTTTTGATGGTTTGATATTGATTTATTTTGGAAATCAGCACCCAGGCATTGTGATACAATTTTGGAGTGCACCAGTTTAAGTTTGATATATATATATATATATATATATATATATATATATATATATATATATATATATAAACTTAAGGAAGATAAAAATGTTCAAGAACAGTTTTCTTTTTGTACCATAAAAAAAAGCCAAAGGAAAGGACATTATTGTTGGAATTTATGTACAGTATATAAAAGCTGCCCCTGCTTCCCTTCGTTAAACTGTTATCTTAAACTGCCCAAGGATATTGGGAGCTGCAGTTTGACAACAGCTCGAAGGCCACAAGTTTAATATCCCTGCAAGCAATATTATCAACATCATCTCACTGCAAACTGCAGTAGTTTAGCATTACTCAAGGGCTAAGACGCAGATCCACAGATTCTGTGGAAGCAAATCATGATAAATGTTCCTTTGATTGGCTCTATTCAACCTCGCAAGCTGCGCTCTCAGAGTAATATGGCCGTGCATTAGGAATCAGTCGTCCTTTTCACTTTGTAAATTTACCTGATTAATAATGTATTAGTTGCTCATCTTAAAATCAATACTCTTTGCTTGTCGTATAAATAATAGTTATTTCATGCCTAGTTTTCCGGTCTTCTTTCTGCAATGGAGAGATTATATACTCATATGCTGGAATCAGATTGCTTGGAGGATTACACTGCAAAGTACAAAGTCTTGAGAGCAGCATTATCCATTTTAATAAAATCCTATACCATGCTGTTCTTAGTATGTTCAAAGTGCGTTTGACAAAATGCTGCTATCACACTCTCAGACACAGCTTATTTTTCCCTCTTTCACAGATCAGCAATCTCCAGGCTGTCTATGAAATCCACAGGATTCCCGAATCCAGGAAACTATTTGGTAATTAGGATTGGGTTTGTATGTTGACAGTTTTTTTTCTTTTTTTTCCAGATAATTACATATTGATGCATAATCCAATTAACACTGAAGAGAGCTGACAATTAACACAAACTTAAGTATATTCAGAGCTATATATTATAAACACACACACACACTGAGGATCCATTATCCAGAAACCTGTTACCCAAAATTATGGGAGTTACAGGAAGGAAATTTCCCATAGACTAGGGATGCACCGAATCCAGGATTCGGTTCGGCCTTTTTGAGCAGGATTCGGATTCGGTCGAATCCTTCTGCCTGGCCGAACCGAATCCGAACCCTAATGGAAGGGAAATCGCGTGACTTTTTGTCACAAAACAAAGAAGTAAAAAATGTTCTCCCCTTCCCACCCCTAATTTGCATATGCAAATTAGGGTTCGGGTTCGGTTTGGTATTCGGCTGAATCTTTTGCAAAGGATTCGGGGGTTCGGCCGAATCCAAAATAGTGGATTTGGTGCATCCCTACCATAGACTAAATTTTAATCAAATAATCCATTTGTTTTGTTTAATTATTTCCTATATCTCTGTAATAATAAAACACTAACATGTACTTGATCCCAACTAATAGATAAGTAATCCTTACTGGGTTTATTTAATGTTATTAAAGTAGATGTAAAGCATGGTGATCCAAATTATAAAAAGAACCCTTATCCAGAAAGCCCCAGGTCCTGAACATTCTGGATAACAGGTCCCATACCTGTATAGCCAATGGACTGCTCACAGGGGCATCTTTAGTTGTTATGAGCCCTGGGACAAAAAAAACTTTGGGGGCCATTTACTTTGATAGGGGAAAACCGTACAAGAGCTCAAGAGTGTGCCCCTTAGTGTTCATTCAGCAAGCTCTTCTTCCCCCTGTCTGACTGACTGCAGTCTGCATCTCATGTCTGATAAAAATCCAAAGTGCTGTAAATTAAAAGATAATGGCACACGGTTTAGCCAAAGGTGTACTAAGAGGGGAGAAGGGCAAAGCACATGAGGAAAGAGTGGAGGATGAGAAAATGGGAGTAAGAAGTAAGAATTGCAAATGATTGGAAAGAAAAAGTAGCTAGATGCTGGCAACTAAGAGAAAATTGTAAGTAAAAGGATAAGAAATAAAAAAAGTGGTGGGAAACGTTGGGACGACTGGGACGGGGATAAAGAAAATATACCATCCCTTATAAATAGAAAAATAAAAACATCATGCACAGGGATAAATCACTACATTTACCTCTTCTGGGTACGATGATGTTAAAAGCTTAAGATTGTTTTAATTTGCATTCCCAAGAAATAAATCTGGCATCAAAGCATTTCTGAAGAGGGGCATTTCTCACTTGGCTGGATGTGTTTGCACTTGCTGTCTGTCTCTGACATGCTACTGTAAAACAGCAACATTCTCAGTGCTTTAGACATGTCAGTCTTCAAAGATTCATTGGTGAGGGAAGGAAACAAGACTATGCTTTTAATATTATAACATTTTCAGGCTAATTATTTTACCGAACCTATAATGTAAATGATTGATAGCCCTGACTTGTTTTGAATGAAAATGCTTAGTACTATTGATTTTAATGGAGGGTTAAACGCATTCTCTCAAGAAAGGGAGCAATTGTCTGGTTACCTGGCCTAGCCAGTAAAACACTGATCAAGGCTGGTATCAGTTTTAAAAATGTACTGGCAATGTAATTCCCTTGCTGTTACATCTACGTCTGTGCCTTGACTGCCCAGTTGTAAAGCTCCATCCTATCCCCCATGTGTAGGTATCATCCCCCAATGTCTTCAGAGCATATACTAATGCAAACCTTCATGTCATCAATTATGGCTTGCACTTGCACATGCTCTAACACTTCTGGAAACATTACACTTCTGAAAACATTTCTATGAAAAAACACTACTAAAAGATTACGGAACAGAAATGAGCTCTTCACAATAGAACACATCACTTAATATTGGCTCTTGCTTTTGCATTTTAACTACTTTCGAAAATGCAATGATTACGTGCAAGTTTTTTCAATTAAGCAATTACCCACTAGCTGTATCAGTTCTTTCAGTTCACCTTAAGGGCTCTTACAGACGAGCGTTTTTACCTGCGCTCCCCTGCGTTCCGTTTTTCGGCGTTCAGCCGCAGGGGAGCGCAGGAATAGACGCATTTCATTATTTCAAATGGGGCTGTACTCACACAGGCGCGTGTAGGCGCCGAACACAGGAAAAATGCAGTATGTTGCGTCTCAACCTGCGTTCGGCGCCTACATGTGCCTGTGTGAGTACAGCCCCATTTGAAATAATGAAATGCATCTATTCCTGCGCTCCCCTGCGGCTGAACGCAGAAAAACGGAACGCAGGGGAGCGCAGGTAAAAACGCTCATGTGTAAGAGCCCTAACTGAACTAGTTGAGCATGATCTTAATACCCCCAGAGAACAATATGGTGCACAATTGTCTGCCCTAGCGTTTTTTATAACATGAACTTTGGCTCTTTTTGTAGCAATGAACCATTTTAGGCTACTGTTTATCTGTAAATGTATTCATTAAAATAAGAATATTTTGCTTATTAAATTACCGAAAGTGGAGAACCCACTAAATACCTTCCAGTAAACCATATGAGTAGCAAATGCTTGCTTTCCAAATATCCTACTGATTTTATTGCTTTTCTAGGGAGATGGTTTAAAACCCTTCTCTGTCTTGAATCCAACACTGAAATGACCACAGAGAGGATAATATCCATAAGCTTATATTCTTATACCATGCTCCCATATAGTCGTTTTACAGTTAAGCTGATAGCAGAAAGTTATTGTGGTGGTTTTACAGGGAATGGCATTGGAATGATAATATGTGCAGTTATTTTCGCAGCAATCAAGACTACCTTTCTTACATGTTCTATAATGTACTTTCTTTATTCACACATGACAAACTCAGTTATAAGTCACATTTGTCACATTCAGTTATTGCACACTGATTACCTTCTGTTTCTTTGTCTAGGTGTTGCTGGCTTAAACAACAGATCTTGTGAAATTTGGCCACAAACATTGACACATATTTGCCATTTTGGTAATTTTTTGGCTAAATGGGACACATTTGCTCATCACCATTGATAAATGCAGCTTATTTTTGGTTTGACTGATGTGGTTAGTTTAGTATGTCGGGAGTCTGCCTTTGTACATAGCTTTTATTCCATGCTTCCATGCAAAAATGCAACCTCTGGTAACTTTAAAGGGGACATGTCACCCAGACATAAAAAGCTGTATGATAAAAGTATTTTTCAAATTAAACACAAACCCCAAATTATTATTTTTTTATATTTGTTGTAAAGGCATTTAAAAATTCCAGCTGTCAATCATGTATTGCCTGCCCCACCTCTATGCCTCAGGCATTCCTTGGAAGCAGCGGAAGTGGAGTTTCTGGGTAAGATGCATTGCACACTAAGGGTAATGGGTAATGGCATAACATCCCCACCAGTTAATAATGTGAGATCAGTTAGCATTTGTAGCATATTGTTTAACAAAAGGGACAAGCAAAAGGTGAGTAATGACAAACCTTGGACATCATATAGTGACAGTGGGTGGAGGAACCATAAGCACAACAGTGAAAGTTGTAAGATAATTACACTCCAGGCATTTTATACACAATGCACAGGGGAGGTGGATTTGACATTTGGGAAAAAAATTGCATCACTGGTTAAGGTAACAAAGAGGTAAATGTGGTGGGCAGTTGCATTTCTTGCACATAATGGCACCTGTTTTTCTTCAGGGAAACCATGCACTCTGCAGATTACCAGATATGCACAGCTACTGCACATACTTACATTTTCTACTCTCTTATGTTTCCCTCCTGCTTGTTTACTTTTGCTTTCTTACAAGTTCATAACCTGCATCTACTCCTCTTTTTATTTCTTTTCTCATTTCCCAATTCCCAATCCATCTTCCATTCTCTTACCTTCCAGGTCTGGTTGTACATTTTTTTTTTACTAACCTTGCATTTCGGTGCCCCCTTCCTATTTCTGTTCACTGACTTCATGTTTCCCTAGCTTGAAATGCATGCTCTATTATATTTATACTGTTTCGGCTGACGGGGAAATGGGCAGGAAGGCACAAATAAGCCAGAAACTTTTAACTCTTTATGGCAACAGGCAGGGACTCATAGGAAACAAATAAAGATTTCAGAGAGTTAAGATTTTCCCCCTGAAATTGTAAATTCCAGTCTAGCCAAAAGGGCAGTGGCTTGGAAGGTTCAAATTTCTTCCTCTAGCCCAGTGGTCCCCAACCAGTAGCTCGCGAGCAACATGTTGCTCCCCAATCCCTTGGATGTTGCTCCCAGTGGCCTTGAAGCGGGTGCTTAGTTTTTAATTCCTGGCTAAGAGGCAAGTTTTGGTTTCATAAAAACAGATGTACTGCCAAACAGAGCCTCATGTAGGCTGCCAGTCTATATAGGGGCTACTAAACAGCCTTATCTGTGATAGATTTGACTTACCCTGGTGGTCCAGTGCAATTCTCAATTTTATTGTGCTGACTTGTGATTTTGCCCATTCTCTGGCCACATCTTGTGTTTCATACCACTTCTTCTTTTAGATCATAAGCTCTTTTGGCTAGGGCCTTTTTTCCTTATGTGTAAGTCATCAACTGTATTTTTGTATGTAATCTGTATGTTCAGTCTACACCCATGTATTGCGCAGCTCAGTGGAATAGAAGGGCACTTTATAAATACACAATAATAATACAGTATAGTAATAATAAAGGAAGCAGTGACAGAAATATAATAGATATATAACGTATACACTGTGTAACTTTCTGATTTCTAGCTGTTGTTTTGTGGTTAAAGCTGGCCAGTTAACACCATCACAAGGTGTTTGCTAGACTCTAATTCTTATTCTGCAAGTTAAACGAGTGATAATTAAATCTGTGTTAATAAAAAAAATAACATGTTTCTGTGGCATATAAATGCTACAAAAATTCAATTAACTTTACTGAAAGTTATCTTTTTTGGCTAGGGTTTTTTTGTCTATTATAACTTTACAATTGTCAAAGGGGTAGTTCATCTTTAAGTTAACTTATAAGTATGTTTTTGAATGGCTAATTCTAAGCAAGTTTCAAATGGCCTTGATTTTTTGTAGTTTTTTAGTTATTTGCCTTCTTGTTTTGACTCTTTCCAGTTTTCAAATAGGGGTCACTGATCCCAACTAAAAAGTAAATGCTCTCTAAGGCTACACATGTATTGTTATTTCTACTTTTGGTTGCTCACCTTTCAATTCAGGCCTCTCCTATTCATATTCTAGTCTCTCATTCAAATCAATGCATGGTTGCTAAGGTCACTGGGAGAGCTACTGAATAAAAAGCTAAATAACTGAAAAACCATAAATAGTAAAAAATGCAAACCAATTGCAAATTGTCTCTGAATATCACTCTCTACATCTCACTAAAAGTTAATTTAGAGGTAAACAACCACTTTAAATTCCCTAGTATAAACTGTATAGGGCTCATTTAAGGCTGCAGCCTCAGTTGCAAAAATTGTTGCACTTGGTGTTGGTTGGTGCATGTGCAGATGTTGGTGGTACAGTGGTTAGCACTAATTCATTGTATCACTAGGGCTATATTTACCATATAGGCACTTAAGGGTCCATTTCTAAAGGCAGCAGGGATGGCCCTAGGGTTCTTATATGGTAATAAAAATTACCTTAAAAAATCTGAATATTTCCTGGCTAAATTTGGCAGCAGGGGGTGGGAGGTACATGGCTGGCTTCCACATCGCACATGCACATTATGTAACTCCTATACTGCTCATTTGCAGATGGTCTTGTGTCCTGGGCTTGATTTTGCCAACACTCATACAGACAAGTTATTTGGCTCCTGAGGATGTTGTTCCTATTTCATGTAAATGGGATTGTTAGACTGCAAGGTGTAATGAGACAGATGCTGATGTGAATGATGCACAGTATCAATATTAAATCTATTTGAAGAAAGGAAAATGACAAAGGGACGGTTTAGTGTTTTCACAAGTGAAGACTTTTATTTGCTAGCACTGTTCTGCAATGTAAGTTGTGAGAGACAGGCACGCACAGCCATCTGTAAAGCTCTGTTTATTCTCAGCTGTCTGAGTGACAGCTGGACATTTTGCGTAAGAAATCTCAATCTCACGCATCAATACCTGAATGTCACACACATTCTCCTTCTATGGCTCTCCTGATTGTTGTCACCACACTGTGCCCTACCTCCCTTCAGTTCCATTTATCTGCCCGCCTATTCGACTCAACATGGATGTTTTGTTAAGCTTCATGCACTTTACATATTTTCCAGTATGTTGTAGCTGATATATTTATTATCTTATTGATGTAACAGTTTTTTGCTGGCACATAGAGACTGACGTTAATATGGATATTGTACTATGAAATTAATAATCATTGCCTGCTATATTTCAATTCCAAAATCTCACACTCACTTTATTATTTACTTAATATGCCAGTGCCATGCAGAGTAAAAAGGCCGTTTCAGTCTGGGTTTGGTGGATCATGTTGCATAGGATTTCTGTTTGAAAGTGTATCATAATGCTGTATACTGTACTGAGAGATAAGCTATTATGCATATTGGCTTTATGCATCACCACTGCTCAGGCAAAGAGCATATTTAAATAGGTAGATGCAGTGTCGGACTGGCCCACCGGGATACCAAGAAAACTCCCGCTGGGCCAAGGTGTCAGCGGCCCTCCTGCTTCTAAATATTTGGCTTATTTCATGGCCATTGCCCTTTTTCTATGAGAAAAAAGAGGCTAAATAGATGGAATAATATGTTATAATATGGAAAGAAAAGAGAATAGGAGAATAGAGGTTGACTAAGGAAAGGAAGAAAATAATACTTAGAGTGGGCCCCTGGTCTAAAGGTGTTTGGGTAGGCCCCTGGTCTAAGGGTTTTTGGTGGGCCCCTGGTGTCCCAGTCTGGGTAGATGTTTTTAACTGTGTTAATTAAATTACATATTCCATTCAACTGGAAATTTGTGAGGCTCACTGCATCATATAGGAGAGACAGGAAAGCTATCAGTGAACTTAGATAACAAATGCATATCCCTGCAATCCTCGCACCAAATGCAATATCTAATAATATCTATATATCTATATCTATATCTATATATATATATATATATATATATATATATATATATACTTTTTTTACTGAATGTATACTGCATAGTTTTATGATACAGAAATGATCAACATACATTGCTACTAAGAGAAGTACAGAGCAGGACAACCATAAGACAAGTGCTCACAAGGAATAACAATATTCCCACTAGGTGTTTCTTGTTTACCTGACTAGGAAGATAGTGAAATAGAATCTTAATTTAAAAGTGGATTTGAAAATAGGTCAACTGAAGCAACGAGTAAAATATTTAAAGCTACAATATAATATTACTAGAAACAGATCATTCAAGGCATATCGCACAATAACGTGGTAATGTTATTTAAAGAAGAATGAAATCAGCATTTAATGACTTGGGTCTCCGTTGATGAACAGTTTTTCCATTTTACTGTTTTTAGTGTTTTATCTATTGTTGTTAGGTGCCTGTTTGTCTAACAAAAGAAATGCCAAAAAATAGTTCAAAAATGCTGGTGGACATTCACATCTGAAAAGTAACCCTGTTCGCATTTGTGTATTTTGGAGGTTTGATATACTGCTGGTGTTAGTATAAAGATACTTCAGGCTTATACACACTTATTTACTTGCACCTGTCATGCATAGTGGGGGGGGGGGCTTGTAGCCCCCCCAGGGTTGCCACCTGTCCGGTTTTGACCTGAACAGCCCAGTTTATTGAAAGGCTGGCAGGGTCAAAATTGAGAATTAGGAAAATTGGGCATGATTCTCTATGATTGACGTGGCAATCGGCTAATCGCCCTTTAGTCATGACCCCACCCCCGTCGGTTCACAACCCCACTCCATTACATCATGGCCCCACCCCATGCGTGGATTTAGATGGGCCAATATATGGCTACTCTACCCCCCCCCCCCACTATGTAGCATTTGCAAGAGCACACAATTTTATAGGGAACATTTTTTGTAAAGTAATGGTTCATCTGTACAGTGAAATTATTTGTATACCAATCTGACAGTATCCCTACTATCCAGCAAATATCTCCTTAGATCACTACTGGTATGCTTTGGGGGTTATAAAAAAGCAATGAATTGCATGCTTCCATACCATACCTCAAACTTAACATGCAGGGTTTAGTTCTACTTCTAGTTTCAACCTTAGAACACATGATATAAAATATAAGAGATGCACCCTATATACCGACTTATATAGTCTGTAAAAGGAAGGGGATCACACAGCTTGGAATCCTTGTCTCAGCCTGAGGAGGAATGGGAATGATACGGCTTGAGAACTGGACCTAAGGTATGAAGAACACCATAGTTGAACCTGGTAGAATGATTTTAGTTAATGTAAGGCTATCAAATTTATAGCAACTTTACCATAAAGTTGTTAATCTTTTTTGATTAGTATTTCTATATTAAGTATGTACAATATTTAGTGTGGAAACCTTGGTGCTCCACCTTCGAGGCCTGGATTTTTGGCAAGGCCACAAAGGTCTGGGTCTAGGGCGGGAAGATTTTAGGGGCATGCTGCCCATCCACATTATAAGGAGCACTGGGGTCACCTAGCTGTTTTAATGCTGTATGATCAATACTTCCGACGTATGTGCTCACAGGGGGGGTACTTGCCGGGGGTTGGTGCGAGGATCTTGCACTGTTGAGGTGCCCGAGTAAAACCGGACCTGTCCGTATGCTACACTTGCATACATTTTTGGGCAGCTGTGGTAGTAAAGGGTTGTGCCACATAATTCAGAGGTATTGGGTTTGTGTAATGTGTTGGGCATTGTGTATTGTTCCACGTAGAATAGACAATAGATGTTCAAAATGAATCCTTACCAGAATCAAAAGTCCCAAAAAGAATTTCCAGACTTCATCTACATTTAATAAAGGATAAGAAGCAGTGACCTAAGCAAAAGTCAGGCATATTAAAAGTGTCAGAAAAATCTTTATACAAAAGCAGTCTATGGCAACATTTCAGAAACGAAAAGGGCAAGTTATGTCACTAGGTTTCCTTGCATGCTTCCAAGTAATATTAAAGAAAGAAGTGGTTTCCTATTTTGTTTCCAGCCAGCAATACTGGAATTCCCACATTTTCCAAAATTGCTCAGAATTAACTTGCATGTAATCTAAACAATGTGTCTGTAATGTATGTATCAATGTAACTTCTCTGTGCCATGTTTTCATAAATTTGCTTTGAAAAAGCACAACCATAATTCTCATTAGTGTCCCGTTTTGCTTTGCCAAAGAATTGGTGAAATGGGGAAATTTCGCGAAACACATTGAAGTCATTGGGCGTTTTCACGCACAACAAAATTTTACACGAGCGACAATTTTTCTCGCTCTAACTGCATTAAAGTCATTGGGCTTTTTTTTCTTATGGCGACTTTTTTGTCCCAATGCATTTAAATCGGTGGGCATTTTTTCTTACGGCAACTTTTTTTGTCCGAATGCATTAAAGTCAATGGAAGGTTTTTCTTATGGTAACTTTTTTTCTCCAAACGCATTAAAGTCAATGGGCGTTTTTTCTTATGGTGACTTTTTTCTCCAAATGCATTAAAGTCAATGGGCCTTTTTTCTTATGGCACTTTTTTTGTCCAAATGCATTAAAGTCAATGGGTGTTTTTTTTATATGGGCGTTTTTTCGTGCCAGATTTTTCTGTGGCGAATTTTCGCAGCAGTTTCGTGAAAAAATTCATACATGGTAAAATTCTGAATTCTCATGAGTAATAATATATCTCGTACAGGATCATACTTTACACTGGTGGGGTTACCCTACGTTCTCCCACCAAAACTACCATGGAAATTTTAGATGTGATAGTAGTTTTCTAGCACTATACTAAAAGCACTTAAATGTGGGAGACTTTTGCTTTGTGGGCATGTCATATTACAACATCCATAGATGCTGTTATATTTCAGCTTGTGCATTAATGTGCATTAATGTACATATGGACATTCCTCAAGTGTTACATTTTCCTATTGAATAGAGTGAATGTAGAACTATTTCCACCCAGTCTCTCTAATCTAAGAAAGATAGGCTGGGAATTGTATAAATTGCAGTGATCAGGACTCAAGTGGGTGCATGTGTTTGAAATCTTGGCAGCGATGAGGTTGAGAAGACCATACTTAGATCTAATGCCTTTGTGCATAAATAAGTGCTACACTATACAAAGAAATTACATCTCTTTGAAAATGCTATGCCTTGTCCTCCAAGCCTGAGGTTAACATTGCTTTACAGAGGCACTTCATCTGAGGAATTACAGTGGAATTTAAGTGGATGATAATCTTAAAATTTGCATGTGCCTGCATAATTATATCAAAACTGGCAGCCGCACTCATGCACTTTAAATCTATGGATTGATTCAAAGGAATGCAGAACTTTGAACTAAGCCCTGATTTGGTAGGGCTTAGGCATGTTTACATAAAAGTAATTTAACAGGGGAAATGTTATACAAACAAACCCATAAATTGTGCTTCTCTCATTAACCTTTTCCTGAAATAAATTATTTATATAGTCCAATATATATAGGCCAGTGCCTATACATTTTGGTTTAACAATTTTCCATGAATTGCAAAAGAAATCAGCCTATACATCTCTCAGCTCTATGCAGTCTAAGAAAAGATCCCTAATAACATTGCTCTCATGACTGGACTCCATGGCAACCTCTGCAATATTCTATAAATCAAGTTTCGAACACCATTAGGCAGGGTGTCCAAATTCACATAGGAGGGCAGATCATAGTGCATAGGTAGATGTAACAATTTTGTTAAATGACTTACCATACATGACCTTTGTTTTGTCTTTTTATTCTGTCTGTCTACAATACAGTATATATATTTTTCTCCAAAATACATAGGCAAGAGAGCATTGTATGGCTATTAAACATGTTTGCTTTATTATTGGCTGCTATTATACAGTCTTGCATAATAATTGGCTTTATTTTTACGGTAATTTCCAGGGGCACTGCTGTCATGAGTAGAGTTCAGGAAACTCACCTTAGGAGGCAGTAGCCCATAAGTTACCAGGGGCGGCAAAATGTTGCTACTGGTATCTTTAAAAGGTTGGTTCACCTTTACATTTTAGTATGTTATAGAATAGCAAATTCTAAGCAACTTTTGTTTTTTTAATTATTTGCGTTCTTCTTCTTACACTGTCCAGCTTTGAAATGGGGGTCACTGACCCATCTAAAAACAAATGTTCTGTAAGGCTACTGCTACTTTTTATTACTCATCTTTCTATGCCTCTTAATCAAGTAAATGCATGGTTGCTATGGTAATTTGGACCCTAGCGATAGTTTTCTGCAAAATTTGGGAGGTCTGCTTTTTATTGGATTGTTGGAAATTATCGTAAAGAATATAACTTTTATTTTTGGGGATTAATATCTCTTTACAGTATATTTGAAGGCTACAATATACTAAATAACGTCACTATAAACTTGATCTTATTAGTGTGGAATATCTGCGCAGAATCATGGTATCACTTTGAACAACCTACAGTCACTCTTGAGCTGGCCATAGACGCAAAGATCTGATCATACGAATCAAGGATTCATACGATTTTCAGACCAGGGGTGGAGAGTCCCGGCATTTTTCGTCCCACAGAGATCGGTCGTTTGGTCGATCAGACAGGTTAAAAGATTTATGCCGGCTGCAGATAATATCTCTGCATGTATTGCCGATCGTACGATTTTCAGTGGGAGACTGTCACCAGCTTTGTCGAACATAACTTTCATAGGATTGCTGTCAAGGGCAGAACATCGGTTGATCTTTTACTACTTTATTTGATCGGAATGGTTAGTGGCAGGTCGGGAGATGGGGAAGTCCGATCGAGGATTCGAACGTTCGGATGTTTGCATCTATGGCCAGCTTTAGGAGCATGTTTACTAACATCCCCAAATATTTATCTCCAATGTTAATAAACATACATATACCTTAGGGTCTGTTCCTGATGCAGCCATGCCTGTATAATTCAGTGTTTGTCTATTTCTGTGTGGTCAGAGTCACTAAGCCTTGTTCTTTGCTGGCAGACACTAAAGGGAGACTCCAGAAAGTTATAGGAATGCCTAGACTGAGAAGTTAGTGAAGAATGGAGGCTTGAGGTGGACATACACAGGATTATAAGGTCTCTGCTCCTCTAGACTCAGTTAGCAGCTTATTGGATGGAGCACTTGGGAGGGCCTGTTTGACATATCTGGTAAAATATTGGCAGGATATATATTAGGCAGGTTTGAAAATTTGCCTTGCGTGTCTTAATAGGCAAAAATATAATCTGATTATTTTGGTCCAGCTCACCAGACAAGGGGGATCATAATATATGGCCAGCTTTACACAAGACTAAAACTACCAGCAAAAATCAAAACCCTGAGAGAAGATAAACAAAACAGAGCAACAGGTCAACAATTATGCAGTCACAAACTAATGGTAAAAAATACAATGTATAAATAAAGGTATAGTTGTTAGATATAACACTTTTCTCTTCAGAAGCAACAAATCAATTCCCTGCTATCCATGGATTCAATTTGCTGGACCTCTGCATAATGTGGGTGAGCTGCCATAATTTACATATATTTTATATATGCATGTTTACATACAATTTGGAAGTTGCTGACTAAAATCAAACAATCTCAGTAATCCTCACACTCAATTTCCTGGCACAACTGCAAGGTCAACATTTTAATATGCACACAGTGATAGCATTATGTCCTGGAGGAGAGACGTGCCAAAGCATGTTACAACATGTAAATACAAATGATTTAAGCCATCCGATTTCTCAAGTCAGTGGCACTATCACTAGCAGATAGCTTGGTATAACGGTAATAGGATCTGACAGATTGTCTATGCAGTCATATCAATTATCACTACCTGTCTTGCTCCAACAAAAGTCTTCAAACCTCCACAGAACTGTAACCGGTAGATCAGATAAGCTTTTTCATTTATACATCTTAGAATGTTCTTATGTATTACCTCCAGCGTTTTCCGATGGTGTGCTTTAACTCTCAGATACTTGTTTGATTGGAATTAGCTGAAGCAAACTATTATCAGATATTTGCCGATATTTAAAATGTCTCTTTGTAATCGCTCATTTGGGAAGATATATAATTATCTTAATTATAAGATTATCTTTCACAGATTTTAAAAAAAAACTAATAATGTTAAAATCCCAGGGTTTATTATGTAAGAAACAGCTCTGCTCATTTTGGAAAGACACTTGGCATTTTGCAAATTTAGAGGAACTGGAATATTGGAGTTTAGTTATTGATGCTAGGCAAATGTGAACCCATAAGAACCAACCCTCAAACTCAAATTGTTTTGAGATTTATTATACCACGACCCTGGAAATTGCTTGGATCTGAAAATACACCATCTAAAACCTGTCAAGGTCACGTAGGAGTCAATAGCAGAGGTCCCTTGAACCATTTGAAAATGTTAATAGCCTTCATAATGTAAAAATTTTGCCTGAAGACAAATGATTTGAGCGATTCGAGTTTCTTTTTAGCTGAGACCTCGATTTATTAGAGTTTTTGGGTTTCACACCTCGAACTCACAGAATCGTGTTTTTGGCATTCAAGTTTCTTCTTAAATAAGATACCATTTGAGTTGCGAGTTTATTCGTGTTCATCCGAGGTATAAAAAAAACTGTAACATTCGACCTTTGATAAATAACCTCCTTCAAGTCTGCTGTTAAAGGGGTGGTTCACCTTTGAGATAAATTTTAGTATGTTATAGAATGTCCAAACCCTAGTTGCAATTAGTCTTCGTTATTTATATTTTATTGTTTTTTTAAGTTATTTACCTTGCTCTTTTGCAAACTGGAGAGCTGCTGAAGAACAACCTAAATAACTAAAAAAAAACACACAGGTATGGGACCTGTTATCCAGAATGCTCGGGACCTAGGGTTTTCCGGATAACATATATTTCCGTAATTTTGGTCTTCATGCCTTAAGTCTATTAGAAATTAATTTAAACATTAAATAAACCCAATTGGCTTGTTGTGCCTCCAATAAGGATTACTTATATCTTAGTTGGGATCAAGTACAAGCTACTGTTTTATGGGCTCTTACTGACAAGCGTTTTTACCTGCGCTCCCCTGCGTTCCGTTTTTCTGCGTTCAGCCGCAGGGGAGCGCAGGAATAGACGCATTACATTTTTTCCAATGGGGCTGTACTCACACAGATGCGTGTAGGCGCCGAACGCAGGTTGAGACGCAACATGCTGCATTTTTCCTGCGTTCGGCGCCTACACGCGTCTGTGTGAGTACAGCCCCATTGGAAAAAATGTAATGCGTCTATTCCTGCGCTCCCCTGCGGCTGAACACAGAAAAACGGAACGCAGGGGAGCGCAGGTAAAAACGCTCGTCAGTAAGAGCCCTTACAGAGAAAAAGGAAAACATTTTTAAAAATTTGGATTATTTGGATAAAATGGAGTCTATGTGAGACAGCCATTCCGTAATTCGGAGCTTTCTGGATATTGGGTTTCTGGATAAGGTATCCTATACCTGTATAATTAAAAATGAAAATCAATTGCAAATTGTCTCAGAATATGACTCTACATCATACTAACCGTTAAGTTAAAGGCAAACAACCCCTTTAAGCCATACCTTATTCAGGAAATATGATCCAGTGTGGTGATCTTGGGGTAAGCCTCTTGAGAGACAATGGTACATGGGTTGATTTTGAGTGTGTTGTTCATGCAGCAATAAGTAGCTCCATGGTGGGGACACAAAATGCTTGAAGTCGCCCGTCTTTCACTTGTATCGCCTGGGTCCATTCCCTTGTCAGTCAGTTGTTATTTAGAACATGGCAGTCTATTCTGCACCTACTGAGTACTAATTGCTGCACAAACAAAACACTCAATATTGTCCCATGTGTCAGTGCTACAGGCTGAGACAGTACTACCCTCTAATAATCTTAGTAGTGATGGGCGAATCTGTGCCGTTTTGCTTTGTCAAAAAATGTGTAAACTTACCTCATTTGTGCATTTGTGAAATGCATTGAAGTCACTGGGCATCAAAATAATTTTGACGTGCGACAATTTTGACGCGAAAATTTTTCTACGCGCAACTATTTGGTCCAAATGCATTAAAATCAATGGGCGTCTGAATATGCCAATTTGGATGCGCAAATTTTTTTTGACGCTGGCGAATTGACACAGCAGTTTCGCTAATTAATTAGCTTGCAGTGAAACATGGAAATTCATGTCTGGCGAATTTATTCACCCATCACTATTTGTGAGGAATGAGGCAACTGAAAATAAAAATATATTTAGCTTCTAATATTTCTATTAGGCAAACACATTCCAATATGCTACAATATCTCTATGAAACAAAACTTGGTTTTCCTGCTCAATTTCTCATAAAGACATTACAAGAAAGCAAGCATTACAGCTAAATGCTAAAGCCAAGAGTCTCATGTGTACAAATACCCTACAATGCATAGGTTAACCTAAATATGGAATCAGCTCAGGGCCTTTTTATATGATTGATATACTCAGTTATTTCTATTGTCAGAGTCAAATAGGTGCCCTGCAATTATGCTTTATTACATATATTTTCTTTATGGCATTCAGAAACCGTTTCTTTAAGGTACCAAGTGATTGAAAAAAATCAAAACCGAAATCTATTCAAATTTATATCAATTAGTGCTGTCACATAGTCATTAGATAAAAGCACATCATTTGACCATACATAGAAGAATGGCTATATATATATATATGTAATCTTTTCTTGTTGCCTTATTTTAGCAGCTCAGCAGAAGTACTAGATTACCTAACTGCTGGCACATTCACAACAATTGTGCGCTGACTGGAGTCAATTAAATACAAGATACCTAGAACAACAAGCTACAAGGGGCACAAGCTATTTGAGTGGTGGTAGGGGTGGTTCGCCTTTACACTAGCTTTTAGTATGTTATAGAATGTCTCATTCTAAGCAACTTTTCCATTGGGCTTCATTTTTTTCTTTTACATATTTTTTTTAAATATATATATAACTCAAAAACCACAAATAATACAAAATGAAAACCAATTGCAAATTGTCTCAGAATATCACTCTTTACATCATGCTAAAAGTCAATTTAAAGGTGAACAACCCTAGTTTGCAACTCACATAAGATTTCCAAAACTTGAAATTAGTGTATTGGAGCATCTTCTGTTGCTACTGTATGTTCTTTATCAAGTATTTACTTGGGCATGCCTTTGAAGACCAGTCTCAATGACTACATTTATAGATATTTCAGAGAAATATTACTATTAAATCCTATATGCATTTATACTCGGGTCAACCAGGCATAATTTTCCATAATTATCAAGTATCTTTGATAAAATGAAGACAAAAAGGAACACCAAGAGCCCCAATAGTGTAATATGTTTTTACAAGGAGTAATAGTAGAGTAAACAAGTTAATACTCACAAGCCAGGGTTACCGATAGGCAACCACTGTATAGGCAGGTGGGGAGATTATCCTGACCCCACTCAGGAATAAGACGTCGCTCTCTGTAGAAGAAGAAAAAGGGGATGATACCCCTCCACTCGGGGTGGACTCGATATAGTAGTAAGACAAAACAGAGGCGCCAAAAAGATAAAAATAGCTAAAAGCACTTAAAAACCCAATGGGTAATTCAGAGGAGGTAGTAGTGAACTTACCTCCTCCAAGCAGACACCAACGAAAGTGGTAATTTTCAATAATAGTTTATTCACAAAACAGTATTGCAACACTGTACAGCAATACTGTTTTGTGAATAAACTATTATTGAAAATTACCACTTTCGTTGGTGTCTGCTTGGAGGAGGTAAGTTCACTACTACCTCCTCTGAATTACCCATTGGGTTTTTAAGTGCTTTTAGCTATTTTTATCCTTTTGGCACCTCTGTTTTGTCTTACTACAAGTATCTTTGATAGGTTGAACTGATATGGGTAATTAATTATGGAGCTTGACAGAAGTTGACTGTTTATTATTGAAGTAAAGAATGAACATGATTTGGTGAATTATCCAGTTTGAATGTGTGTCTGTGTGTATTTTTAAATACTTTCTGAACACTGGAAAGTCAATACCAATGTGGCCCAACAGATTATACACTGACCACCTCCCCCACTGTCTCATGTTCTGGGATCTTGGGTTTTGGCATTTGGATCACTTCAGGTATTATTAGTAGCAAAGAGATCTTTGGGTCCCTACAGTTATCTAACTTTGAGGTAGAGCGTAGAGGAATATATGTATAAAGGGTAAATGCTGTGCTCACATTTACTTTGAGAAGTCCCCTTAAGAGTTAAGAAGATTTCAAGTGTTTCAGAGGATGCCATCATTCTTATCATTTATAGCAGCCAAGCAGAGTGATACCTTCCTTATTCACATAGTGTAAACATTCTGGGGCCACTGTGTCATATTGCTGGGCTCACTGTTTTATGAAACGCTGGGGCCACTGCTACATGTTTTATATTGCTAGGGCCACGTGTCATATATTGCTGGGGCCTCTGTTTGTCATGCTTTCCGGGCACAAAAACCAGGATGCTGGGGAGGACCCCCCTTACAGCTCCCCACTAGTTACATTTGGTATCTAGTCAAGGTACCAGAGCCCAGAAGTAGTGATGGGCGAATAAATTCTGCTGGCACAAATTTGCGGTGAATTTTCGCGTTTCAGAGCCAGCGAATAAATTCGCAAATCTCCCGTGAAAATTCACAGATTTTTTTCGTGAAAACGTCCGATTTGCATGATTTTTTTCGTGAAAACGTTTGAATTTCATGATTTTTTCGGGAATTTTCCGATTTCATGATTTTTCGCAAATTTTTTGCCATTTCGCAAATTTTGTGGGAAATTCGCAAATTTTCGGACGAAACAGGAGAAATTCGCCCATCATATTGCATCATATTGCATATTGTAAATTCGCCCATCATATTGACAGTGATGAACTATTTTTTTGGGCATTTCTAGAAATAGTGCTCAAAATAGCAAGATAAAGATAAGGGCTAGTAGCAGACTTGGGAAAACCAGAAACAGGCCAGAGGTTCAACAGCAGTTAGCCAAGGATACCAAGCGAAGTACCAGAGAGGGTTATTGATAGTACAGAAGGGGAAAAAGATATATTTCAGTGTCGTCTGCATAAACATGATCCATAAAATCCATAGAATCCATAAAACATAATCAAGTATGCAAGGAAAGTTTGTATGAGAGATCATATGACATATTTCATATTTTTTCTTGCAGCATATACAGTAAAAGTACAGTAAAAGTACAGTAAAGGTTTATTGTATAACACCAGATTCTGCTGTATACCAATGTATTCCCTCCAATTCGTCTGTATTTGTAATAAGGTGAATATTTGTGTAGTGTGATTTGTTGCTGAGCAGAGGTCACACTGCTGTAAGCACCTTGTCATGTTTCAGCTGGTTTGTTTACTGCAAAAGGTTTACTTAATATGACACTGGACGTCAATGAAAGAAAGGCTTCTACATCCTGTGAAAAATATTAGCACCTTAACAACAGGTGTTACTAAATATACATTACATTTTCTATCAAATCCCACTACAACATAGAGACTATAATAATGTCTACAATGACAAATTCAGTTATTAGCAGAGCAAAAGTTCTAAAATGACTACAAATACATGTTCATGACAACATCAAATCTAACATTGTTGTAAATTCCTGGAATTTACCAGCAAAATGCCGGAGCTGTAAGGGGCCCAATGTTCCAAACCTTCAGTCCCATGCATGAAAGTACTTGCACCTAGCTGATAGACAGTGCAAGCTTGTGCCAGATTAGAAATCTAGTGTCAAGAACAGTGCAGAGCTCACACAGTCAAAAGAGAGCCTTGTAGTTAAAGGAGACTTAAGCTCTCTTAAATTTAGCAGGAATGTGTATACAATGTGTATCAGTCTAATTTATTGATAATTTACTGTATATAGAAATCCCCCATCTGATCCACTTCCTGCTGCCTCCTTTCCCAGGCTGTGCAGGGGATCTGTTGGCAATCGGCACACTGCACTACTGAAGAAAACCCAATCATCTTGGGTCTTTGCTTGTTTAAATGTTGGGCTGTAATTGATTATCCGCCTGTTACGCTGCTTCTGGCAGGGACTGTTAGAACACGCCCACCCCTCATTTGAAACAGGACAGGAGAGTATCAGATCTATGGGGAGTTACAGTAAATGAGCGATTTTTAAAGATAATGCCATTATTCATCATTGCCTACAAGATTAGGTGGGATTTAACTTACACGCTATGTTATGCACCATTCCTCTTAATTTTAAACGTTAATTTAACATTTTTTTATACTGGCATGAGCTGTTCACTTTTGGACTTTTGTCAAATAAATGTTTACTTTGTACGACATTACATTACAGTGATAACTAAAGTTTGTTACTATTGGTCCTGCATATTTGACTGTTGCCTCTGCAGAAGGGGGTCTCTCATCTCTTCTCTGCGACTATGCAGAAGATAGGAGTCTGTAATCAATTTGCTTACCATTAAATCCTATTGACAGCCAAAGAATTAACGCTAAGCAAATGAATGTGAATTATAGGCTTAAGTGCAGTTCCACTTATTGATGGTAACATTTAAGGGGCGTTGGAAGATAATGATGCTGAAAATGTTTTAAACTGGTTTTAGGTAGCGCTCTGGCATCTGGAAGGAGATAGAAAAAAGGTTATTGATAGTACAGAAGGGGAAAAAGATATATTTCAGTGTCGTCTGCATAAACATGATACTGGAATTAAAAACCTCAATTTTTCTTGAGAATATTATATAGTAGTGTATAGTTAGATATGCAAGGGAATACACCTATACATATAAGATATGCAGGGGACAAATAATGGGCCCTTGGGCAATATGAAAAGGAAATTGAGTGCAACTGTATTGTACTTTCTTGTTAGCTAGGAAAAGCAATTATGTAAGCATTGAGCTTCTGTAACAGTGGGTAAAAAAGACTGTATTTATATGTTAGGAGGGAAACTAGCTTGATTGTTTTGAGCAATTATATTCCCAGTGAAGTTATATCAGAAACGATCACTCAAAATGGAAATTCAGGTAGCTCTCTGATCCCCATTGCTATAGATCTGTTATTTTTCACCCATGGTCTTTAGGGTTGTTAATTTTTTTTAAAGATGTTTGGTTGCAATGTGTATACACAGTAAAGGCGAACTGCTTCCAACAAAGATAATATAATTAGGAAATGATCACAATTATCATTTTTAATATTCATGTCATTGCCTCTTGGATATTAAAGTTAATTCACTGCTTTTATTATAAAAAAAAAAAACCCAGAGTAAACAAAAAAGGTTCTAAAGAAATCTGTATTGGGTGTTCATTCACCTACAGGCACAGATTAGATTAATGTCCCATATAAGCCTGAGTGTTGTTCCTCTGTATGATTGTGTGTATCTAATTAGTCTGGAGACATGAATGTAGTTATTGTATAATATTAATATTGTTGCCTCTGTGTTTAGTTTCATTTTGCAATGTTACCTTTTGCTCGGCTTATAGATACAATGCAAGGGATGGGTAGGAATTTTGTCTATTGATAAAATTCTTATTGCATAACACAAAACTTCAAAAGTAAACAATATACAATCTTCTTTACAAAAACCTGGATTTTTTTATAAAATTCTGGAAAATTAATAGAAGTGGACCTAAATAGAAAGATTTTTAATAGAAAGCAACAATAACAATAAAATTGCAGCCTCTCAAAGCAACAGATTTTTGGATGACAGGGTCATTGACCCTAATCAGCCAGATAACATTTTAAGATGGAAGCTGAAAAGAGGCAGAAATTAGGCAGAAATTACATAGTTAAGTTGGGTTAAAAAAAGACCAAAGTCCATCAAGTTTAACCCCTCCAAATGAAACGCAGCATTCTTACACACACTGAAACTATATATACCAATTTCTATATTAATTGTAGATGTTAGTATCACTATAGCCTTGGATATTATGCTTGTCCAGGAAATTATCCAAGTCCTTCTTAAAGGCATTAACAGAATCAGCCATCACAACATCACCCGGCAGTGCATTCCACAACCTCACTGTCCTGACTGTGAAGAACCACCTACGTTGCTTCAAATGAAAGTTCTTTTTCTCTAGTCTAAAGGGATGACCTCTGGTACGGTGATCCATGGAAAAAAAGATCTCCCACTATTGGTCTATAATGCCCTCTAATGTGCTAAAAATGAGTAATCTTGTCCCCTCGCATGAAAGAGAAAACAACCCCAACCGTGAGAATCTACCCTCATAGTTTAAATCTTCCATGTCCTTTACCAGTTTAGTTGCACGTCTCTGCACTCTCTCCAGTTCATTTATATCCTTTTTAATGACAGGAGCCAAAACTGCACTGCATACTCCGGGTGAGGCCTTACCAGAGACCTACAAAAAGGCAAAATTATGTTTTCATCCCTTGAGTTAATGCCCTTTTTATGTAAGACAACACTTTATTTTCTTTAGTAGCCACAGAATGAAACTGTCTGGAATTAGACAACTTGTTATGTACAAAAAAAACCCTAGATCTTTCTCATTTAAGAAAACTCCCAACACACTGCCATTTAGTGTATAACTTGCATTTATATTATTTCTGCCAAAGTGCATGACCTTGCATTTATCAACATTGAGCCGGCAGGCAGAGTACGGCACACACAAGGAGCATAGGGCAGGCAGAGTATGGCACACTGGCAGAGTATGGCACACACAGGGAACATAGGGCAGGCAGAATATGGCACACACTGGGAGCATAGGGAAGACAGAGTATGGCACACACAGGGAACATAGGGAAGGCAGACAACAGCAGGATACAGTAAAACATACTGTATCAGGACCACTCAAAGATGTACAGTTAATAATGTACTCCATACAGTGACAAAATGTAGGTACCCCTCCAGCAGTTTTTTTGAGGTGTTAACTGGTGAACAATGTAGGAACTTTCTGGGTCTGAGGTGTGAACAGTATAGGGCTTTAGGGTGTGAACAATAGAGGTTTTACAAGTGTGAACAATGCAGGGTGGATTATATGTGTTGATAATGCAATAGTTTACTGTCTGGATTTGAAGTGTAAACAATGCAAGGAACAGTTAATCTCAGTACTGATACCTTTTAAATTTAAGCAGTCACAGCAGACAGACCTTCATGTGGGGCCCACACAAGGGGGGGTCGTGGGCTGCCAGTTGGTAAGCACTGATTTATAAAAAAAAATACTTCTGATAAAATATAAAAAACCTAAGGTAATGCTAGGACAGGAACTTCTTTTCTTTCCAAATTGTGGACGTATAGGAGGTTTAAAAGAAATGGCTGTGACAGATGGATACTCATTTGTATTAGCTGATACTGACAAATTAATAATAAGAATAATAAACAGTGCCTTCACATTCTCCTATTTGACATTCTTGGGGGTATATGTATCAAAGAGTGAAGTTAGAGTTCACCACAGTCTCCTCTCTCTGCCTCTCTCCATTCATTTCTATGGGATTTTTAAAGGCGTGTTCATCAAAGGGTGAAAGTGAAAGTTCACCCTTTGATAAATAAGCCTTTAAAAATCCCATAGAAATGAATGGAGAGAAGCGGTATTTCACTGTGCTGATCTCTAACTTCACTCTTTGATAAATATATCCCTTGGGCTTCAGTTAAGAGAGGCTAGTACTTTTTAAGCTGAAGTGCCCTCATCAGTATAGCCATGGGGATGGGGGGAGTAATGAACAGATAGGAAGGCTTAGCCTCTCCTAGAAGAGACCAAGTACTATATGAAGTATCTGATTAAATTGTCTCCTAGAGAATGCAACATATTGATCGCTTCTCCATACAAAGTGTCACATGTGGCCTAGCAGAAATAGGCCACTGTCTGCATTACTGTGGCTGAGTCACTGTCTGCTCAGTCACTATTTCCATCTCTCAGTGGGGCTTTAGGAAGGACTGACTGCTGTAAGAATGTGCTAATGCCACTAGTTCTTAATGTGTTGCATTTTCTGCTTTGGAAATGAGTAAAACTATTAGTCTGGGCAATCCTGTTTAACCTAAATAAATGAGGTGGCCATACCACTCTTTTAAAACTACATGGACAAATAACACATGCTGAAGCCATGGAATATTACACTAAACAGTTTGTTAATTTTACATATACTCAGTTTTACAGGGATGCTTTGCTAGTGTTGGGTAACTCACCTAACATTATTTTAACATCTGGAAACTTTTGAAAAGCCTCTTCTTAGAAGCATGTCCAATAGGCTGTGAAGGAAATACTGGAAGGAACACATTTGACGTAGAGCTGCAGAGATCTCACAATAACCTTTTCAGACATGTTTGGTTATAACAAGGCAGAATGGAAAGGTGCAGTTACCCTTACCATATAGCATCTGTATTAAACATATCATGAGATTACCTGGCAACCTTTGTTTGATATAACTTGCAGTACATGGAAAAGATGACAGCCCTATTCATCACAAATATAGTACACATTTAATAAAGAATACAAGTAAAAATGTTCTTACAAATTTGCAGTGACAAATGGCTCCATTAGTATCTCACAAGGCTTGAACAAGTGATCCAGCACTTGGACACGCAGTCGAAATATATCAGTGTACATTATGCGGCCATACACTTGCTGATCCTTCACAGTACATGACCAGGTTTGACCCATGGTCCAAACACACAAATACCATACAGGTGGCCCTACACCTGACCACTTTCCTTTTGTTCCATGCCCTTAGACTGACAGCACTGCTTTGCTTTACTTCTTCATTTGTGGATCCACCATCCAAGTCCCAGTACTATCACCACTGCAGGGCTCATAACATGCATTCTTCTTTAGCTTTAATTTCTACAAAGCAATATGGTATGCTCCTGAGATAAATACTAGCCTTAAATTATATATATATCTATATATATATATATATATATATATATATATATATATATATATATATATATATATATATATATATATATATATTTATTCCTTTAAGGGGTTATGAGTGAGCACCATTTATCTAAAAGATGAAATATGGAAGTTCTTGGTCAATATTTTCAGCTATTCCCTAAAGCAGTGGCTGTTGGTTCATTTCAAGATTTTTATTCAGGTCCAACCTTTTTGTCATGGTCCTTTAACTCATAAAGTTAGAGATAAAAGAAAAACATTCTAATATCTAATTCAGCAAATAGGTTTTCAGTCCAATTGGCATAATTACAAATGTTAACATGGGGAGGCACATTTATCAAAGGTTGAATTTCGAATTCATTCATCCTTTTCATCAAATTTGATTTGGTTATTTTATAAAAAAAAAAACAAATAAGTAAAACTCGCACAAAAATATACCGTCTTGAAAACTCGAATCAAATGTGAATCCAATTAGGCGAAAAAAACTTGAATGTCAGGAATGCTGCTAACGTCCAAATTGGTCCCTGGACCTCTCCCATTGACTTATATGTGAACCCGGCAGGTTTTAGGTGGCAAATAGTCAAATTGGAGTTCTTAAAGGGCCAGAGTATGATAAATCTCGGAATTCGAATTTGAATTAAAACTCTAATCAAGTTTGGATAATTCACAATTTGAATTTGAGAGTTTTGACCATAAAATTTTTTTGACCCATAATAAATCTGCCGCTTGGAGTATTTGCACCAAAAAGAGATCATTCACTGAATACTGCCAATTTACTAAAATGAGAGTGTGTGAGATTTTGTAGATTACCTTCCTGAGATTACCTTGGTGAAAATGCACTTCACCTTGGTGAACATTCAAATCTTTTCACCAGTGGTGAATTTTCACCAAGACAAAATTCCACATACCTGGTGAATCAAGGTGAACTTGAGTTATGTTTGAAAAATTCACACTTTAGTAAAAATGCCCTTTTATAATACTGTATAATTAATGTTGAAACTGTGTTTTAGGTATATCTCGGAGAATAAACAGGAACTTGCCTGAAATTTCACCCTAACTAGTTTTCAGATTAATAAAAAAGTAGATGATATTAGCGTATTAGCTATATTAGTATATTATAATGATTATTTTACTACAGCGAACTGCTGAGGCTGTAAATCACAACACGTACACACACATTCCATCTTACAACATTACTATACACATGTAGCAATCATAAAACAAAACACACGCTGAAAAAGAGTTCATGAAAACAGAAGCCTCCAACTTATGCAAATCCCCACCAGTATCTTCTCCATCACATCACCCACGCAACACACACAACACAGTCACATTGCCCATACAAGTCAGCAACATTTAACAACAATCCAGAAATTGGGGGAAGATTCATGAACCTCTTATTTAATATTGTTGTTATGCAGCACTAATAAAGATTCCTGCAGAGATTTCAACCTCCTGGAAACTAAATATGATTAATTTGGTCATACATGTGTTACACCCACCAATAGGGTTGCCACCTATCCCAATCGCCGATCTCCATGTCATAGCCCCATCCCTGATGTCATCAGCCCACACCCGCCACACCATCAACCCCCCCCCCACGTCATCGGACTGCCCCATCATGGCCTGCTCCCCACCCGGAGTTAACGGTGGGGAAAGGTGACAACCTTCCCCCCAACCAAGCTCTATTACGATCCAAACATGTCCCATGCTCCACCCACTTCCAGGGGGTGTTTAGTGGTGACTACCAAATAATCCAGGAGGGCTGATAAATCTGTTTTAGCTTCAAAAAACTATCCTGATATATTCCATTCTACTTTAAATTAAATATTATAGAAAATAAATGTACTGAATTGAAAGCTTGCCTATAGACTTTGCATTGCATTGAACTAATATTTTTAATAAGCTTTTTACTGTTTAGGGTGTTAAAGTTAAGCACGCTTGTTTACCTGTAACACCCATAATAAATAATTGAAGTTAACTGCTCAAAGCTGCTTAACACACCCGAAAGGAACACAAAAATTAAAATATAATGTAGTATTACCCTACACTGGTGAAATAGATATGTTTGCTCCAGAAACACTACTATAGTTTTTATTAACAAGCTGCTGTGGAGAGATGGAGGCATTGAAATAGGGCTAAATAGCTCAGGTTAAATAGTGGATAACGGATAAGCTCTGAAGAACACCATTATATTCTAGAGAGCTTATCCGTTATCTGCTATGTAGTCTGAGTCTTTACTGCTTTGTTTGTCTGCCAGTAGTGTTTCTGGAGCAAACACATCAGTTTTACCAGTGCAGAGCAACAGTACGGTATATGTTAACTACAGTGTATGATAATTAATTACTTTAAAATGCTTTCATTTTTTTATGTTACTGTTTATTCCAAAACTAAACCAAACCCCAAGCCTTCTGGTTTTAAAAAATTGCAGGCTACCTATTGCATTCTGGTTTACCTCTGGGTGAGCACACATTAAACAAAATAAAAAAGCCTGTGCCTAGTTTAAACTCTACAGGGGTAATGTCTTAAACACACAGTGTTTTAAATGTGTTAAATCACCTATTACAACCAGTCTGCATTCACAGATTACCTGGCTGCTATTGCTGACGATGCTTATATAATATTTGCATATTTTATAATATCCCCCCACATGAGTACTAAGGGTCTTGTGAAAAAATATGAAATAATCTGTAAAGACCAGAATCATTTTTCAGAATGTTTCTACAAATCTCTGGTACATGCACTATAGGTATACACTGAATAATGCACTAGGGTGCTCATTTTCAGTAGCTGAAACACTTAAATGCAATAAAACACTATCAGATAGTAATCTTGCTATACTTGTTATGCCCAATCTCTTGCCCAGATGATGAAGTGAGACATTATACTGAAATACAAGTGTCTTAGATAAATGTCCTATTTATTCTAATCACACATTGGATCTTCATTGGTTAGCATGAAGCTTTTTAATTGCTTGAACTGAAAAGGCCATATTTCCTGCTTGTTTATCATTACCCATCCATGCCCATCAGTACTAGAATTATATGCTGTCAAACATATAGCAGAAAACTTTATACAAAATGTTCATCTACACAATAAACAGGACCATATCCAGACACCAGAGAAGATGAAAATTTTAAACCAGGAGTAGAGTGATGATTTGTTACAGCTTGAATCACTCACTTGCTTAATATTACTTGCATGATGATGTTTGGAAAATACAAAGTGTGTACAAAAAGTGTACAAAAATTGCAATCATGTTCTATAAATCTGTACTGCTATTTTGGCTCAGAAAGTACATTCTAGCTACGATTGGCAGAAACATTGGTTATAGTGGACTTTCTCAGCCGGTCCCTGTGATGGAGGAGGAAGGGAGTGGTGTATTTGTAAACAGGCAGATCAACAGAGGTAGAATGCAGCAATAAATCATAGGCAAAGCATAACACTTGCACCTCTGTGGAGATGGTCTGGCAAGTTTAAGATACACCTTTACAACCACCAGTTAGTGGTTTGGATCTTTTCCAGTAGAAATGTTCAAGGAGTAAACACTAGACTGAATCCCTATTCTTACTGTGGTCTCTTTACTTGAAGGACTGTTAAGCCCAAGGGAGAGCCACCTCCAGCTAAAACTTGAGCATAAGGCTGATTTAATTAGGTAAACTGCCTGGAATGTGCTAGGACAGTTGCTAATAGCTACTGTCTAACCTTGTCCCCTGATTTCCCTAAGGGGTTGGTATCCCGTGGCCTTGTTTATCCCAGGCTCCCCAGCAGACATACACCTTTCCCTAAGGGGTTGGTATCCTGGGGCCTTGCTTATCCCAGGCTCCCCAGCAGACATACACCTCAGATAGAAGATAGAGGCCAATTGTTACATTAAAGCTACCAGTAAGTGGTCATATCCCTGGGCCTGTGGGGAATAATAACCCGGCCAGGTACTGGGACTTAGAAATAGAGGAAAATACTATTTCCAATCATATTGCCTTGGGCAGCAGTAGTTACCAAGGGTGGCAAAAAGCTCTCTGCACCAGTGATGAGGTCCCTACTGGATCCCCTCAGGTGTAAAAAGGCAAGCTCTTGGGGGGGGACAGCATCACAGGAGCCTCTCTGGTGTCATCACAGCTAGAATCACCCCTGGGATCCCTACATATCTAGTGTCTACAGAAGCTACCAGGCTACCCAGAGAGACCTCAGCATATATAAAATTAGCATATATATATATATATATATATATATATATATAAGAATAATTTGTACAATCAATTGATTGACAAGGAAGTTGTTTTTTTCAGCGTAAATTAAAGGACATCCACAGTACATCTCGTACAACTCACAGGGAATTCTCCCTTTGCAGTACAAATTAAAGAAAATAGGAGGGAGAAAGAATGGTATGGAAACTGCTATCCAGAATGATTGGGACCTGGGTTTTTCCAGATAACGGAACTTTCTGTAATTTGGATCTCCATACCTTCAGTCTGTTTAAAAATAATTTAAACATTAAATGTTATTTCATTATAGTGGATGGGAGATGGCCTTCCCATAATTCAGAAGTTTTTTGATAACGGGTTTCCAGATAAAGGATGCCATACATATACAGATATGGTACCTGGTATTAAAATGCTCAGGACCTGGGGTTTCCTGAATAAGTAATCTTTCTGTAATTTGGATCTTCATATCTTAAGTCTACTAAAAATCATTGAAACATTAAATAAACCCAATAGGATTGTTTTGCCTCCAATAAGGATTAATTATATCTTCATTAGGATAGAGTTCAAGGTTCTGTTTTATTATTACAGAGAAGCGATAAATAATATTTAAACATTTGATTTATTTAATTAAAATGTAATCTATGGGCGACAGAGAGTTAGAGAGCTGTATTAAAACATATTTTCACAGGTAAGAAACTTGCATATTTATAAAGCTGTCCAGAAACAGAACTAGAGGGGGGTGGGCCCTGGCGCAGGACGCGCAGCTGGGATATGCGCGGCGCACGGACTGCCGGGACCCGCTGAGGGGGTGCGGGCCCTGGCCCGCTCGCACCCCTGCTCCCCTGGTAGTTCCGCCCCTGAAGCTGTCTATTTTTTTTTGCAGTGGTGTAGTCACAAAAAAGAGGTGTGACCCCAAAATCTAAAATTGAAAACAGGGTTGTTGGAAAACTCATGTAATGCACAGCAATTGCTGAATCAGATATTGGAGCTTGTTGTTCTGCAGTTTGACTTATTCTCTACTGAAAAGTTGTTTGTGTACTAAGCAAATAAACCCAACAGTAAAGGTCTTAAGTTTACATATAAGCTGCCCTTCTCATCCCACTGCCCTTTTGCAATTACCCAATCAATCAAAATAAACTTTGCTTTATTACATTCAATCGGTTCCGAGCACTTGTGACATTTCTAAAATTTCTATTTGTACCCCCTATATTATTTTCCTTTAATTTTACTCTTTGTGCTGAATGCATGGAAGTTTAACATCTGACCCTGCAGAACAATACTAAACCTTTCAAACTGCAGAAAACAATGTAATACTGCTGTCACAATGCACCTTTGGAAACAAATTTATAGCAAGTTGATTCCAGATTTGATTTTTCATAAATTTGCCCCTTAGTCCCTACATTAAAACCTAGTGAGGAAAGATTGTTTATAATGGTGGGCAAGCAGATTTCTTTTGATTAGACAGGGACACGAAAATAAATGTAGAAAAATAAGAATTTACCTTTAATTGTTCAACAATTACACATAAACAGGGTGATTGTCTTCATACGGTAATATGGCATCAAAAATATACCAGCCTCTCATAGCTGAGAATGTAGTCTTCCTGACTATCCAAGGGGCTCTCCCAGGTACTGGTCCACCACAAGGTTAGTTACTCACAGTTCAGGGATAACTTCTTTCTATCAGTCAGACCAAAGTCAGTGTTCTAAACACCGTGTGACTACTAACCACTAACTAGAATCCATGTGCTGTATTCCTTATCATTTATCATCAGGTTTATCATACACCACAGTAGAGTAAGACTTTGAATTTTAGTCTACTTCACAGTAGCCCTAGATAAACACTTGTCCCACTGTGACTTCTGACATCATTCTCACTCATGATCAGTATGAAGTTATGCCATATAACCCTATTCAATTTGCAGTGACCATCATACAGTCCTTATTGGTTCTGTTACTCAAAACCAAAATTCTTATCCAGCTGTTATCAGTGTTACATTTGAGAGGGGCTTCTTCTCCCCGAGTTATATATGCAATCTGATCATTCATTTATATACCGAGTGATAAACTCACATGCAAATTGTCTTGTACCTGAGCAGCTATAGAAAACTTTCAATAATCCTCTCCAAAATAAGGTTGGGAATACCCAATGCCCCTACTTATGGGAAGCAGAGCCAGAGATAAGAAGCAAGAACTGTGATATATTTAGCAGCTTTATCCTGCATGTATAAGTAAATATTGTATGGACAATGATCTATAAACAAAACTTTAAATATTTATTCAAAGGCATTTCTAATTTGGGCTAAATGTATGAAACTTGGACCTCTGCTGCAATCCCATGAAAGCTTATTGATAGGTAGTTTAGCTATTGATATTCTATACCAGATAAAGGAGATCCATCATCCTGTTTACTTAAAAATAGGCCTGTCTGGTGATGGGAACTTCCTCATTCTGAATATACTGAGTGCGTCCACATCAAAGTAGCTAAACGGTATTGATTTAGCCATGATTCTGATTATCGCCAAGGCTCTAGGGCTCTGAATTGCTAAGCACTGCAGGCTTGACCTCAAGTGAAGCAAATCATCAATATCTGTTGGAATTATAAATCAACATTACTACAAAACATTCAGACAAGGGAAAACTCTGGGCCATTTGATTTACCTTAGGTATTCAGTTCAGGTAGCTCCCACGTCAACACAGGTGGATTATTCACATTGACTCAACTGCTTTTAGAATGTAAAAAGTACTGTAAAAAAATTCAAGGTCACAATTTGTGTGGCAAAAATCAAGCTTAACTTTGCTTAACTTTCCAAAAGAAACATTTTAACAAGTTTCAAGGTCAAAACCAGTGTTTCAGATTCTCACCTCTCTGGAGTTGCCCTGCGCCCAAGCACAAATAAAAAAAGATAAAAGCTCAAAAGACATAGCATAGCAAACCTACAGCCCTCCAGCTGTTGTAATTCTGCAACACCCAGACTCCCAGGTTCTGTCATCACATTTTATGTCCTAATGTATATATAAATTCCCAAAAATAAATGAGTTCTGTGACCAAATTTCACAGTTTCCCCTAAAATTTTCTGCGATTTCACAAATGTATTTTTTTGGTGAAGTGAAACATGCCACTTTGACTCATCATTCACTGCCAGGGCTGCCCGCTTTTCTATCTCTGCATATTAAAAGTAGATACAAAAAAGTTTAGCAAATGAGTCATGTCACATATTCAAAGAAAAAAACATTTAGTAGTTATAATTTGTAAAGGTGTTAGACTATATATAGCAAGAGTGGGAATTAACAACACTTCTGCTGGCGAACACTTGCAAGAAATCAGAAACCTGGTAGCCTTTAATAAAGAATCAGATCCAAGAAAAGTAAAGTTGGTGAGGAACATGAGTAAAGTCTCCATAAAGTGCTCCCAGCATCTTGCCAAGGTCATGGAGAAAAAAACGCTTCAAGCCTGTGGGCGTGTATATGTAAAAATATGTAGGAGAACTTTGTTGGAGAAGCACAAATCATGTATACACTGATATTCTTGTAACCAGCAAACACCTACAAGGCACATTAAAGTAGGTGTTATTCTGTAGACATTGATATTTTGTGGCATTATGTAATTTCTCATATAATTGTAATTCTTGTGTTTTTACCTTTCTGTACTCTCTCTAAATTGAATTTTAAAATGCTTTTTAGCTGCCAAGGTCAGTGATACCTAACAACAAGAAAGCAGATTTCGGGGCATATTTACTAAAGGGTTTATTTAAACACTGACAAATTCCTAAAATGAGATTACAACAAATTCTGGCGAATTCATTTTGGAATACAGAATTGACTTGCCTTTTGCTAATCATTACTAAGCCACTGCTCAATAATACCCCAATTTACCAAGAACACCACCACAATTTTTGCAATAAAGCACATGTACAGCAACATATGATTCTTTGCATTATTTGTACAATATTGTCATTTATGGTAGACACAGGTAGCCAAAACATATACAAAGAGAAAGTAAATTAAAAAAACTGAAGTAACAAGCTCGTTGACGGTAATTCTAACACAAACGGAAGCATTTTTCCAGTCCAGAAGGTAAGAGGGTAGGGTATATGGTTTGGACGTATCGTATGACCTTTCAATATAACCTGTCCTTCAAGTGGTTGGAGCTTTGGGAGCAGAGGTTGTCATATAATACTTCCAATTATCCCACAGATTATTATTAAATATTCGGGCTGTCATGTCTTCAAAATTTTTGTTGCTTTGAAGTCTAGAAATGACCTCCTGGATCGTGGGGATTACTGTGGATTTCCACTTTGAAGTAATTGCCAGTCAGGCTGCTGTGGAGATTTGGTTAACCCACTTTTGAGATGGGTTATTGAGACCTACCATTTTAATCTTCATACACTGGCGAAATTGACCACTGCCAGAGTCTGACAAGGAGAAAATATGTAATCGGCAATGTTAATGTTTTTATCAATATTCTTACATATTATTTGCTACTGCTTATTATTTCCCACAGTGTTGGACTGGAGGGCTCAGGGCCCACCAGGCCTGCAACCTCAGAGGCCCCCCACACCTTCCCCCGGGCCCCCAGCCGCAAACTCCTCTGTGTCGCCAATACCTCCCGCACCCCTATTTCCGAAGAAGAGGGAGTGCAGGAGAGGGTCAGGGCCAGCCCAAAAGAGCCTGGGCCCACCAGGTTTTTTCCCGGTGTCCCGCCGGACCAGTCCAACCCTAATTTCCCATATTTATATAGTTAAGGTTGGTTGTCAGTCTATTTGATTTTTTATTTTTACATGGTAGTTTTACTCTAATGAACAGTATATTAAAGAAAAAGATTAAATATAAGACCTTCTGAGCTGATAAAACATAATTAGCAAATGATACTGTAACTATACATTCATAAATGAGAAATACAAACTGATTATATTATAATTAACAATTCATTTTAATTCTAGCAATCAAAGGAAACAAAGCTTTTAATCTTTCAAACCCGAACATGTGTTTTCGGGGCAGCTTTGCATCAGAAATGCGCTTTCACGTTCTCCTGGCACTCAGAGGATTATTGTTTCTCGCTAAAAACAGTGAGAACAGTAAGAACTGAAGGGAAAATCAGCTTAGAGTATATAATCCAAGGCAACTTTATGTCAGTAATCTACGTCACATACTGAGAAATGAATCAGAATTGAAACGAATAGGAACTGAATGCAGAGCAATAGTTCTTCTATTGCATTAAGCTAACGAGCCGCGTTTCTGAATGTATAAAAAGATCCTACCACTAGAAGTGGAAAATTGCAGCCCTAGAACATAATGATAATACGTAATACATAATGATGCACTTAGGGCGCTGTTATATCATTAAAATGAATTCTAAAGAGGATGACAGCTGGACATGTACAGTTTAGGTGAAATAATCCAACATAACATGTTATTTTTAATAGATTATCTTTTCATATAAAGCTCTATAAAGAGGCAGCATTTAAGATCTAGGATTTAGCTCACTTTAGCATCATTTATGTACCACAACTAAATACTCAGCCTTTTTGGTTTTGTTGTTGTATTAATGGCAATATGTAAATAATTACTTTGTGTGTGGGACAGATTCACAAGGTTATTTAGTGTTCACTGAGGCTCATTTATAAAATCTGCCGGGGAAGTAACCCATGGCAACAAGTTACATTTTTGTTTTAATAGAAAACAAATCACTGTTGGTTTTGACTAAACCCTATCTAAATCACATACCTCTCCACTCCTCCAAGAAGCCCTGGATTAGTAGCATCTTTAGAGATGAGTGAATTTTTCTGCCAGCCATGGATTCACTGCGAAATTCGGCATTTCACCATCTGCAAATAATTTCGAAACTGTGACAAAAATCGCCACAGAAAAATTCACTGCGTCAAAAGAGTGGCCAAAACAAAAAATGTCGCAGAGAGAAAAAAGTCACCATAAGAAAAAATGCCCATTGACTTTAATGCATTTGGACGAAAAAGTCGCGACAAGAAAAAACACCCATTGACTTTAATGCATTTGGACAAAAAAGTCGTTGAGACAAAAAAAGTCACCGCAAGAAAAAATGCCCATTGTCTTTAATGCATTTGATAATCCAAAAAAGTAGAGTTTTTGCTGTGAAAATTCCATAACATTTCGGAGAGTTTTCGGAGTGGTAATTGTATGATTTTTTTATGGTAATTGAGGCTTGGTTTTGTCTCAGCGGTTTTTTTTAGCTCTCCCGCCAAAGTAATTGTAAATCTGACACACCAAGAGGTTGATTTCCTAACGATCTAATTTCTATTTTTTCCATGAATCTTTAAAAATTTGTGATTTTCCTACCACAAAAACCTCTACTGCAAACATTCGCCAGGTAAAAGTTGTCGAGCTCCTATTGCACAGTTTTTGATCAATTTCGAACTTTTAGACATTTTTGGGGTTTTTTTTCTTTAGGAACTGCCCGAAAAAACTCATATTTTTAGAGGTTTTAGATGTATTTCTATTTTATGGTGCATCATGAAGCATTTTTTTCCATCACATTTTAATATGATTTTAGATGAAGTGAGTTTAGTCATGGTTTTAAAAAAAAATGCTAAAACCACTAAAATTTGTCCTCCACATGTGCTACAAATACAGAAACATTAACCTGCTTCTAAGTGAAATAAACCAGAAGACACATGTACAATATATTATCACAAATACTGAAATGCTGTTCAATTAACTGAGTGAATAACAAATCAACAGTAAATGCCAGGCCATTTTCCATCATATTATTCCCAGCTGACTATTAATACCGATTATTGGGTTAATGATTCTACACACTACACACATTTGTGAAAAGTTTTAGAAATGTGTGAATTTGCTGTATATGATTATCATAAGGTCAGCACAAATTAGAAAATGATATCCTCCACAATTTACCTGCAGACAAAGCAGGCTACATAAAGGGCATATTGTGCATGAAACTAGGACATGGAAATATGTTTAAAGGAACAGTTCAGTGTAAAAATAAAAACTGGGTAAATGGATAATATGTGCAAAATAAAAAATGTTTCTAATATAGTTAGTTAGGCAAAAATGTAATGTATAAAGGCTGTAAAGTGATTGGATTTACACAGTTTTTATTTTCACACTGAACTGTCCCTTTGACCTGATTTATAAACAAGCAGAACTACTGTACAATGTGAAGAACAGAAATGATCTATCCAGTTATCTATCACAAATTTATCAGTTATCTCACTGTGCTGCAGCTCTGTATTATATTTACTGTATTTCCAGCTTTACCCCCATATTTTTCTGCAGATTATAGTAGGATGCGTTTATCTTTTAAAACCAACCAGTAACATTAGAAAGACAATATTTACCTTGCTCAAGGCAGCTATTAATTATTTTTTGGGGCTCGGCTGAGCAGATTGTAGTGCATTTTTAATGGTTTAATAATCGTTTTGTTATTTTGTTTTCATCTGTGTTGCCTTTGTCCTGCTTTGTGCCAGCTGTGCAGTTTGAGGGTGGCTATTAATTCGGAGCACAGGCTATAGATGAGAGATACAGAGGAAAATAAAAACATTTTGTCTGTTTTGTCATCTTGCACAGAGCCGTTATAGAAGTTCACATATGTACAGCAATCTAATAAACAAATAAATTTCCATATTCCTGATAAAAATAAAACATTGCTGGTGTTATGTTTTCCCGAAAAATTTGACTTTTCAAGGGTAGTTTCAGAAAAAACTACATTTTTTTTTAGATTTATTATGCCTCAAAGCTGCAAAAACTGGAATCCAAAAGTACTCCAGCTAAAACCTGTCAAGGTCAATGTAGAGGTCCCATTTGAAGATGTTTTTTTAACCTTCATGGTTTTCGGGTTTTTTTTCTGTGATTTGCTTTTTTTGAGTACCCCAGTTTTTACCCCCCTGATTGACTGATTTGAGTTTTTTACATTCCACTTTTTTTTTTTTTATAAACAAGCAAACATTTGAGTTGTGAGTTTATTCGAGGTAGAAAAAACCTCACAAACCTCACAAACTCAACCTTTGATATATAACCCCCTGCATGAGGATACTGCTACATACCAGAGTAAAGATAAACACGGAGAAAGGTAAGAGAAAGAGATGAGGAGAGAAAAACATCAGAAGGGCAGAATATAAAGCAGTGAAGTAGGAGAACAGAAAGGGAAGGAAAAGGCAAATGGGGAATTAGAGGAAAGACAAACAAGGAATGAAAATAGACACTACAGAGTGGGAGGAGAGGATAAGTAGGTAAGAAAAACTTGGTGGCATATTCATCAAAAATCTAATTTCATATTTTTCTTTTAAAAACGTGAACATTCACCAAACTCAAATGTGCGCTTATTTATTAAAAAAAGTTTTTAGGCTCCTCCGAATTGCTCTCAATATATATTTATAGCAACAGGTCATTGTTAAAGATATTCTGTCATGATTGTTATAGTTTTTATTACTAATTGATTATAATTACACTGTGTACACTGCAAGTAATTCATTCTACCATTGAAAATGTTAATTTTTACCATTGAGTGCTGTTCTTATATATATTATTAGGTGTGGCATTTTTCCAAATTCAGGTGTCAGGGAGCTGTTATTTTTTTACCATCCCATTGTTCTGCTGATAGGAAAGGAAAGGGGGATAATATCACTCCAACTTGCAGTGTAGCAGTAAAGAATGACTGAAGTTTACCAAAGCACAAGTCACATGACTAAGGATACATGGAAAACTAACACAATGTCTAGCCAATGCCAGATTTCAATATTAAATATAAAAAAATCTGTGCTCTTTTGAAAAGGATTTCAGTTCAGGATACTGTTGGATGAGTGCTATTAATGGATGCATTTTATAAAAACCATGTTTTTTCTAAGACTGAATATCTTTAATAAGGGAGATAAACGAATGGGCTGAAGAAGGTGACTGTTCAATAGTACACCTCACAATGCTATGCACCAAAATAAGTCTGGTGTATGGTGTGCTGTGGATACTGTATTTTCTTCTACAATACTGTTATATATATTGATCTCTATATTGAGGACTTACGATTAAGTGCTATTCTGTACATTTTTACCTGGAAAGGATGATTTTGGTTGTCTCCAAATTGTGCAACTATCATTGTACAGTAATTCAAATCTATCTATAATTTGCTAAACTATAAAAAAGCATTCTGACATCTAAAAAAAAAATGAAAAACACAGAAAAACAAAACCAAATTCATAGTGATCAAAAAGTAAAGTAGGAGAAGTGACATCTTTTCCTACTCATATAAAGTAGTAGTGAGGTCATAAAATCATGGAAAAGTGGTCTGGTAGAAATTAATTAAATTACTGTTTTCAGTTTGACTGTCATATACTTCCTTGTTTTTGCCAAAGCTTGCAAAACAAAATATTAAAGGCTTCTAATTGAATTCAAGGGACAATTGTCTTCTTCCTGCTAAAACTCTAAATAACTAGTAAAATGACTGGTTATCTTAGCTGTATTGGCATTATGCAGTGCTAAATGTTCCTTTCTGCCCATATAGGTACAGAAAGAGTAAACCTGGTTGTTGTACCTTGTAATATTATTTCACTGAGCTACATACTACAGCTATGGAATCTTCTATTCAGAATGCTTGAAGTCTGGGGATTTCCGGATAAGGGATTTTCCTCTTAATTTGGATCACCATAGCTAAATGTCTTAAATAACCACAATAGGATTGTTTTGCCACCAATCTGGATTCAAGCAGCTTAGTTACCATCAATTACAAGATACTGTTTAGTTATTACAGAGAGAAAAAGGGAATCAATGTAAACATTACTCTTTGAGAGATTTTGCATTTAGGGCCTGCTAAAATTTGAAGTCAGGTTTGTTTAAGAAGACATATAGGGGCAGATTCATCAAGGGTCGAATTTCGAAGTGGAAAATACTTCGAAATTCGACCATCAAATAGAATTAGAAATCAGAGGATTTCATTCATCGTACAATCGTATTCCCTTCATAGTACGATCGTACTCCGATCGTACTTCCATTCGTACAAGTCAACGATTTTATCGTACGTTTTCCTTCGAATATAAAAAACTTAGAAAATTGCTCTGGAAGGTCCCCATAGGCTAGCATAGCACTTCAGCAGGTTTAAGTTGGCGAAGTATTGAAGTCGAAGTTTTTTTAAAGAGACAGTACTTCGATTATTGAATAGTTGAATAGCCAAAAGATTTTTACTTCGAATCGAAGTCAAAGTAAATTCTAAGTCGTAGTATACAATTCGATTGTCGAAGTATTCAAAAAATTACTTCGAATTTCGAATTTTTTAACTTCTAAAATTCCCTCGAATTCACTTCGACCCTTGATAAATCTGCGAGTTCCTCCTCAGTTCTATTATTCTACAAATAGATGAGTTCAGTATATTATAGAAACTGAAAAATCTGGCAAAATATCTTCTCATTCTCTATCTGAAGAGAATCCAAGGGGGTTATTTATCAAAGTCCGAATTTGTCTCAATATTTCCTAAAAAAAACTCCGACCAAATACACACAGAAAAATTCGAATTTTACACATTTTTCAGAATTTCCATCCTGAAAACTTCGATTTTTACAGTTTTTCGCCCGAAACCCAGCACAGATCAAAAAATCTTTGGGACTTCTCCCATTGACTTATATGGAACCTCAGCAGGTCTGAGATGCCGGATTTTCGGATTCTGACTTTTCCATCCTCAGGTATAATAAATTCTGAAAATGTTTTGATTTTTTTTCCCACTAAAAATTCGGATTTTATACTAAAAAGAACACAATTTTTTTCGGGTTTTTGGCATTCGGAGTTTAATAAATAACCCCCCATATGTATTGAAGATGGAAAATCAAACCATTTTTATTTTCAATGTTCTGCACTTGCTTGTACAACAAGTAAGAAAAATAGACTGCTTCAGTTCATTCAATCTATGGAACACATATCCTGAATAATCCCAATTTATTGGGCTCTTGCTTAACATGTAGGCTTGGAGAATGAAGCAAAACCTTTTGAAGCATAAATCAAAAACAGGTCAAATCAGTGTATAGCTAAAGTTCTTTTTGTGCTAATGTTGTTTACATTTCCCCCAGGTCCCCTAGTGAGTTATCTGTGGATCATAAATAAAAGGTTAAGGACACACTAAGGACCAATGTTAGGATTTAAAGGTCTGGTAAGGATTAAAGGTATTCTGTCATGATTTTGATAGTCCAATTTTAGTGTGTACATTGCAAGTAATTAATTACATTTAAAATGTTATTCTTGAATAGCAATGGGTGAATTTATTTGCAAGGAACGAATTTGCGGGGATTTTCCCCATTTTGTCGCCAGCGAATAAATTAGTGAAATTGACACAAAAAGTCTTTTGACAATTCCGGCGCCAGCGACAAATAAAGCACGCATTTCGCTGGTTTTTCGCCATTTTGTGAATTTCGTGGGAAGCAAAACGGGACAAATTTGCATATAACTATTCTTGAACCAAATATATTTTTTGGTTATAATATTGGTGTGCAGGTAGCCATCTCAAGTCATTTTGCCTGGTCATGTGCTTTCAGAGCCAGCACTTCACTATGGAATTGCTTTCAGATAAGCTATTGTTTCTCCTACTCAATGGAACTGAAGGAGTCACAGCTTGGGTTAGCCAGACTTGGAGATCTACTGTTGAGTGCTGTTCTCATATCTACCACTAGGATGGGCATGTGAGCATTTTTAGCAATGCAAGTGTCAGGGAGCTGTTATCTTGTTACCTTCTTATTTTTCTGTTGATAGGTTGCTGGCGGGGAGATAGGAGGGGGTGATATCACTTCAACTTGTAGTGCAGCAGTAAAAAGTGACTGAAGTTTATCATGACTGAGAACACCTGGCAAGCTAACAACATGTCTAGTCCCCAGTCAAAATAAATGTTTGCTCTTTTGAAAAACAGATTTCAGTGCAGAAGTCAGCTGGAGCAGCACTATTAATACATTTTAAAAATCAAGGGGTGGTTCACCTTTAAGGTAGCTTTTAGTATGATATAGAATGGCCAATTCTAAGTAACTTTTCAATTGGTCTTCGTTATTTATTATTTATAGTTTTATAGTTATTTGCCTTTTTCTTCAGACTCTTTGCAGCTTTTAAATGGGCATCGTTGACCCCATCTAAAAAGCAAATACTCTGAAAGGCTACAAATGTATTTTTATTGCTACTTTTTATTAATCATCTTTTTATCCAGGCCTCTCCTATTCATTTTCTAGTCTCTTATTCAAATAAGTGCATGGTTGCTAGGGGAATTTGAACCCCAGCAACGAGATTATTGAAACTGCAATCTGAAGAGCTGGTGACTAAAAAGCTAAATAACTCAAAAAACTTAAATAAAAAAAAATGAAAACCTATTGCAAAATGTCTCAGGATATCCCTCTCTATATCATACTATGGGGAAGATTTATCAAGGGTCGAATTTCGAGGTGATGGGAGTTTTTTTAAACTCCCATCAACTCGAAATTCGATAACATTTTTTTTTAACTTCGAGTGAATGGGCTGTATTTGATCGTTCTAATCGAATTCGGATTCACAGTAATAAAAAAAAAGATTTTTCAAAGTCTACCAATTGACTCCAAATAGGTTCTAGGAGTTGCCCCATAGGCTAAAACAGCAATTTGGGCAGGTTTTAGAAAACGAATCGTCGAAGTCAAACTTTTAAAGAGACAGTACATTATAAATTCCAGTATTCAAATTTTTGACTTTTTTTTCAAATTCAAATCGAATTTGGACTATTCCCTAGTCGAAGTACACTGAATTAGATTATATAATTCGACCCTTGATAAATCTGCCCCTAAAAGTTAATTTAAAGGTCAACTAACCCTTTAATGGGAATTTATCTTGGAGCCAAGCAGTCCCTATCACGTTGGTATAATTTCCTCCATTAAGGGGCAGATTTATCAAGGGTTGAATAGTAAATTCAAATTTTTGAGTGTCAAAATTCACACATTCAAATTTGAATCCCTCTCTTCGAATGTAAAATCGAAAATGAAATTTAGTACACCGTACCCTGGACACAGTCCTAATTTGAATATTCGTTAGTCAATGACAGGGATCAGTTGAGCCATTTGGAGATGTTAATAGTTTTCCTGACATTCGAGGTTTTTTTTCCCAGAAAAACTTGATTCATACTATTTGAATACGCTTCGAATACGATTTGAATTTTCTGAATCTGAGTATATTCAAATTAAAAAAAATTCCCATGAATTCGACCTTTGATAAATGGGCCTCCCAATGTTTCAGTGCCCTTGATCTATTTACCACTGCTAAAAGTAACAGTATATTTTTAAATCAAGCAAATGGTAATGTTGCCAATTCACACAGGTCAACTGAAACTCTGTTTTAACCATGTATTGCAAACAGAACACATATATCAATAGATACTTACTTTCTCAAAATATCACCCGCAAGCTATTCTTGAGGTAAATGCACAGGAAAATGATAGAGGTAGCAAAACCAGTGAAATAAAATGCTTTGATTCGTTTGTATGAAATAATGGCACTGCCTTGTTTGAGAGATGTTTTGTTCAAAAAAAGGATCTTTTGATAAAGTACTGAAGGTGCTGAACCTTTTTCAGAACATTTGGCAAACTGCGGCATTTGAACAAATAAACACAAATATGGAAATAAAGGTTCGCTTTGCAGAGAAAAACTATTCTAATAAGTTTTACTGGTCAAATGAATATAAAGCTTATTTCTGCTCAGGTTATATTTTCTATTTAAGATGAGTAATGAACAAATGAAAATCAATCTGAAAAAAAGCAGCAAACATTCAGTTTTGTACATGAAATTTACTGGGCTTTATTAATAAAGCAGGGTTTTTCTTCTTAGCAGTGACGCTTCATGCAAAGCAATCAATTGGACCAGTCAAAGTTAGATTTATTTTCTCTCATTTTATTCTTTATTGTACTCCCCTTGGTGCCCTGCACAGTATGCAAATTACATGAAAGCAAGAATAGAAAGCAGTGTTCCAAGAAAGGCTTCCAGAGGCACCGCACATGCTCAGCATGAAGTCCACCTGCTTATATTATATAGGTCTATTATATAGGTATTATAGGTCCAACGCACAATATTACAGGTTGTTTCCTGTTTATTCATATCACCCAACCCTGATCCTAGGGGCTGATTTATTAATACTCAAGGGTCGACATTGTGTCTACAATATATGCCCCATCACCTTTTTTGTGTTGATAGCTTTTTTCACCACGAGAACAATATTGAACTTTTTGGGAAAAAAAAGCTTGCCATTTAAAACCTGGAAAAAATGGAAAAATAATCAATAAATAGTAATAACTCATGCCCTGTGTTTTGCAATTGGCTCTGAGTATACAGATATTGGATCCGTTATCCTGAAACCCGTTATCCAGAAGCTCCTAATTAAAGGATGGCCATCTCCCATGGACTCCATTTTATCCAAATAATCCAAATTTTTCAAAATAATTTCCTTTTTCTCTATAACAATAACATTTTAAAAAAATATATTGTACTTGATCAAAACTAAGATATAATTAATCCTTATTGGAAGCAACACCAGCCTATTGGGTTTGTTTAATGTTTAAATGATTTTATAGTAGACTTATGGCCCATTTATTAAACCTTGATTTTTTGCTGGTAAAGGTTTTTAGGGGAATTTTTCATGGGAAAAAAAATCAAATATTTATAGATTTATCATACCCTAAAGGGGCTAAAAATCGGAATCTGAAAATACTCCATCTCAAACCTGTCGAGGTCATGTAGAAGTCAATGGCACATGTCCCTGAATATACCAGGAATGTGATTAAAAGTCACATTTCAGAGTAAAAATACAACCCTTCTAAATAGGCTGTACAAAATAAGAAAAATGTTTTCAATACAGTAAGTTAGCCAAAAATGTAATTTATAATGGCTGGAGTGACTGGATGTCTAATATAATAGCCAGAACTCTACTTCCTGCTTTTCAGCTCTCTTGCTTTCCACTGATTGGTTACCAGACAGTAACCAATCAGTGACTTGAGGAGGGCCACAACTGTTGCTTTTGGATCTGAGCTGCATGCTGAGGATCAATTTCAAACTCACTGTTATATCCCATGTGGTCCCCCTTCTTGCAAAATTTAATTACATACACTGCAAAGGGTTATCAAAAGCCATTTGGTCTCAAACTTTGCTTTGAAGTCGTTGAAGTCTTTAATCAGGCAGGATGCAAAAAGGATGCAAACATGGTAAATAACATTTGCAATCTTCATTGTGCAAACTAAACATATTACATTCCCCCCTAAAGGAATGGAGATTCAAATTATGGAAAGATCCCTTATTTGGAAAACCCTAGGTTCTGAGCATTCTGGATTACAGGTCCCATACCTGTACATTGATATCTGTATAAAAACTATAATATTGACATGCAAAGATTATGGGGGTTATTTACTATACTCTGAATGCAAAAATAAGAAAAAATGTGCGATATATTTTTTATAAAATCGCACTTTTAAAAAATCACAAATTTTTCAGAATTTATTAAACTTCGAGGATAGAAAAGTCTGAATCTGAAAATCCGGCATCTCAGACCTGTTGAGGTTGCATATAAGTGAATGGGAGAAGTCCCAATGATTTTTTGATGTGCGCTGGGTTTCGTACAATACCCCGAAGTTTTCGGGTGAAAGTTCCAAAAAATTTGTGAAAATCGGATGAAAAAATCGTGAAAATCTGATTTTTTCACACAAAGCAAATTATCGGGGAAATGTAATAATAAATAAGCGTAAAAGACCCGAGCAGATTTGATCGGAGTTTGTAGCAGAAAATATTGAGATAAATTCAGACTTTAATAAATATCCCCCTATGCCTTCTACACCATAGTGGTACTATCAAAAATATATTGTGATAAAAAACATATACGTACAGTGTTCAGTTCAACTGAACATCAAAGACAGGAAGACTGTATTCATATTAAATTAGCCTGTTTGCAAAGATACATTTTCATTTCATCTGTATTTATTTAGTGTCAGCTACTCAGTGAATTCAATAGTAACCTGATAAGACTGTCATGGTGTTCAAGTAATGTTAAAGCAATGCTAGGATGTAGGAAACTAAAAAAAATATAATAACTGAAAAGGTAAATCTAATTATTTAGACAGGAAATATTCTGTGTTTACCAAGAATATATGGAATGGATTTCAGAATTGTATATGTCATCAATTAAATGCTACCAGTTGTTTTAAGCAATTAAATCCTCTAACAGCAGTTAATTAATTATTCCCATTCGATAAAACAATATAGCGTATAATGAATTGCTTACTAAATATAATTAGTTGCAAATAATAAGGCACTGAGCATTTTACCAATCAGGTAAGCCCCAAACATGCTTTCATATGGGTCAATGAATTCTGAGTGGTTATTGCAATACATGGAAAGTGCAACTAAAATCTAAAATGCACATTTTAATCCATGATTCCACCAAACAACATACACTCATTATGATGTTAAAATTTTCCTTCACCGCCAAAGCTTTCTGTGTTAGACCAGTTGCTATCAGAGGACTACAGTATTTATTAAAGGTCGAATTTTAGTGGTTTTATTGCTTTTTGAAACCACAACTAAACTCACTTTCTCTGAAACCATGAACGTCATGAAATGTTTTAAAAAATCCAAAACAAAAAAACACGAACGGGAAAAGTCTTGTATTGTTGCACAAAAATACCCAAAAACTTCTAAAACCACAAATCAGTTGTAAAAGAGACATCTGCCTTTGACTTTTACATGATTTCGGTTTTAGCTGGATTATTTTCATATTCGGAATTGTTGCAGTTTTTTTCTCACATAGTAAATCCAGGAAAAAAGTCATGCTTTTTTTCCCGCAACTTTTTCAGATTTTTTTGCCATCAAAAAGCCCGACCCGAAAAAGTTGCAGCTTAATAAATCTACCCCCGAGAATCCCGTGCGTCAAAATTATAAGGCATTATTTACTAAGACCAGGTACCTTCCTAAAATTGCTCCTGTTAGAACCCAATACATATATCACTTGCAATAGCATTGCAGGTACAATGATTTCATGATCTGCACTTTGGACACAAATTGTCTCAGGCAGATGTTGAGCACAGTGAATGAAGAGAGAACAGTTTAGATAGTGGGTCTGTGGTTAAAGTTTTTTTTGGTGGACCCTTGGCACCCCAGTACAACACTACTCTTACGCCTTTGGAAAGCTTGTGCAAACACAGCAATTAGAAGAACCTCCTAGGGAAAAAAATAGTGCACTGTAGACAAAAACCAATGTGATTAATGCCTTTTCTTTACATTTAACATTGTATTTTTTAATAAAAAAATTGCTTATGAGCCATAACATACTCAGTGGTCTTAGGCTTTAGTATTTCAGGGCAAGCATGTGAGGAAATGCAACAAATAACACAATATTATGTATTATGTAGTAGCATGAGGCAGGTGTAAGGTTGTACACCTATGAAAGATGCTATTAAAGGACATGTAAAGCCTACATTTCCTACCATGTATACGTTTGGGCATATCTTCCCCACCCAAGCCACATCCTTTGTACTGCATATACCCCCTACATTTGGGTATGCTGTAAAGTTCATGTAATGCAGAATGCAGGTTTACATAGGCACAACCTACTTTGATAAAAAGGTTCTGCTGGGATTGAGCACTGTAATGGTTAAGCTGAGCTCAGGAGAGGTAGTTAGGAGAAAAAAATAAGATCAGATAGCTAGGGGCAGATTTATCAAGGGACAAATTTCGAATTTGAAAAACTTCAAAATTCAAAAAGACCAACCAAAATGAAATCAAAGGGTTTTGTGGCCTAATAGGTCAGTTTTCGATCGATTAGGTCAGTTTTCGATCTAAATCGAAAAACATATGAATCCGTTTTCAAGTTCAAGTTTTTCCCAAAAATAAACTTCGATTTTTCAAAGTCCACCAATTGACTCCAAATAGGTTCTGGAGGGTGTGTTTAGTAATCTGATCTGAGAAGAACTGAGCATGCTCTTGAGCCACCAGCCAAAGCAAATTGCTGAGGGAGGGGGCAGAGTGGGTAAGAGGAGTAGAAGGATTTCTAAGTGATTAAGGGGATGCTGTAGCCTCTGTTAACCTTTTGATATACAGAGTAGCAGTTATCTAAAGATTTCAAAGAGGATGTTTACTGGTTACATTTTTGTGGTGAGGTTTACATGTCCTTTAAGTAACAGTAGATGGGAGAGGAGTTAGCAGAAGTAAATAGAATGCAATGTAATTATTAGAATAAAAATAATAATGTTTAAAAAGAAAGGTCATATTGGTAAAGCCTTATTTACCTGCATAGTACAAGGTGAAGTTCCCATTGTTGAATCTCCTGGTCAATGTAATGAGTGTTGAATTAATTTTGTATATAACCAGTCCTCAAGGGGTGCAAGCATGAACTTTATTATAACCCTTGGCTATCATTATCAGAACATAATATAGAATCATGGTTCAGTTTGGGAATACATTGTGCCATGCAGTGCTGAAGGAGATTAGGGTTAGTAATAATAGGAATAATAGGAATAAGTTTAGAGACAGCATACAACATGCATGGTCTGGCACCTAACCTTAGATCTTATGCATGTTCTTTTCTGTTTTAATAATCTGCTGTGTTACAAACATTAGCCTCCACATGGGGATATTTACTCATTTAAACAAAGAAACAAAGTCTCCAAACAAAAGCCCCGTGCAATTCTCTTAATTGGCGACATGTAATGCAATTTTATACTCATTTGTCTGAGCAATATTATTGAGCTCTGTTGTTTTCAAAATGACGTTGTGTTGATTCCATGGCACGTTGATGCACAGTTAATGAATGGCACTGTTAATTATATGCATATTGTTAATTAAAGGAACTGATCATTCCATAGTCTATTATCCTTATTAGCGATGAATGTGAATTGAGTAAACTGTATTTTGCAGCGTTAAACAGAAACAAAATAGTTACCTTTTCTATAGCTTTTTCTCTTTTAGTGTAGCTTCTGGTAAGTAGAATACATGTGGTGGGCATTCTATAATTTAGAAGTAGTGGTTTGCAGCAACTCACAACAACTCTTGTCTTCTGCAATCATCATTCTATTTTGGGAGCTCTGCCCTACATGCAGTTCAAGTAGTTCATCCTCTCTAAGCTGCTCTCTTAAGATTCAAAAAGCATGATGATTTCTGCCTAGTTAATAAATATTAGGACTTAGATCATTAACTGCCTGCTTTGGCTTAAAGAAATAGCTTGAGTCTCTCAGTATACAGACAAGATCTGTGTAATACTGTAACTAGGGATGCAGCAAATGCAGGATTCAGTTCAGGATTTGGCCGAATCCAAGCCTTTTTCAGCAGGATTTGGAGTCCAAGGGGCAAATTCACTAAGCCGCGGAGCGCCGAACGCTAGCGTTAATTCGCTAGCGTTTGGCATTTTCGCTACTGCGCAAATTCACTAACGAACACTGGCATAGTTTCGCTAGTGTTACTTCGCAACCTTACGCCAGGCGAAGTTTCGCTAGCGACGAAACTACGCAAATTCACTAACTTGCGCAGTGTACTGAACACTACCTTTTACGCTAGACTTCCTTCGCCACCTCAGACCTGGCGAAGCGCAATAGAGTAGATAGGGATTGTTTCAAAAAAAGTTAATTTTTTTTCTAAGTCCTAAAAAACACTGGCGTGTTTTCTACATGATGGCTGATAGGCTGAAAAAGATCGAAAAGTTTTTGGGGCTCCCCTTCCTCCCCCCTACATTTCCTGACTCATGGCAACTTACCTAGACAGTGGGCACATGTGTAGGGCAAAATAAAATTTTTATTTGCTGATTTGAAGGTTTTCTAGGCATTTGTAGTGCTGATACGTGTTCCTCCATTGAAATTAGAATTTCGCCCGTATGCAAACTAGCCTTCGCTAGCGTAACTTCGCTTTATATAGCGAATCAACGCTAGCAGAACTCCGCAACCCTACGCTACCCCTGTGCGCAACTTCGGATTTTAGTGAATTTGCGGAGCCCTGGCGAAACTACGCCTTGCGAAGTGCGGCGAAGTGCGGCGAAGTGCGGCGAAGTTGCGCCTAATTTGCCCCCAAGAGCCTAGCTGAACCGAATCCGAACCCTATATAAAGCAGAAAAAATAGCCACACTAAGTACTAATATGCACATTTTGCAGTACAGGTTATTTCCCGCCTGTGCACTAGAATTTCAGGCTCGTCTGAGGGTTCAGATTTGATTCGATATTCACCCAATCTGTTAAACTGGATTTGGGGATTCGACCAAATACTGAATAGGTGGGTTCAGTGCATCCCTAATTTTAACTGATTTAAAAATTGTCTCTCATAACAAAATGTAGAGGTCAATGTAAAACCTGAGGTAATTACTGCTCGGATCAACTTTACCAGGAGTTATGGTTTTATTACAGAATAGAGGATAATTGTTTTTGCTAGGGATTCACCAAATCCACTATTTTAGGATTTGGTCGAATCCTGAATCCTTTGTGAAAGATTTGGCCGAATACCAAACCAAATACCAAACCTAATTTGCATATGTAAATTAGAGAAATGAGGGGGAAAGAGAACCTCGCATGCAGCATGCGGCTAAAAAATATTTGACTTTCTTGTTTGTGTAACAAAAAGCCTCGTGATTTTTTGGATTCTGATTTGGTTAAGCCAGACACTTGGATTCAGTGCATTCCTAATTTTTGTACTAATATCTCATAGTAAATGAAAGGGGTTGTTCACCTTCCAACACTTTTTTTCAGGTCACTTGTTTTCAGATAGTTCACTAGAAATACATTTTTTCAGTTGCTTTCTATTTTATCTTTGTGACCATTTTTCTAATATTATAAGTTTAAAGTTTAGTTTTTCACCTTTTTATGTCTTTCAAAAGCAGGAATATCCTAAATTGATACATTTAGTTGGTACATTTCTTATCTTTGTCCCTGCTAAGCAGTAAAGGTGGCCATAGACGCAACGATCCGAGCATGGCTATATCGGGGGTAATCTGAACGTTCGGCTGTATGGCCGAACAATCCCATTACGATGCGCAATGGGGTCCTCGATTCGTACGATAGGATCTATGCATCTATGGCCAGCTTAAGTCCACACAGGGCGTTTTGGGGAGATTTGATCACCTGGCAACTAATTGCCTCTTTTTTGCGGCGACCAATGTCCCCAAATGCCTTCCCTGACTCTACACCGGCTAAAATGAAAAAACGCAGGCACTAATCACATGCGGCGATTCATCTTCCGAAGTCACCCGAAGTTGCCTCGTGAGGCAACTTCGGGCGACTTCGGAAAATGAACCGCCGCGTGTGCTTTAGTGCAGGCGATTTTTCATTTTAGCCAGCGCAAGAGTGAGGGAAGGTGTTTGGGGAAATCTCCCCGAATCGCCCAGTGTGCCCCTACCCTTAAAGACAACTGTTAGATTTTATACAATAGTTGCTAATATTCCACAGATGCTGCTGAGCAATGTATCAACTAATGTAGCAAATTGTAACAGTTCAGAATCTGAACCTGTATGACTGAGCTGCCAGACTCAAACACCAAAGGGAGGAACATTTTAAACTTTAATTTTAAAATTTAAAAAATAATAAAGGATGGAGGCAATTGAAAAAAGTCTTCATTTCTAGTGAACAATCTGAAAATAACTGAACTGAAAAAAAAATAGTTTGGATGGTGAACAACCCCTTGAATGTGTCTAATCGCACAGAGCATTGCCCGCGGTAATTTGCAGCACAATATGGTGGTTCCCTTTTTTCTCAGCTCTCGGTGTCCCTTGTATGCCAACAAAACTGGATTCTTTGGTAGGTTTATCCATGTTTTTTAAGAAATCTTTTAGTTGTAGTTCTTCAACATTATGGGGCTGAATGATAGGAAACACTGGCAAGCAGCCATTATCAATGTGTTGCTATAACACTGTATGTTTGATTTTCATAGTAAAAGTCCACTTATGTATGATTCTATTTTGGAGGATACAGTTATATGTTTTATGTAGCATTTATTTTATTGTGAATAATTTCTGTCACTCTATTATTGTATTGTATTGTATTGTATGCAGCACTGGCTGATGTCAAAAAAATCATCTGTGTAAACTGAGCACATATCTCTTCCAACACACAAATACCTGCTTCCCTTCTACAGTCAGGGATGTTTCAAATTCTGTACAAGTAAAAGGACAGTCGGATCACATAAACTAAGCACTGAGAGGTCTGTAAAGATTTGTTTTTTCTGCCTACAAAATGAACAGAAAAACTATAAAGGTTACACTGATTGTCTGTGGCTCAAGGGAATCCTGGGAAAGACCTTTAATAGCCATTTGTCATGATTTTAAATTTAAATATTAAAAAAATGGATTTTCTCTTAAAAAACAGATTTCAGTACAGGATCATTGAGAAGCTTGAGAAGCATTACATATTAATTGATGCGTTTTGAAAGCAGGGTGTTTACCCATGACAGTATCCCTTTAAGATATATGCTCTTATAATACAGTGAGTTCTGATGTCATCAGTTATAAACGGTGAGTTCTGATGTCATTTCTGTCACATGACTCACTAAAACTTGTGTATTATAATAAATAAAGTACCCCCAGTTGCAAAATATGAGGATATTAGAAGTTACCTCGGAGTTTCATGACCTGTATAAAAACACTCGGCCTTCGGCCTCGTGTTTATATATGGTCATGAAACTCCTCGGTAACTTATAATATCCTTATATTTTACAAAAGGGGGTACTTTATTCACTATATAATATGATGGTCACAGATATAAGTAAATGAATAAGAAACATGTTATACTTGTAGCCTGTGTGTGAAGTTTATTGTATGCATTTATTTTCTATTTTCAACCTCAGTATGATAAATCTAGTGATTTTATATGCTTTAAGTTAAATAACTATGTTCCTATGGGGCTTAATCTAGTTTTGTGAAATGTATTGAATAATTCATTAAAATGTTAAATAACGTTGTTCATAAGGCAAAAGTAATTGAATGTGTTCTTACAAACTATCATGTAGATGCAATAGAACCGGCAGAATTATGCGTTAAATGATATAAAATATAAAGTGAATGCTATTATATGTAGGCAGCAAAGTAAGACTTTGAATTTGGTTTCTGGTTGTTAAAATATAATAAAGAAAGATTTCAAAAGGAAACATTACGCTTGTTAAAAATAATCCGATTATTGTCATTTCCCATTCTGTTATACTGTGATTATTTTTCTAGTTTACTTCAAAGCCAGTCAAATCATTTCAACAAGATGCAGAAGAATATGTTTTCAATTTCCTAAATGAATATCGTGTTAAATAAAGGTGAAAGTCTTGGGGTATGCAGGATGATCAGTGTCCCTATCAGGTTTAGGGCATTCTTTTTTTTTAAAAAAAGCTAAAATTTGCGTGTGGGTCTAGGACAGGGGTCCCCAACCCTTTTTACCCAAATGTAAAAATAATTGGGGAGCATGAAAAACTCCCTTGTGGTGCCAAATAAGGGTTGTGATTGGCTATTTGGTAGCCCCAATGTAGCCTGGCAGCCAACAGGAGGCTGTACATGGCAATTAGGGTTGCATGGTAAAAATGATGGTTGATGCAAATGTTATTAATAGGGAAAAAAAAGATAAATATATAGGAAGGCCAGTATTTTTTTTTTGGAAAAGGTGGCAACCCTATTGCCAATATACGTTTTTATGCAATTAAAACTTGCCTCCAAGCCAGGAATTCAAAAATAATCACCTGCTTTGAGGCCACTGAGAGCAACATCCAAGTGGTTGGAGAACACCATGTTGCTCACGAGCTACTAGTTGAGGATCACTGGTCTAGGATAATTCTGACTAAATTAAACTAAATCCAAGTTCTGGGTCCACAGCATTTCTGCACTCATTTTTTTTTTCTTTTACAAAACCAGAAAGACATTTAACACAGGTGTTGTGTTATCTAGAAAGCTCTGTATTATGGAAAGGCTGTCTCTTATATTCCATTTTACAAAAAAATATATTGGAAAGTTTGAGATAATTAGAGCCTTAAGTGTGGGGCACTAAGTCTCAAACCACCATGCAAACCAGTTCGGGTGTTATAGTAAAGTAACTACAAATATATAAATAGACGCTTAAAACGTAACCTTTAATAAATATCATTAAAACCACAAGACCAAGCTATATAAAGGGCCATGCCCTCAGTGACAACAACACCACTACAAAGCGTGTAGACCCACTGCTTCAAAATAGTATAGGCAGTGCAGGACATTAGCCTTAAAAAACAACAATTAAAAGCTGCATTAGGTGGTATACGGTGGAGTGACAAAAACGCCAATCATTAAGGCGATCTATAGAAGTTTTAAAGGAGGCCTAATAGCAACCATTTCACCCTCCCCTCAATTTTTCCGTTCCCCAGAAGCCAATTCTGCCTACCTACGTTGGGAACGGATGGGAGCTTATCTCTCACCGTCCACCTATGCTGCCCGACGCGTTTCGCCGTGAAAACGGCTTCTTCAGGGGCATAGGTGCTCGAGTGGTGTCTGTGACTGGTTTAAATACCTTCCCGGTGTATTTTCGGTAATTCTCTTTCTATATTCCATTTTAACCAAATAATCCAAAATTTTAAACATTATTTACTTTTTCCTGTAAAAAAAACCAGTACCTTCTGCTTGATCCCAACTAAGATATAATCAATCGTTACTAAAAGCAAAGCAAAATATGTTGCATGCTTGCGGCGCAGACCGTTCCGTAAGGAAAACGCTGGTGGTAATATCAATCCGGCTTTATTGTATCCCACAGTGTGGCTTTGCATTGCACACCCACTGTTACAATGTTTCCACACCGTGTGATACAATAAAGCCGGATTGATATTACCACCAGCGTTCTTTACGGAACGGTCTGCGCTGCAAGCGAGCAACATATTGTGCAAGTTGGAGTATTTGGGAGGAGAAACCGAAGTCTCGCGACAGCTGCGATCAACAAGGGAATGCTGCATGCTAGGGTGAGCGTCGCCATGGCTGCTTCTTAATTGTTTGCTAAAAGCAAAGCAACCCTGTTTCAGTTTTGGTCTAAAACCTAAATGTCCACTGTTGATTCCTTATCTAGAAAATCCAAGCATTCTGGATAACAGGTCCCATACCAGTATCAGTTATTACATTTTTAAATCTATGGGTCGATGCCCAGACAGTAAAGCACTAAGGGGTATTGGATCAGAGCACATATGTTTGGGGATTTAAGTGCAGCCTGCACTTTGCTCCTTGTACTTAATGTGGTGCAAGTTGCAAGGTGCAGTGGTATGAGCACAAGACAGCCCAGGGGCTCACAGTATCTTGAGTCCATTGGTGCTCTCTAGGTTACCCATTCAATGACATGCAAGTTAAGAGGCATCCAAGGGACTGTCCTCATACCACAATGACCCAACTCCACATGATACAGCGCTGCACTCTATTCCTGGGAGAGACGCATGCCATTGGGCTCCATTCTAAGTGAGTACCTAATGCAAAACATGACAGTTTTTGTCATTTTTTTATATAACATGACTATAAAAACATTTTCCTGGAGGAGGCCCATGACACATTCTTCTCTAAAACTGGCCTTTGGTGTGTACACACCCTCTTTGTACCAGGCAACATACAGATATTTATACTGATCTACACTAGGGTACACTCCTTCCATACATTTTTGCAATGGGGCCCTGTCCTTACCGCCAGCGAGGAGCACACTGTAGCTAACTCCAGAATGCAGGTTACTATACTATAATCCTTACAGATATGTAGTCTTCCCATTCAGTTTCTTCAGTAAATTCATTACCAAACCATGCAAGTATATTGTAATTTTGTCCAGCAATAAAATAAATATCGAAATCCTCTGAACAGATCTCCTTGTCAATCCAGTGCCCTTTAAGTGTTCTTTCAGCCAAAAACATGCTTTCCTAAAATTGTATTATGCTTACCAAATGTGGCTTATGTATAAAACAAATTTCATTTGAGCATATCAAGATGATTATTTCCCAGATGGTCCCTTATGTGAACATTTCTAAATCCATTTTGTATCAGATAAGATTTCTGTATTCAATACAGCCCAGATTTTGTTTTCGATTGCACATGCCATGGTGTCTTTGAAAACCAAAACAGTTTATCTCCATAGCTGTATTCCAGATTGCTAAATGACTTACAGGTATTTTTACAATTTCAGTAAATGATCAATCCCGAGCATTTCTAAGCATAATAATTAAAGCTGTCTACATAGTAACATAGTAACATAGTAATTTAGGTTGAAAAAAGACACATGTCCATCAAGTTCAACCTTTTAACTTTTTTTTAACCTGCCTAACTGCCAGTTAATCCAGAGGAAGGCAAAAAAAAACCCCCATCTGAAGCCTCTCCAATTTGCCTCAGAGGGGGAAAAAATTCCTTCCTGACTCCAAAATGGCAATCGGACTAGTCCCTGGATCAACTTGCACTATGAGCTATCTTCCATAACCCTGTATTCCCTCACTTGCTAAAAAGCCATCCAACCCCTTCTTAAAGCTATCTAATGTATCAGCCTGTACAACTGATTTCCACATCTTCACAGCTCTCACTGTAAACCGCCCCAAAATGTTTTCTTTCTATTGATTATTTATTGCTCTTATTTACATGGATGGGATTCGTTATCCGGGAACTCATTCTCCAGAAAGTTCTGAATTATGGGGAGACCATCTCCAAATTTTTATCAAACAATTCAAACAATTATTTCCTTTTTCTATGTTATAATAAAACAGTACATTGTACATTGTACATTTCTTTTTTTGTTTATGATGTGGTTACGAAGCAATGTGTATTATGTGATACGTTGCATCGCTGGGTTTTTTTTACTGTGTAGTTACTGTACCAAGTTATGTGTATATGTGAAGGGTGACCATAAAGATTGGGTAAGACAAGGGAATTACATTTATACATATCACTGCAGATTGGAAGTTACTGTTACTGGTAAGACATTAAGGGAAAATGTTTTGAAACCATATAATGGAGTGTAATATATTATTGTTTAATGTAAATGGGATCAACGAGCCAGTTAAAAGAGCAAAAGTGTTTTATGAATGCAGGAAAAGCAAAGCGCATATAGTTTTGTTACAAGAGACTCATTTTAAACAGGACCATGCCCCAGGTTTAAAGGTTAAAGAATATCCCCAAATATTTTTTAGTAATAATCCAATTAAGAAGGCAACAGGGGTTATGACATTAATACATAAAGACATGCCATTCGACATGATAGACTACAAAACAGACAAAGAGGGTCGATATGTAATAGTGAAGGGTAAATTAGCCAATCAGTATTGCACAATAGCGAATGTTTATGCCCCAAATACAAACCAAAATAAATTTTTTCAACACTTCCTTCAGGTACTAGAATTGTATAGCGATGGTTTAATAATAATTGGAGGCGATTTTAATGTAACCTTAAACCCATTAATAGATGCATCTACGGGTAAATCATATTTGTCGTATAAGAATCTGAAAGATATAAAAAGAAAACTTGCAGAAATACACATGGTGGATATATGGAGGGCACTGAATCCGGCAAAAAAAGACTACACATATTTCTCTAAACAATATCAAATTTATTCGAGAATAGATTACATAATGGTATCGCAACAGTGGGCACACTTGTTTCAGCAGGCAACCATAGGCACAACAATAGTCTCGGATCATGCACCAGTATTAGTCAAATACACAATACCGGGGGCGAGTAAAGCACTCGCTGGAGATTAAATGAATACTTACTACATAACAGGGAAAATAAGGACATGATCCGCGAATGGGTAATACAAATAATAAAAGAGAACGACACGGTTGAAATAGCCCCAAGAACATTATGGGAGACAGTCAAGTGTGTACTAAGGGGATGATTAATTGCCTTAGGGACAAGCCTAAAAAAAAAAGAGAGAAAAGGAAATTAATAACTTAATGGATGATATTGCACAATTAGAACTGGCTCATAAAGAAACAATAGCTATAAAAACCTTTCAGAAACTGGAGACGAAGAGAGATCAGCTTAAGAAAGTACTGGACCATAAAATACATAAAGCCTATCTTAGAACTAAACAAAATGCATATGAATTTGGGGATAAGGGTAACAAATATTTTGCGAGAATATTAAAAAAGATACAAGGCCAGAACAATATTATTGCAATTAAAAATGGCCAAGATGTTATTCACTATGATACTATAGGGATAGCAGAAACCTTTAAAGATTATTATCAAGCGCTATATAAAATAAAAAATGACAAACTATCTGAACAAAGGGAAAAGCTAATGGAGCAGTTTATAAAAGAAGCTAAAGTGAAACCACTAACTGAAGAACAAGCTCAAGAGATGGAGTTAGCAATTACTTTAAAGGAAATAGAGGAGGGGATAGATGAGCTGAAACTGGGGAAAAGTCCAGGCCCGGATGGTTACATAGCTACATTTTATAAAATGTTTAAAGCTGAGCTTGCCCCGGTACTATTTTTATATTTCAATAGTATCTCAGAGGGAGAGAGATTTCATAAGCAGGCACAAGAAGCCCAGATTACAATAATACCTAAAATGGATAAAGATCCAACTTTATGTTCAAGTTATAGGCCGATATCGTTAATAAATATAGATATGAAAATATATGCAAACATACTAGGGAAAAGAATTAAAAAGTACTTACCGTATATTATCCATGAAGATCAAACTGGTTTTGTACCTAGAAGAGAGGCAAAAGATAACATTGCTAAAACAATTTTGATAATCCACTATGCACGTAAACTACAACTCCCCACTTGTTTGCTAACCATGGATGCGGAAAAAGCATTTGATAGAATCTCATGGCCTTTTTTAGAGAAGACATTAACAACCTTTGGGATAAAAAACAAAATGAAGGAGAGAATATTGGCCTTGTATGACTCACCATCAGCGAAAATTAAAATCAATGGCATATTATCACAAAGTGTACAGATATTTAATGGGACGAGACAAGGATGCCCACTTTCTCCAACACTATTTTTATTAGTTATGGAAACCCTACTATCACATATAAGGAACAATCTGGATATAAGCGGGTTAAATATTGAGGGTAACGAATATAAAAGTGCTGCATTTGCGGATGACCTGTTAATGTATATAACTAATCCTTTAATAACTTTCCCAAACTTAATGAAATTGTTGAAAACCTTTGGAGACTATTCCAATTTTAAGATAAACTATACCAAATCAGAGATATTAAACATCAACCTAGAAGGTAAAATAATACAACAGATTAAACAAAACTTCCCATTTAAATGGGCAAGGGATTCAATAAAATACCTGGGAGTGAAGTTGAGTGGAGAGCTAGATAGAGCATATGTAGATAACTTTATTCCTCTATTAGACACCTTGCAACATACAATAGACAATTGGAAAAATATCAAAATATCCTGGTTTGGCAGAATCCAAGCTTTAAAAATGGTATTAATGCCAAAGGCACTGTATCTACTTCAAGTACTTCCGGTAGAAATACCTAACTCCTTTTTTTCATCAATCAAATCTATGTTTTCCAGATTTATTTGGAATGGCAGGAAACCGAGGTTAAAATATAACTTACTAACTGCCCCTAAGGAAAAGGGGGGATTGAAAGTACCGGACCCATATATGTATTATGTGGCTATCCATTTGGTAAGGATATTAGGATGGACAAGGAAGAGTGGGGAAAAAAAGGATTGGTGTGTATTAGAACAAAGTTGGGGAAATTTCCCACTAGATTGCGCATTATGGGAAGACTGGGGAGGAAAGATTAAGCTGACACAGGATCCGCATACATTAATCACCGCGACCCTTAAAATATGGCACAAAAACAAGCAGGGCCTGAAGCTGACAGAGACACCATACATTCTGCAGCCATTAATAGGTAATCGGACTTTCCCTCCGAGTTTGGAAAAGGGAGCTTTTGAGAGATGGGGGAGAAAAGATGCAAATTTGACTAGAATGGGTGAATTTATAAGGTCCGGAAAAGCGATCTCACTTCCTGAAATACAAGAACGGTGGGGTTTTCATTTGGGAGACCAGTGGAGATATAACCAACTAGTACACTATATCAATAAGCTAGATAAGTATAATTGGGATAGATCCCTTACCCAATGGGAACAGCTTTTGCAGATGGATAGGGAGGTTGGAAAACCCCTAGCAAAAATTTATAATTTATTAATAACCCGAGAAAATCATAATCTTTCTTTACTTGGTCGAGAATGGGAGAAGGAATTAGGAGTTATAGTTACAGAATTAGAGTGGGACAAGATACTCAAATATAACAATAAGATGACAAAGGTCTCAAAAACACAAGAAGCAATATACAAGTTGATAACTAAATGGCACTATACCCCTAGCAAAATTAATAAAATGTTCCCACAATCATCGGATTTATGTTGGAGATGCAAAAAATTGGTTGGGAATCATATACATATTTGGGTTACGTGCCCCCTACTGGATGCTTTCTGGTATCAAATATTAGAAACTATTTATAGCATTACAGGGATAAGAATCCAGAGGGAAGACAGTATGTTGATTTTGTTATACATAAATAAAGAAAAGCAAACAATGCTAGAAGACCCTCTTACTTTCCACTTAATCCAGACGGCAAAATCACTAATACCGAGGAATTGGAAGTCTGAACTCCCTCCGACGCATGAGGAATGGATGAGAGCTGTAAGAGAAACAAGTTTATTAGAGAAGCTAACACATATATCGCAGAACAATAGTAAAAAATACTGGAAAATATGGTCACCCTGGCACAATTACTTGAAGGATTTCTTTTTATGCTAAGGAAAGAATAAACGACAATTTATAGGTGTAAGACATTGATTATGCACTACATGAATAATATGTTTAGAAATATGCAATGTATAAAGTATATATGTAGATACATGTAAGGGTAACCACATCACCCTTTATTCCTTTTTTTTTTTCCCCCTTAATTTCTTCCCCTTTTGTTGTTTTGTATCCCTGTTAGAAAACTGAAAATAAAGAAATTTAAAAAAAAAAACAGTACATTGTACTTGATCCAAACTAAGATTTAATTAATCCTTATTGGTGGTAAAACAATACTGGTGGGTTTAATTAATGTTTAAAAGGTTTTTATTAGTAGACTTAAGGTATGATGATCCAAATAATGGAAATATGTCTTATCTGGAAACCCCCAGATCCCAAGCATTCAGGGATGCACTTGCCTTGATACAAAAATATTTTTATAATGGACTTGCCGAATTCTTTGTTAAGCTTTAACTATAATATCTTTAATGAACAGAGCAAACAAACAAAAATAACAAAGTATTAACCCAGATTACAGTACCTTCCATTTTATTAGTGCAACATGCTGGGTAATAAAGACAAGACATTTCTGCCCCTCCAGCCTTTTTTCATTCTTTGACCAGATGAAAGGTTGGACACACTGAATCACTGTCTTTATTACCCAGCATGTTGCATTATAAAATAGATGGCACTGAAGACTGGATAAATACTTTGTTATTTGTTGTTTGTATGCTCTGTTCATTATAAGATATAATAGTTAAAGTTTAAGAAAGAAGTCAGCAAGAAATATTGCCCATTATGTTTTAGATTTTTGTATCAAGGCAAGTGCAGCCCTTTAGCAGTGAAGATCTGTGTTTAAAAAATACCATTCTCAGCTACGGAAATTTTTTTTACAAAGTGACTTGTGGTTTAAATATTAATTGCAACAGAAATTGATCGGCTAAATGATAACAGTAAACAATTATTTTAAATTAATTGAGAAGATCAAAAGAAGATTAGGTTAGAAAAATATTTCTAAAAAGAACCATATGAAGAGCATCACAATTTGTACAACATATTTCCTAGTGAAATAAGAACTTAATTAGAGGAAGACACAAAAATATTGGCTGATATCTCATTTCATTAAGATATATTATTATCTAGTTCTTCAAAATAATTTGAAATCCAGAAGTTGAATGCTCAAAACTAATTACATTTTCAGCAAGGTTTTTAGAAGAACAATACAATGAAGTACATGTCATCTCTTAATCAAAGAATAAAAATTTAAATTCAATTAATTTTGTAGGAAATGACAAAATTACAATAAAAAATGCTGGCATCCAACTAGTGCTGAGATACACTCCTCATACATTTCTAATTCTTCAAACTCCTAACAAAATGAAAACTAATTATGGCTTTTAACTAAGATTTAAGATGAAAAATACGAGGCACAATCACATACAACAGAAATAAATAACCAAATGCAAGCAAGTTTTTAGAAAAAAGAAAATATAAACACATACAAAATACATTCAGCATTCTTTCTCAAACAACAAATAAAATTAGACGAGGAATTCAAGAATGTAGCGTCTACTGCATTAATCTATTTATAAGAAACAAGGCTCATTCATCTGGCATCTGGCTTTTCAATGCAAGGTACTGTACTGTACATTTCAACCTAGTTCTTCCAAAAGTATTCAACTCTTTTTAATTATCAGTCGGTTTTTATATGTAATTTTTATCTTTAATGTATCTTTAATGTATACACCCGTTTGCAGATTAGCACTGCATGATATGTTTGTGCTTCATAAATATGTGCTTATAATAAATATAATAATAGCAGTCTTACAAGATTAAAGTTAAAATAAAATGAAACATCTGAGCAAGTGGCATATGCCTAGTTTTGTGCAAGGCACATAAGTGCAAATGTTCTAGGGTCTGACCCTTCCTCAATTACACTTTTAAAAAGTCTATTTATCACAGACAGAACTCAACATGAGATTGCAAATCTTATTTGTACTATAAATGGAAAGTGGTTTCTTTGTCTGGGTGTCAATACATGTTTCATTGCTGTTAGCCCTGCCTGGACTTTTATATATTAAGGGGTTTATTTACTAATCCTCTGATTTATCTGATCGGCTTTTTGAGGCAAAAACTTTTATTTTTCATGGGGGAAAAACTCAGAATTTTCAAGATTTATTCTGCCGATGCTGCAAAAAGCCAAATACCAAAATCCGCCGTCTCGGAGCTGTCGAGATCCTGTATAAGTCAATGGGAAAGGCACCTATCTCAATTTGAAGTTATCATGGTTTGTGCTGGGTTTAGCCCGAAAAAATAGGATTTTCAGGCAAAAAATCGAGAAATTTCAGTGATTCGGGGAAAAAGCCAGAAAAATTTGATTTGGGTTTTCACTCTATTTTATCTAGTTTTTCTGCAATCTTATTAATTTAGGTTATTTTATTAATAAATAAGGTCAAATCAAGCATGGTAGTTTGGTCGTGGTTTTTTTTAAATAAAATATGAGATAAATTCCGATTTTAGTACATAACACCCTAAATTTCACTTTGATAAATCTGTCCCTAAATATGCCTCAGATGGATTTGTGATCCAAGGTAGCAAATCGGGCAGTATTAAAAAAAACAGAAAGTTAGAAGTCCAGATAATTAATCAAACTGGCAAGATTTTACCAACATTTTCTCTTTTAAGTATTCAATGTTGTGATTAGGGTTGCAAAAGTATAGATATTAGGACTGTCTAACTAAATAAGGAACAAAATGAGTGCATCTGACCATGAGACACAGACCATACACTGAATAATTTCAAGGTACATAATGGAATAAAAACAAGACTATACAGGTACTATATATTAGTATATATTAGTGTTCCCAGATGAACAAGGATAACATGATATTACAATGATTTGCAAGTGGAAAATTCATCATAGGTTATTAATTATACATCTCTTTTTCTTCTCAGGATCATACAACTGTATGCAAGTGAGAATAAGTTTTATGGAAATTGTAATTGTCCAGCGCAGTAAGAGAAGGTGTTATATGAAGAGGAAATTGCCATAGAGGGACAAACATTTCCTTAAACAAAATGAGTATTATTGAATCTTATAAAAATATATATTTTCTAATCAGTAAAATGTATTATAACGATATAGATTAAAGGATGAATGTTTTATCTAGTTTCAACATGTGTTATAATATGTGTTTATGTATCATCATATGTTTATTATAAATGTAAACAATTCCCTTCCTTCCCCCAGCTACAGCCTGTTATCTTTTTAAGCTAAAGAACAGCTCATTATGCAGTGGCTTCTCAGTGGGTTTCTGGTTTGTTTAACTTTGCTCTTTTGGATCAGGAAGTAGAATGTGGCTTTTGTTTCATTTTCAAATGTTGCCCTGCACAATATAACAAAAACCACAGGTATTTCCTGATTAAAAGAATATGTAAAAAGTGTGTTCAGCACAAGCACTATTCATTTACCTGTGCAATGGAGTCCTCTTTAAGGACTCCATTGCACAGGCACCTGGATTGAAGGAAGTTGCTCCTAATAACATCTTGACTAAATGATCTGAAATGATTGTAAATTCCCATTCTAATATATTCTAATTAGATTTTATTATAAACTCTATAATTATGCTGTATTTTTTAACTTTATATTGCTCTTCATATTTTTAAATACCCTGTATTTGACATTATTTTTTATACATTCTTCATGCATAGTAATATAAACAACTGTATAGATTTATTTAACTGGTATTCATTATATAGAGGATAATGCACCCCCTACCATAATTTATATAGATATTAGAAGTCACAGAGGAGTTATGTGATCATGTAAAAGCAAGAGGCCGCAGGAAGAGTGCTTTTATACAGGTCACGTAACTCCAGAGTGACTACCAATATCTTTATAAGATATATGCTGTGTCTTCAAGCAACAGGTTTTGGTACCGAGTGATGCAGCTCTTTGATTCTTTTAAAACTGGAATATGTAACTTAAGGTTCAGAGTTGGTGTTTGGCCAAATGTTTTGTGGAGGAATTGGTTAATGTATCTAAACGAAGCACTGGCACTCAACAGCGTTGCAAAGGGGAGTGTCCCCTATGAGTTTAATGTGTCAAACAAAATTCACAACGTTTCGGGGACTGGCCCCTTCGTCAGGAATTGGTTAATGGCCACATTCAAAAACCAATTATTTGATGCAATAATTATTAAGGAAACTTAAAGGAGACACTAAGGGTGGAAAATGCACAGGGAGCAACACCAGATATTAACAAGAGTAGGAGGGGGAGAAGGGCTGAAACGGCAGAGCGAGCAATACAGGCAGGAGATTGATGGTGGATGTGCGAGTATTAGAGGCAGAGGACACAAGACTGGAGAGGGACCTGGGCTGGCAGGACAGAGTGAGCAAGACACATTTTAAGTGACCGGAGATTGATAGAGGGAGGCTGGGAGCAGCAGGCAGAACAAAACCAGAGAGTGACAGGGTGGGAGGGACAGAAGGCGCATGACCGGAGATGGAGGGAAAGAGACAGAGTAGTGAGGCCGGAGATGAAGTGGGGGGATGAAAGAGAGACACAGAGCTAGCATGACCGAGATGGAGGGGGAGAGGAAGAAGGAAAGAGACGCAGAGGGAGCATCAGCAGAGGGTGCAAGAACTGAGAAGGACAGAGGATGGGAGAAAGAATGGCAACTGAGAGGGAAGGAAAGACAACAAGAGCGAAGGAGGAGCGAGTGTGCGCACCGTTTTAAGTAAGGAAGCGGGGGAAGACAGATGCGAGGTGGACAGGCTGGAGGAGATGTTTCAGGGAAAGTGCGGCAGTAACAACTGCTGTCTCTTTATGAAATAAACAGCGCGTTCTTATGTAGAAACGCGCCAATTATAAATTACAAAATTTCTCTGTGAATCCATAGCTGGCGGAAAAATGTGCTCATCACTAGCTATAGTTTATTATCATTATACATTTTCATACTAGTTATTCTTCATACAGCTGCAACAGTTGTCAATTATTTTATAGCAAGATCAAGGCCTATGAATCTGAGTATCTGCCTCTCGCTCATTTAACCTAGCACAGTATCTGTGGTGTATTGAAGTAAGATAAATTCTTATTGGAGCATCTTCTTGTACCTTATCTGCAATAAAATTGGGGATGCCTACTGTTAATTAGGGATGCATGGATTCCACTATTTTTGGATTCAGCCGAACCACGAAATCCTTTGTGAAAATTTGGGCAAATACCAAACAGACTCTGCAGTTAAAAAATGTTTTACTTTCTGATTTTAAGAATTCGGATTCAGTTTGGCCAGGCACGTGGATTTGGTCGAATCCTGTTGAATAAGGAATACTGAATGGAATCCTGGATTTGGTGCATAACAACTGTTAAAACCTAGAAGGACAACTATGAAAATAATAATTTATATTATATAATATATTCTATTCTATAGAATAATTTATATTGTTTTTGTCTGCATAAATCAGATTAATACTTATATGTTTTTTACCGTATACTGTAAGAAGAAAACAGTGTATTTATTATATTTGATTATATTTGATGGATAAAAAAAAATTTGGAACACTACTAAACTTCATTAAATGCTATATAAAGTGAAGTGACAAACCATTCTTCTCTCTATTTTAGAGTTAATTAAACTTTCTGGTCATCTTTTTTTTATGTTTCAGCTTATTTTAGTCAATGTTCAATAGCATAGTCTAATTTATTTTGTTCTATACATCATGTTCAAAATCAACTGCTGACAGCTTCTTGAGTCTTCATTTTAATGAGTTTTACATTTGTTTGCTTAGGATTTGATCCTTGTATAGAATAAATTAACTACTATTATTGTTTTTCAAATGTAATTCCATTTAAGGTTTCACACTATGGTAGGTTTCCCGACCTGGGCTTTTGAAATGAAAAAGAAGTCGAGTATATTAACACATAGTAGAGTGAATATAATAAAGATGCAGAATACTTGTAAGGAAAGGATAAGGGATCTATTATCTACAGATGAGAACACATACTGTATCAGTTTAGATAAATAAAACACTCAAGAGATGCAATGCAGTAACTAGAACTTCCTTGGCTCTACAGAAAAATAGTTTTAGTCTCCCCAGCCCTCTTAGCTATAGGTAGAATGTATTTGTTTCCTGCATGAATATATATTACGGTAGAGTGCATCAGTAAGAATCCCACTGGCCTCAGTATAGTGCAAATACTCAATGGGTTTGATGTTTGTACTGGAAATCATTTGCTATTACTCAAGTTTTAAATAAACATGTCTCAGAATTAAAAAGATCTCATTGGTCTTTCTTGAACATCGTCAAAATCTAATTCAATTTGCTTTGACTCAGATGTACTGCCACACTGCCACTTCATGATATAAGATTATATTATCCACCATGACTATATTAGATTATTCCAAGGTCTGCTGCCTTAAAATCCAATGTACAGTTCTTTTCTTTTTATGGAAATACATTATTTTACATTTGCTGTAATTCATATGGATTTTAATACAACCCTAAATAGAGCACATATTATTTTACAGTAGAAAAAAATAACAATATATTCAGTTTTTGGCCTGGAGATGTCACATAATCGAAGTGACCCATTGCCCTCTCTCAACCCACCCTCTCCATACACACAGACACAATTGTTTTATTCTATTATTGTCTGTGCCTTCAATCAATCAACTGTCTTTCACACAAGATCCATATTTTAATAAACTCAATTTTTTCCATATGTCTTCATACATATGGATCAACTAGCACAAATCACTTTTGTTTTTGGTTATCCCTTAGGTGGCTTTGGTAAAATTCCTAGGGTATTGATGTAGATGCAGGTGCCTATAGAACTTGAATAGATTTTGTTTCAGAATTTTATAACCGCTAGGTATTGCCACCAAATGATCAGAATAATCCTTGCTGGTTGCTTCCCCTGAAACAATGTTGTTTAACATATATATATATATATATATATATATATATATATATATATATATATATATATATATATATATATATAATATGCAATATAACCAATGTTAGGTATACACCAGAGAGTACTTTTGCAGCTCCATTTTCTCAGTGTAACATTAATAATATTTATATTAATAAATAACACTACTGTAAATTTGCTTCTAGTTTGATTGACCCTCTAGCACCCCTATTAATGTTACATCATGTCCCTTATATTTATATTTTGAGATATAAATCTGCATATGCTTGCAGCCTTTGAAGTTCTCAGGCATATATTTGCAAACATGGTCAGTTTCTAGTTTATGAAAGAAAAATGATATTTAATGGACAATATAAGTGTATGGTGCTGTTAATAATGCGTACAACTGGATAAAATGTACAACAATCAAATTTTGAACATCAGCTATTTAGATGATTATTCTGTTACTTTACCTATGTTTGTTACTAGCTGAAATAAGCTGGGTAACAGAGGTAGGGATTTTGTTGATGATGGTGATGGTTAAAAATGTATTTTCCTTAACCTGCCTTCCATGAAGCCTGAACTATTGTAAATTACTTGTGCCACTGGTTCTATTGCTAGTGAAAATCTGGAGATAGGTGTCATCCCTGCCTTGTTCCTAGCTGAATCTATACTGAACTAGGTATTGGCAGCTCTAGATGTGCTTGAGGGTTTGTGACATACGGAAGCTAAGGTCATAATGAATGTATCTGGAGATTGCATATACCCAATGAATCCTCACCAGTTCCTAAATACATTTCACATATAACACAAATTTTACTAGGTCATTCATGAATAATCAAAAACAAGACAAAATAAAGAATCCAGGTATGGTTAAGTAAGTACAAGTATGGGATCCGTTGTCTGGAATTCCGTTATCCAGAAAATTCCAATATACTGGAAGGCAATCTCCCATGGACTCCATTTTATCCATCCATTTTATGCCCTTTTTCTCTGTAATAATAAAACAGTACCTTGTACTTGATCCCAACTAACATTTAATTAATACTTACTGGACTCAAAATCATCATGTTCACATTATTTTCTAGTAGACTTAAGGTATGAAGATCCAAATTACAGAAAGATCCCTTATGCGGAAACCCTCAGGCCACAAAGCATTCAGGATAACAGGTCCCATACCTGTATACAAGATGATTCAGCATCATTAGAATCAATATCCTGAAGAAACTGTGCAGTGTATGAGTTATTTATGTCTTAAATACATTTTAGCTCAGTCATTTTACCACTGTTTAGCTTCATATATGATTGAGGGCACTTGTTTTCATAAAACTTTATGGTTCTGCCACAGCATCTTAATGGGACTGAGATCTTAAAATAAACATTCTTATTTGTCTTTTAGCTGTTAATTAACTTGTGTGCTCAATTTTGTGTTTAGTTGGACAATAATGTGGTATAAAGAAGATTTCATTCTGGACTCAATGACTAATCTAGGTCCAGTGATTCCAAAAAAATGCAAGCTCTTCATGCCTCCACTATCATAAGTTGAGTTTGTGATGGGGATTTTGAGGTATTTGAGGAAAGCACTTTGACTTCAATGCTATATCTTTTTCTGGTGCAAGAGTAATGAATTGTATTATTTCCCAAACTGAAAGATGTATCTAAATTCCATACTTTAGATTCTGGGATTGGTTAATTTCGGAATATTTAATATTGTCTCAAATTAGAATGCCACAGTACAGTGTGAGATTCTAGTACTACTTTGTATATCCTTCTTAATTTATATAGCATTAATCAAATTGCCAGTCAATACAATTAATGCTTTGCTAATGAGCTAGGAAGATCTGGGCATGGGCAGTAATGGAACATTATTATTCTAAATCATCATCAGTGGAAGGACTTCATCCTGAAGTCTTTTAGAAGAAATAATATTTGGAAGGAGTGATCTGAGTTAAATGGTCCATGTTGCCAAAATGCTTGTTTTCTAAATATTGAGAACATGGGGACAATTGTTGAAAAATAATAAATAATAAAAAAATGATACAATAGCAATATAGGTGTTTATAATTTCAATCATGGATTCTTCATGCTGGCTTATGTCTTCTTGAACTCCAAATTAACCTAATTTTAGCACTCAGATGATTATTAGTTGCACTTTCCTTCTCACAATTATTATTTCTTATTTATGAAGGTAGAAAAAGTGGCAACATATTCACTGTGATGTATCTTCCCACTGATGGTTTCACTAGGTCATTCATAACAGCTTAGTCATTGCAGGTGCCATACATTACAACTTGTTGTAGAAGAGTATTCATGATCAGTACAGATAATTAGATCTTGGATTGTTACACAGTCAGTTGTGCTTCGAGCATGGAACACCCAGCGATTGAATAGGTTATGTGGTAAAGCATCTGAGAGTTTAAGCATGATGGACCAGAAATAAGTGGTAGAGAGAACCATTGTTTATTCATGTTAATAACATGATATTTCATTATGTAAAGTGAGAACACAAAAACAGAAGCAAAGGAACAGAATTGGGCCTGAGGCATGCGTGCTTCTCCATGAGACTACTGACACCAAATATATGTTGCTCTGTTTATACAGAGTTTTTTTTTTAGCATTTAATGCATATAGGGTTCACTCACCCATTATGTGATCACTTTAAAATCCTTGAAATGTTTTCACTGCACAATCGCTCATACTGTTTTTAGTGTGATAAAAAATGTACACATGCATTAATGCACAGGCTCATAAGGCTCAAGAACAATGAATAGCCACAGATTTAGATGCCAAAACAGTAATATGATTGAGGAATTTGCTTGAAATCCTGACCTAAAGCATTCATTATCAATGGCAGTTAGAGCTCTTAGTGAAATTGAGGTCACTGCTGAACACTTGGACCAGAAAATATGCAATGCCATAAGGCCTCAACACAAAATTAATTGACAGACCATCTATACTAACTGTACCACAACATTTCTCTTAAAAAAAATAAATATGTTGTCATGACAAGTGGAACAAATTCAGTTACAGTTAGGTTGTTCCCAAAAGCGCTTTATCCATTTCAGTCAAAACTGGTTTCAGTACAAAAACATTACTGTTACATAAACGTTTGAAATTGTGCTTATGTGGATAAATAAATAAATGAAAATGCACTTACGTAAAGTCACAGACTAAGTGGAGGTTTCAAAGTTTACATTTATACTATTTGTCATTTGCTAGCTAGAACAAATAATTGTGCAGCCTGCGGAAGATTACAGGGCACTGTTGAAGGAATGTCAATAAAGTTACACACAACAGCGGAATTCGTGGTGACGAAGATACAGTGGGTGGACAGATTAAAAAGGCTGATTTTTTTTTATTTGTATTCAATAATATAACATTGATATAAGTATATATTTAAATTATTTTAAATGATACTTTTCCACTTTCTGGAACCCTGGAAACACAGTTCTTTCATTTTTTAGCATGCTGCTGAGATACCAAATGCAAAAAAAAAAAAACCAAATACGTAAGAGCTAAAATAATATCGGAAAGAATAAAGAAATACAGTACGCATCTTATTTGTAAAAGAGTATAATATTTAAGAAAATAAATTAAAAATTACATTTATTAGGCTTACGTCATGTTTGGGAAATTTCTCCACATATAGGGGTACATTTACTTAGCTCGAGTGAAGGAATAGAAGAAAAAATACTTAGAATATCGAATGTTTTTTTGGGCTACTTCGACCCTCGAATTGGCTACTTTGACCTTCAACTTTAATTCGAACGATTCGAACTAAAAATCGTTCGACTATTCGACCATTCGATAGTCGAAGTACTGTCTCTTTAAAAAAAACTTCGACCCGCTACTTCGCCAAGTAAAACCTACCGAACCTTAATGTTAGCCTATGGGGAAGGTCCCCATAGGCTTTCTAAGCTTTTTTTGATCAAAGGAATTTGTTTGATCGATGGATTAAAATCCTTTGAATCGTTTTTCCTTCGATCGTTTGAACGAACGAATTACGGTAAATCCTTCGAATTCGATATTAGAAGTCGAAGGATTTAACTTCGATAGTCGTATATTGAGGGTTAATTAACCCTCGATATTCGACCCTAAGTAAATGTGCCCCTAATTGTGTTCAGAAGCCTGTTTCTTTGACTGTTTTTCCTGTGGGTGCACACTAGGGGGCACATTTACTTAGGGCCTCCTCACATGCTTCCATTCAAGACTTTGCAAGAGCTGCACCCTTTCTTTGGAATTCTCTCCCATAGTCTGTCCCACTTGCTTATATTTAATTTTGCCCACTCCTACACCTTGCGCCTAAAATCTTTCCCCTTTTCGATTGTAAGCTTATTCACTCAGGGCCTTCTTCAAATCAATTACGTTTTGCTATGTATGTAATTCTGTATGTTCTTTGTATAAACACATTTATTTTACAGAGCTGCAAAATATGTTGGCACTGTAAAAATACATGTTAATAAGGGGGGGTTCCTGGGAACATACTATTTCATCCTTAATCCCATCCCCTCCAGATCCAAGGCTAATGGTTCTAAAGCACTGGCATCAGCATAATTTACAGTTATCCTATTCTATCTAAGGAACTCGCATCAGCATCATTTATAGTTATCCAATCCTATCATATATTGGTAATATTCCCCTTAGTGTACAAGCACTTTACTATCCCAAAAATGTGTTGCGATCCTGACATTATAAATAAAGTATTTATGTACTGCTTTCAGATTTTCTTTGGATGTTGTTTAACTTCTGACCAGATCACTTCTCTGTTAGATACTGGTAGATACTTTCTTCAGCTGGCCAGACATGCTCAGATTTGGTTGGGCAGTTTCGGCGATTCATGCCTGACAATCTGGGCATGTATAACCAGTAATGCTGCCTCCAGACGGATAAGCCTCTGGTCCTGGTGGATTGATTGTTTATCAGCCTTGATGGAAATTTTTCATTGGTTGGGGAAAGGAAGATAGGAGAAGCTGAATTTCTGCAGCTTCACTGTCATGCTGTTCTGTTTGTTGAGGTGGTCAACTTGTGTATGGACTATCAGTCCATTTGGCACAAAGGCCAATCAGTCAGATACTGCCAGTTTCAGACCATGTATGGACCTTTAGGCATATGGGAGCATATTATCTTTAATGGGAGTAGTCATATTTCTGTCCAAAGATCAGCTAGTTTCTTCTGAACTTGCAGTTTTTGGACACAGGTTTTACTGCTTCCTAGTTCAAGTTCAACCTTGCACAGCTTCAGGTGACTCCCCATTCCAATGTAGGCCTAAACCATCACAACCCTGACCTCAGCTACCAAGTAGCACCAGGCCAAAGCTAAGTGACGAGCTGGAGCAGCAGTGCATGATTGTTATAACTGGGTCTCCAAGTTACCATTAAATCATCAGTAACTTCAGCTGGCCAAGGAGCTAAAATTATAAAAAGCCGAACCATTGGCCAGTAAATGAGGTGACTAGCACCCCACCCTGCTGCACCCTAGGTATGTGCTTCTTCTGACTACCCCTGCCATGAGACATGAGAAATATTTGTAAAAAATATATTTTCAATACAATCAACCATTTAAAGACTTAGCCAAGGTTCAGGTCTTTAAAACTGTTGGTACAGTAAAGAGAAATTGCAAAGGTTCATTGAAGAAAATGTTACTGAAAAACAATCCAGAAAAACGATCAGAAGAAATAAAAGACAAGGGGATGCCTGTGATTGCAGAAACTTCTGCTGACATAAAAAGCATTGGTTCATAATAAAAATCTTTTTAAAGACAATCTCAGGATGCATTTCTTCTAAGAGGTGTAATTTAATCCTGTGGGTAGAGTAGTTGCAGATGTAGTTTTCTAAAGGAAAAACATAAAAAGGAAACCACAAAAAAATTAAGAAAGCTATTAAGAATACAGTCACAGTAAAATATATCATTTTGTATATATTTAAACAGTTCTGAGACTGAAGTCTTCACATTATATATTAAGGCCATTTGTACAGAACCATCTGTAATTCATGGGAAGGAGAAGAATAGAGGAATTTATTGCAGCATACTCCACATGCAGACTAAAGCAATCATAAGTTTCAAATATATGTCCACTTTGGTTTGAGGACAAGTCTAAAACAAAGCATTAAACTAAATTTATTTGCAAGAAAAATGCATTTGTTGAATTACAACTATATATTTACTGATGGTTGACCACTAGCAGCAGCTCATTTGTTATGACATATGAACACAGAATAAATTGTGAAGCACACAAAATGTCAGTACCCTACAAAAAAAAAGATCAAAAGAGTGTACATTGTAGAAAATAGCAAAAATGTGTGAATTGCACAGAAAAAGATTGAGGTCAATTGTAAAATGTGTTGCTCAGTAGGCATTCAAAGGTAAGTAATACAATCTCTGTGAATTAAGGCTAAATAATAGTGATTCACTCCTAGCCCTCTTGCTAACTGTGGATGTGTAGCATAGGTAAAACTTGCAATACTTTAACAGATTTGCTTGTTTAGATTTGCTTGTTTGGTGAGGTCACCAAATAAGTGGATCTTTCCCTAATATGCCCACCTTGAGTTGGAGATATTGGGCTGATCTTCTTGTTTAGCTCTTGGGGTTTTTAAAGCTGCCCGATTAAAATCTGCCTAATTTTCATCAATATCAGCTGGCAGGCTCATTGGAGGGCCTGATACAAGGACCAATAATCTGATATATAGATACATATATAGAGATAGATAGATAGATAGATAGATAGATAGATAGATAGATAGATAGATAGATAGATAGATAGATAGATAATATAGATAGATGGATAGATAGATAGATAGATAGATAGATAGATAGATAGATAGATAGATAGATAGATAGATAGATAGATAGATAGATAGATAGATTAATAGATAGATAGATAATAGACAGATAGATAGATAGATAGATAGATAGATAGATAGATAGATAATAGACAGATAGATAGATAGATGATAGATAGATAGATAGATAGATGATAGATAGATAGAACTGCTGCAAAAGCCAATTCTGTTCTACAGGTATGAGACCAGTTCTCCAGAATTATCAGGACCTGGGGTTTTCCGGATAAGGGATCTCCATATCTCTAGTTTGGATCTGAATACCTTAAATCTACTAAAAATCCAAGTAAACATCAATCAAATCAATTAAATAAGATTGTTCTAACTGCAATAAGGATGAATCATATCTTGGTTGGGATTAAGTACTAGGTACTGTTTTATTATTACAGAGAAAAAGCAAATCATTTAAAAAAATCTGATTATTTGATTTTAATTCGAGCCTATTGGAGATGGACTTCCCGTAATTCAGAACTTTCTGGATAATGGGTTTCCGAATAACGGATCCCATACCTGTATGGTCTTCTGGTGAAAAAGACAAACTGATACTGACATTAGTAAACTTACCTGATCAATTGCTGCTGTGATAACTTTAAAGGGGAGCCCATTGAACAAAATAATTGTACCCACTTAATGAAATAATTTTGGGGGTGCAGCATTAGTGTCTTCATTTTTAGTTAGCGGAAGCAATATGAGGGGTTAACTATGAAATAAATCAGTTATTGCCAAAGCAGGTGTAACCCATTGCTTTGTACATATTGTTTTAACTGTGTGCAAAGTGTCTTCTAATGAAAAAACATTAATATGGCAAAATACCACATATACAATAGAAATGCATTTTGTGCGTGGCAACAGCAAATTTGTCCATATTTCTGTGTTTTCCTTGTGTTTTACATTCAGGAACTGAAATATTTCATTTTCAAAGACATTTGATTAAGGCTTTAGTAATGAAAGCATGTTTTATTACATTTAAACTTCCATCACCATCCATTCACTGTTCAAGCATGCAGCTTTTATCCAAGGTAAATGGATAGACTCAATTTATATAGATAGACTTAATTTATAGGATGGATTTCTAAAAGCTGTCAATGCTTTTGCAAATGTTTTCTTTTATATGTTGATGCATAAAATATATACAGTTTCATTATAAAATGCTATGGTTGACACTATATTTTCTTACCAACATCGCAGTGTTTTGCATGAAGGTACCATTACTACTGCAGAACTTTTTTTTTAATGAATTTGCTTTTAAAGCTGAATCAAATGGCATATGGAAAGCTGCCAGTTTCATAACAATATACGTTTTTATTCGTATATATGCCACTGGGTAATCCTTAATAGAACATTGTCATTTTAAGTACTAAGGGCCTCCCACTAGGATCATATGATTGACCCATAAATCTATAAATCCCACACTTCTTTCTCTTATAAAGAGAGGGAGCACACAGACCATCACAAAATTGTGACAAGGTAAAAAATGTAAAAGGGCAATATCTCTATAATCTATCTGTTGGTTAAGTATTTATTCTGGGAGTATAGTTTTACTTTAATAAATCTCCAAAATTTGCGTTTTAGACACCCCAATTCAAATTTCGAGTTTCAGTGCAAATAGATTAAATTTTGAATGATGATAAATCTACCCCACATGGTTTAAGTGCCTGGTTCTCTTGGTGACAACATCAGTGTCAAAAAGTATGCCTTTGTTTTATTTAGTTGTTAATTGTATGTTTAAAGGGGTTGTTCACCTTTATATTAACTTTTAGTATGATGTACTAAAGAGAGTCATGTTCTGATATAATTTGCAATTAGTGTTCATTTTTAATTATTTATGGATTTTGAGTTATTTAGCTTTTTATTCAGCAGCTCCCCAGTTTGCAATATCAGCAATCTCGTATCTAGGGACCAAATTACCCTAGCAACCATGCACTGATTTCAACAAGAGACTGGAATATGAATAATAGAGGGCCTGAATATAAAGATGAGTAATACAAAGTAGCAATAACAATAAATATGTAGCATTACGGAGCATTTGTTTTTTAAATGGGGTCAGTGAACCCAATTTGAAAGCTGAAGAGTAGTGATGGGCGAATTTATTCGCCAGGCGCGAATTCGCCAGGCGAATTTGCGCGATTAAATTCGCAGCAACAATTCGCCGGCGTCAAAAAAAAATTTCCGAAAAACGGACGCCGGCGTCAAAAACGGGCGCTGGCGTCAAAAACGGGCGCTGGCATCAAAAAAAACGGGCGCCGGCGTCAAAAACGAGACGCCAGCACCGTTTCGTGAATTTTTCGCTGTTTCGCAAATTTCGCACGAAATTAGCAAATTTTTCGGCGAAGCAAAACGGCGCAAATTCGCCCATCACTACTGAAGAGTCAGAAGAAGAATGCAAATAATTAAAAAACTATAAAAAAGAAAAAATGAAGGCCAATTGAAAAGTTGGTTAGAATTAGCCATTCTACAATATACTTAGGGGGTTATTTACTAAGTCCCGAATACCTTAAATTCCCCGAAATCCAAAAAATTCGTTATTTTTTTATAAAATCAGACTTTTAAAAAAATCACAAATTTTTCGGAATTTATTAAACCCAGAGGGCTAAAAAGGCTGAATAAACAAACACAGCATCGCAAACCTGTCGAGGTTGCATAAAAGTCAATGGGAACAGTCCCATTGATTTTTGGTTGTGTCGGGGGTTTTGGGCAATTTCACGATGTTTTTGGAGCTTTCAGGTGAAAACTCCGCGATTTCGGAGAAAATTCACGAAAAAATCGTGAAAATCTGAGCTTTTCCCACAAAGCAAATTTTCGGGAAAATGTAATAATAAATAATCATTAAAAACCCGAGCAGGTTAGATCGGAGTTTGTAGCAGCCGATATTGAGATAAATTCGGACCTTGATTAATAACCCCCTAAAATTTAAAGGTGCATATCAGTGGCGTAACTAGTTGTTACTGGGCCCCATAGCAAATTCAATTTAGGGCCCCAAAATATTTATAAGTTGGCCTATTTTACCAAGATATATTAAAATTGCTAATTAATTAGGGTCTCACTGGGCCCCCTACACTCTTGGGCCCCCCTGCAACCGCAGGGTCTGCTTCCTCTATAGTTACGCCCCTGGTGCATATGTCCTTTAACTGTTTATCATTTAAATTGAAAAAATCATAAATTATCTTTATTCTCCCTCGCAGTGAACTTAAAGACAGTTTCACATACTTTATTTCCTCATCTCAATCTATAAAAAAGAGCATAAATAACATAGTAGGGAAGTAAATGAATTTAACAACCTAAAAATAAGTTAGCTGAGCTGGTTCATAAAATCTATGTGCGTTTCAATGGAAATGTAATTTTCCTATATGGCTAAAGTGAGAATGTTGTGATGTCCTAGATTAGAATATACATTTCATATGCACCTATAATTCTGCATAGAGATAGTCTACCATATGTAAAGAGAAAAAGCTTTACAAAATACAACTATGAATTAGTAATGATCAGCATGCTCATGCAGAAAATGAAATAAAGTAAATAATGTGGAAAGTCTAAATTAAAAATAAATAATGCAGCTGCCATTCTTCCTTGAAAATTGGATACAAGGATGAGCAGCTTTTAACAACTGTTATATAGTAACTTCTATAGTGTAATAAATGTAGGGCTATTTTGGATGGAAAGTGGCTAGCATTAATAATTGGCCTTCAATATTGATTTCATTTTGATTGAGAACATAACTAAAATCTGCAACATCTATTATTTATCTATATTCTGTGTATTAGTGCAGCTGCTTAATTAAGATTCTGAAAACTAGAGCTGCATTCATTTTAAAGGATCAAAATAATTTCAGGAATGGAAGAGGACAGAGTTGTGAAACATGAAAATGACATGAAATGGCAAGGCTGAGACATGTTAGCGAAGGTTGGAAAAGGTCCCATCTGGAAGAAGAGAGCAGACCAGTCAGTAGGGTCGAACAATTCGACATTTTCTCAAGACAAGAAGGTAAGAGCTTTTTGAATGTTAAACTTTATAAAGGCAATAGTAATAGTTTCATTTGGATAAACCATTTTTATAAAAATATACTCAGTAGTATGTGCCATTGGGTAATCCTAAATAGAAAACTGCCATTTTAAATATATGGGTCGTCCCCTGGGATCATACAATGAAATGTACACAGAAACAAACCAAGGGCACACATACATATTAGGTCACATGAGTCAATCAATGGACAAAGTTCCATCGTTTCCTCCCATACTTCTTCCTGTTACAGTTAGAGCTTCAGTACTACTGATGGATCTGGACAGGTGATCGCTGAGAGAGAACAGAGAATTTCATGAAATGGTGGCTCAAGGTAAACACATAAAAGGCCAATATTTACTGATATCTATTTTCCTGTTTGGTAAAAATAGGCTATTTATTATGATTTAAATTATCAGTTGGTATTCATTCTGGGGTACGGAGAGCTTCTGTGCGAGCAGTATGCCAAGGTTGAAGTGGTTTGGGTCTAGTTCATTTAGTTTTGGCAGGAGAAAGTTCATTGAATGGTTCAGTGGTGAGAGTGCTGTAGTAGACAGAGGTAGCCACATTAGAACATGAGATGGCTGAGATATTAGAGTGAAGAGAGTCAAAGGATAAAGAGAGATGTGACATGTCTAGAGCTTGCAAGTCACGGTAAGTACATGTTTGGGAGGTAGAAGAGGGTATGGAGGGAGTCAGTGAGAGTTGAAATGTGAGCATATTGTGATCAGAGAGGGGAAACGGTGAGTTGGTAAAATTGGTGATTGAACAGGTAAATATGAGATCCAGAGAGTTCCCATTAGAGTGAGAGGGGGAGTCTAAGCAGCAATGCACGTTTGCAGAATAAATACGCAAGGGTATAACCCTGCTGTTACTTGCCTTTGAGTGCCAGTGTCTTCTTGGGGAGTCTAAGCAGCCCCATTTCAGAGGCAAGAGCCATCTTAGAAAGCTCCTGCAATGCCACCCCCCTCGCCCACTTACCTGCAACATCTATTATTTAGATGTTGTTTCTCAACCCACCTCATTGGAGCAACTCTGAGTCTGAGCACAGAGATAAGTCATGGGAGGATGTTAGTGAAAGTAGTTTAGAGACAGCAGGGTTGTTAATGTTGTTAAAGTCATGGGTACATATAATCCATAAACAACATATTTTAAAAAAAGATAATTTTGCTTGTTTGATGTAGCTTTTACAAGAGTCAAGTTTGGACACCTAGGCAAAGGCCAGGACATCTAGGACAATGTACTATTGACAGACAAGGCAAAGACAGCATTTCACCAAAAAAGAAACAAAACTGTAAGCATGGTGGTAGAAATGGGCTGGAGCTTTGCTTTGCTAAGCATCATTGAGTTCAATATGAATCATTGTACAGGTTTCTTGAGGATAATGTGAGACCATCTGTCAGAAGACTCAACCAAAGGTGAACCTTGCAACATAACAAAGAACAAACAGAAGAAAAAAATGAGGGGTTTGGAATGGCCAATTCAAAGCCATATTTAAAATCACTCAAACATGGCACAGCTGAAAAGATTCTGCAGGGAGGCGTGGGAAAAACCTGAGGTTGTTGCTAAAGATTCCAATGTTAGGTCAAGAGCAGGGATGTACTTACCTTATCCACAAAAGGAATATTTGTTATGTAATAATGTCTGTAAATTAAATGATAGTGAATTGATGTTTCATTGGGAGTTATTTGTTAATCAATATTTCTTATTCACAAATGAGGTGGCACTTCGGTTGGATAAAAGAGGTTATTTTTATGACAGCAGGCTGCTGGACAACAAGGCCTGATTCATTTTGTATTGTTCTCTTTGATGGGTGGCTTTGTAGTATTTCTGAAGCAAGAGACAATTAAGCCTTCTAGCTGAAACTAAGTTAGTTCTTAATTTTGTTTTAATATACTATACCTTATTTTGCCCCAAATGAATTTATAAAAAGAAGGGGCTGAATTTTTGTTCAGATTCGTTATTCCCGCACACACATTGCACGGTCTGTGGGGGCTATTTCTACCTTCAGAATCATGTCCACAAAAATATTTTTGTTAAAACTGCAATAAATGACAAGAAGTGAACACGCTAAAAATAAAATGATAAATCTAACTTTCCCTTTCCATATTGTTGTTTGATTAATGCATATATAAAGAGTTGAATAGCTTTTAAGCTATTTCTGTCTCTATGAAGATTTTCCCTTGAGATAGGGACAGTCTCTATTTTCAGAAAAAATTATTAAAAGGATTAAAAATAGGATTAACGGAAAAGTAAACCCTAAAAATGAATATGGCTAAAAAAAAAAGTTTCAGCCTCTCAATAGCAGCAATGATCCAGGACTTAAAACTTGTCACTAGGGGTCACCATCTTGGAAAGTGTCTACAAAACTTAAATGAGCAGTGGGCTCTGAGCAGCTGTTGAGAAGCTAAGCTGTCTGTAATATAAACTGATGCTACAGGGCTGATTATTAAATTCTGATGCTAATTGCACTGGTTTCTGTGCTGCCATGTAGTAATTATCTGTATTAATTACTAATCAGCCTTTTTTTGTGACATTTCTATTCTATGTGTACTGTATATTGTGAGTGGGTCCCTAAGCTCTGTAAGTGACAGGAGCACAGAGCATGTGCAGTGAATCAGCAGTAAAGAAGACAAGGAGCTACTGGGGCATCTTTGGAGACACAGATCTTTACTGCTAAAAGGCTGTGGTTGCCTTGGGCTGGAACAGAAGCCCAAAATATAATCTATAACATTTCTAGCCTACTTGTTTTACAATTTAGCTCTCCTTCAATGAGTGATGAGTGTTATGCTCCAGTGAGTGGAGCGTTGTCAGCTCTCTTGGGGTTATACCCACTTATAAAATAATTAAAAAAGGCAAAGTATGTTTAAGTTTGACACAAATACATCTAAGGCGCATAAGTTGCACAAACAGTATAAAGTAGTGACTGTCACATATATTTTTCTGCCCTAGGTATAGGTTATAGGTAAGAAAAGAAAAGAGTCAACAAAATCTGTAATATAGGCTACTTTATGCCTTCTTATTTTAACATCCATATTTACATGTTCAGCTCGTGATGTCTCAAAATTCCTGTCTAAGAATGGCCTGTAAAAATAGAATGCCAGTGTGGGAGAAGTGCTTATAAATAGTATCCTCTCCCAAAGCTGTATTTTAGGAACAAATAATACTTTGCCAACCTAACTGCACAACCTGTCTGAAGCCTTATACAGTTATGTTTTTGAGAGAATTTTCTGCATAATAATCATAATTATATTCTGCCTGCAGAAAACACATATTTTCTCAACTCTTTATCTGAACATACCCTTTAATAGGCAACCAGTTCCTGCAGCAGCAGCCTATGTATCCACTATCCACCCTACTGTCTCCATGTATGCATTTGTGCCATTGTCAGAAGTTAGTAAACCTGAGCAATGGTGGAGCAAATTAAAGCATAATTACGTTAGCAATTCCTATATACTATTGTTATACTGGGCACGCATTATGTTCTTGATTCCCTGCTGCTTGCACATCACAGTATGACATTTTCAGTTGACGACTAGTTGAGCTATGCTGAGTCAGGTTTGTGTCAAATGATTACTTTGACATAATAATGTCAATATTATACTGAGGATGAGAGGCACTTGATACGCTGGCATGCAGTTAATAGTTACTGATGTACTTGTATATCTGTGAAAGTAAATTTGTCTCTCTAGTTCTCTGGGCACTTTAATCTCTACTGTGTAATTAGCAGAAGGAGTAGGGTCCCAAATCACTATCTTGCCAATCCTTCCATTAACCAGAGTGGATTACTACTTTTATAATCCAGTCCTTATAACATACATGCTTCTCTGTAAAGTGCAATAAAAACAGTCCTGCTGAGTAAATGCCAATAGCATACATACAGTATAAGGGAAACAATGGGTAGTCTTGAATAAAATGTAGGATGTACATTTTTTAATTGATACACAAGTAACATAGCATATACTGTAGAACAGCTGTATTGTGCAATAAAAGGCACTAAGTTTGCCCAGGAGCAGTAATCCATAGCAACCAATAAGGTGTTTGCTTTTAAACATGTGATCAGTAAATGCTACTTGCTAATTGGTTGCAACTTGCTATGGGTTACTGCTCCTGGGCAAACGTAGTGCCTTTTATTACACATGGTGCCTCTTACAAGGCGGCCTCAATTTGCGCTTGCTTGCTCTCCCCAATTGGTGTCTGATAATGAATGTTGGTTAAAAATATGGACTCTGTAGGCTGTAGGGTATGGGACCTGTTATCCAGAATTTTCCAGATAACGAATGTTTCCGTAATTTGGATTGTCATACCTTAAGTCTACTAGAAAATCATGTAAAATCCCAAATAGGCTGGTTTTGCTTCCAATAAGGATTAATTGTACCTTAGTTGGGATCAAGTACAAGGTACTGTTTTATTATTTCAGAGAAAAAGGAAATTATTTTTAGAAATTTGGATTATTTCATTATAATGGAGTCTATTCCGTAATTTGGAGCTTTCTGGATAACGGGTTTCCAGATAACGGATCCCATACCTGTACCTGTTTTATGCCTGGCCTTTTAGGAAGAAAACTAAAATTTTCATAGCATATTATGACAATATACTTGCATAAAATATCAAGCTTTGCCCTTGACAGGGTGTGCATGCTTGAAATCAGCTGTGTCGTCTTGTCTATGGGTGCTTTGTGATAAAACACTTGTTAAAGAGTTCAAATGAGCCCAAAACATTTTGTGTTGTAGTCGGCATTCGGCAATACATTATTTTGAAGCAGGTAGTTTGCATATTGCTGCTCTCCTTTTTATCTCTACATTGTGGCCAGGCTTGTGGCTCAGCCTCTGAGGATTGATGCATCATATCTTAATCTGAACATCTGAACATCACTTAATCAAAGCTTGATAGGACTTTAGCTTCCAGTTCCTCTTCACCATTTATTCAAAGCTATATAAACACAGCTGTTCCATCTTCCCTGTACACAATAAACTGAACAAGGTGCACAAGAAGTCAAATGCTGCATACAAATTTATCATTAATGTCTAGTGATGCGCAAATTTGGGGCGTTTAGTTTCGCCGAAAAGTTTTTTTTTGACGGCGGCAAATTTTCGTGGCGGTTTTGCAAATTTATTCACCAGCGGCGAACCGCGTGAATTCTAATGATCAAGCAAAGATTTTTCAGTAATACATTTATACCCCATTGTTTTGTTCCCAGCAATGAAGTATCTGTAATTTCATGCAAGTAGCTTACAGTAACAAGACTTGATTTAGCAGATGCATTTCTTGAGGGTGCCTAATACTGGTTTTTGAAAATGCCCAGTAACTTGTAAAGTGAGTTCTAAGAATTAAATTTGTCTGGAGGCATTGAAAGGCACCAGGCCAGTTTCATTTAGTTTCATCTACATAACATCATTATGCTGCACCAGGGCTGCCATCAGAAATCACGGGGCCCCGCATAGAAAAATTTTCTGGGCCCCCCTCCCTTACCCATCAGTATGAAGGCCACACAAGACACAAGTGTTAAAACACTAAGTTCCCTCCTACAAAAAAGAACTTTGGTGCACTGCCCAGGGCCCCCTACAAGTTTTGATGGTCAGGGCCTCCTACAAATTAAAGAAAAAAATTGGTGGCCGAGGACACCCTACATTACAAGTTTAAGAAAAAACATTGGTGGCCAGGGCCCCTACAAGTTATGAAAAAAAAACATTTGGCCAGGGTCCCATACAAGTTATTAAAAAAAAACATTTGGCCAGGGCCCCTACAAGTTATTAAAAAAAAAACCATTTGGCTGGGCCCCTATAAATTATTAAAAAAAATGTGGCCAGGGCCCCTACAAATTAGTAAAAAAAATATTTGGCCAGGGTCCCTACAAGTTATTAACAAAATAACATTTGGCCAGGGCCCCTACAAATTATTAAAAAATATATATTTGGCCAGGGCCCCTACAAGTTAAAAAAAAAAAGAAAACTTCACTTACCTAGCACCTGAGCCAGGGAGCTCAGGTGCCAGTATCATCAGTTTCCTGTGCTCTGATTCGCCAGTGAAATGTAAGTCCCGATAAAGCTGCATGGCGATTGGATAAAATAGAGGGGAGGTTCAAACTTCACCCATCCAATCCCGATGCGGCTGTACCGGGACTTACACTTCATGGCGAATCAGAGCACAGGAAGCAAGATGCAGTCATCGGAGCTCCAGCCCTCCCTCACTTTCGAAATCTGCAGCTCACTGATGGCAGGGGCGGCTCTGCAAGTAAGTGCAGCACTGCTGGGCCCCCCTTAACTCCCCAAATCATCCGGGCCCCCGGACAGTAGTCCCCCCTGTCCCCCCCTGATGGCGGCCCTGTGCTGCACCCAGGAGGAATAAGAGTCGATCTTGCAAGCAATCTAACACTTATCTATTGGCAGTACAGATAAGTTAATGTCTGTCCTCTCTACACCAAAATTTTATATACAAGCAATATACATTTATGCTTGTTGGGGGCCAACTGGCCAGTGTTCTGATGGAATGGAACACAGTTGAACTTTTGTATATCCCGAATGAACACTGGAAGAGGTATAAAAGAAGCCTAGGTTCTTTTAAATCTGTCAAAATTGAGATTTTTGAACTATTCCCAAAGAGTTTGTGCAACATTGCAAGGGAATCCTTTGAAAAAGGGAGAGCACTTGAGTTGCAGCTGCCAGCATGTTTTTCAAACATTAGTAGGAAATGGAGGGGAAAGGCTGCTCTAGACTGATTTCTTGAGTTAATAAAGGTTAATAAAACCACATTCCTTAAAGGAGAACTCACTGATGTGGCCCCCCTTAAAGTCACTGAGTAACTGCAAAGCAGGAAGTAGTGTTCTGGCTATTATGTTAGACATCCAGTCACTCCAGCCTTTAAAAATTATATTTTTGGCATTATTTTGCACAGCCTATCCAGTTTCTATTTTTACCCTGAAAAAATCCTTTAAATAAGGATTAAACCTTACTCGGGTGAATGGGATTAAAGCCTATTTATTATACAACAGTGAGGCATGGAGTATTTTCAAACTGGGAATTCTTGTCTTGATGAAAAATGAAGGTTTATTTTATGTAACGGTCCTTCATATAAAAGCTAATAAGCAAGACTCTTGTATAATTAATTTCAAAGATTCACAGTTCAATGCTCCAAAGTTACTAAGAAAAACAACATTTAATTAAGCACATTAACTAGGTTCCCCCAATTGTAAATCAGATTTTGTAAATGATGAATGTCTATGAAAAGAAATTGATTTTTAAATGACTTGCATAGTGGTAGAATTCCTATTCTAAAAATGATAAAACGATGGGGGAGAACATTTTTGTTATGAAAATGTCATGAAAATCTCTATATATTACCTTGTTATGAGTATAACTAAGAGCTGTTACTGTAGAGGTGAGGAAGACAGAATATTTCTTTAAAAGTTTGTCCTGAAAATTGAAATCATAATGAGAATGAAGTATCATCAACTCATCAATTACTACAGTACATACAGAATTCTAATAATCTACAGTGCCCTCTTTAATTTATTGTAACTAAATGAGAAATATAATACCATGTCTAGATGAATTGCACATTAATTGTAAAAAAACTAATTAATACCTTGTCCACAACCACATTCATTCATTCTTAATGGGCTTCCAACACAGTCATCTAGTGCACAACAAGTAATTAGGGAAACAAGACTATAAAGAGAGGCTATTAGATTAGTACTGCAATCTTGTAGTGCTGTGGGCCTGACTTCCGAGGACATACTGGCAAGTTAAAATATTCCTGATTAAATTGACCATAGTGTGTATAGTATGAAAAAGATAAATAATTTAAATTGTAAGCTCTGCTGGAGGGGGTCTGAAAATTTTTTTTGCATGGGGTTCCAGGCCCCCTTTGTTACACCCCTGGCACTAGCAAAGAATAAGAGAAGTGCAAAAATATTAACTATTTAAATCAAACTTAGGATGTAGATAATTCAACATTTTTTTTTAAAAAAAACTGATCTTGATGTTTCTTGAGTATTTATCATTTGTTGTTTAAATCTCATTGAGCCGGAAAACACTCCAATGATCCAATGATAAAGCAGCTTGAGAAGTGAGTGGAGAAATAGAAAGATTTTCAATCATTTAAAGTTGTTGTTCACCTTCAAACATTATTTTCAGTTAAGTTGTTTTCAGAAATAAAGACTTTTCCAATGACTTTCTATTTAAAATTTGTGACTGTTTTTTTAATATTGAAGTGTATGTCTTTCTGAAGCAGCTGTGGGAGTTGGGGGTCTCCGACTCTGTACACTGTTCTAAATTGATACATTTAGTTGATACATTTCTTAGCTTTGCCCTGCTAAGCAGAATCCTTGCGTTTCATTAAGGTGAGCTGTTAGAATTGATACAATAGTTGCTAATATTTCACAGATACTGCTGAGAAATGTATCAACTAAATGTAGCAAATTGTAACAATTCAGAATCCGCTCCTGGATCACTGAGCTGCCAGACTGATAACACTAGAGACAGGAACATTACACATTCAACTTAATTTTGGAAAAAAAACTGTAAAAGATGGAAAGTAATTGAAAAAAGTCTTGCGGACAATCTGAAAAATGATTAAAAAAGGTGTTTTAACTGCACACTGGCAGGTACAAGCTCCTGAAAATTATAATTTTTAAAAAAAAAACTTGCAAAAAGACATGGAAAAAAATACAAAAAAAATCTACCACAGAAAAAATATTTTTTAATGGTGAACAAATATTTTAAAATATTGCCCATTGTATAGCCTAAATCTATTAAGAGTCTCTAAAGCAGTTTAACTCCAACAAAAAGAACTGCTATCGGCTGTGTTCATCAGTTATTTTATTTATCACCAATGGGTTAATGTCCAATAAAAAAAAGTTAGAAGAAAAGACTGAAGAGGGTTATTTGCTTTTTTACAGAACACAACTTATCTGAGCACCATCAAATATGCAAGTAAGGACAAGTGAATAGAACTTAATAAACCCAACCATTGAACTGTTTGCCTCTCTCAGAGTAGACTCAGCTGTTTTTATTTCCCTTAATCAGAAAACCCAAAGTGTGTTCATTGTTTCGGAAAGATTTGGGCAAAACAACTTAAACAAAAGAGACAAATCAGCCAAAAGATGGAAAACTGTCATTAAGCACAAGAGCGAAAATCAGCAAAAGATTGAAAACTGTCATTAAGTACAATGTAATTATTATTATTTCCCCATGAATGTTCAGTAATAAAATGCCATCTGTGACATATAAGTGTGTACAGAAATAGTTGAAGATGACTCATTATTTGCCAGTTATAAGCAAGATAAACATATTTTGAATGCCAGGGGGCACACCAAGGCCAATTTAATAAGGCTTTAGAGGAAAAAGTAATTTTTTAACTCCATCTCCAGTATTAAAGCAGAAACTTTGTGGTTCTGAAATATTTTAGGGTTACTTTTTCACTTTTAAAAAACAAGTTTCTTTAATTTAAAACAATAAATCGTAATAAATATGAATAAGTGCTTAGTTCAGGACTAAATAAGTATTTAGCATCTCTAATGCACCACCACTATTATAATCAGGATAGAGGATCATTTGCCATTGAAACTTCATTTTAACCGGCCTATTTTCTAAAATTTGTATTTCTCTCATTTTTTTTATTTCAACAAATTCAACCTAACTCCCAACCACGAATTGCCTTCAATCAGATAGAAAAAAGTATGTGCGGGAAAAGTTGTGACAAAATCGCGTGTCAATTAGAATCATGGGACTTTTCAAAATTGTCACCTGAAAACCAAGATCAGATTGAGTAGTTACATGCTGGGGTGTAACTATAGAGGAAGCAGACCCTGCGGCTGCAGAGGGACCCAGGAGGTATAGGGGCCCCATGAGGCCCTAATTCATATACAATTTCAATAAATACTGGTAAAACAGGTCAACCTCTAGACATTTTGGGGGCCTGAAAAATAATTTGCTGTGTGGCCCAGTAATATCTAGTTACACCACAGTTACATGTCAGTAGATACATACGTCTCCATAACTATGTATAACAAACCTTATTGTAAAAGGGAAACTTGCAAGATCCTTCTTTTTACTGCAACAGAATGGAGTGTAATGATTTTGCTTCCAACCAAAAAACAACATTATTTAGGGAGTCAGGTGTTTTTTTCGCCAATGTATAAATATATATATATATATATATATATATATATATATATTTTGGGTTGGATCAGTTCTTGTCTGTACAAGTGCAAAAAATTCCTTTAGTGGAAAAAGTAATTTTTTAACTCCATCTCCAGTATTAACTTTGTGGTTCTGCAATATTTTAGGGTTACTTTTTTCACTAAAAACTAGGTTCGTTAGTTTAAAACAATAAATCATAATAAACATGAATTAATTATTCGTTCCTTCTTTTTATAATGACCATAATGGTCTGCAATGATTTTGTTTCCAACCAAAATCAATATAATTATTTATAATTCCTATTAATTATAAATATATATAATTAATTTTTTTGGATGTGTTCATGTCTGTAAAAGTGCATGTATGTAAGGATATATAGACACATGCTAACACTACATGCTATGAGCTACCATAGAGCATTTATAACAGTGATTGAAGGACTTCAGACTTCAGCTTCAGACCTCTTAAAAGAAATTAAACACATAAATCTCTAAAATAATGATACATTTCCATGCATCCTTGTTCCCATAAAACTAAAGCCAAGAAATTGTCTCTAAATATAACCATGATTAACATCACATAGCTGTAGAAAATAAATCAGGATTTTAGTCCTTTTTCTTGTGTCTATATGAGAACAATATTCTTCATACCACTAATTTACATGCATATCCAGGTGAGCTTTGGTTCAAATGTACCCTGTTCTATTCAGAATTGAGATTTTTCCACTAAATTAGTTTGGCTGCAGAAGATCTTGCTTTGTATTTGCAGTCCATTTCTGTGTAACAATAGATATTGTAAGACATAGGCTGGCTGTGGAGAGATGCTGAGCTGTAGGTTTCCAGCAGGTGCTGGGGCAAGAGCAGAGAGTAAAGTGTAATTTTGAAAGCAATTTCCAAGTGACGTCTGCAAATATAAGTGCAGCAAGAAAGCTGTGCACTGAAACTAGAGCAGGATTTGCCAAAACGGATGCTAATTCATGACCATATTAGTGTATCACATGAAAGATGGGGCAGAAACAACTTAGCATGCCAAACTATGCACCGGGCTTGCAAATGAGCCTTAAGCTGGCCATAAACGCAAAGATGTGATCGTATGAATCGAGGATTCGTATGATTTTCGGACCGCGTGTGGAGAGTCCCGTCATTTTTTGTCCGGCGGAGATCGGTCGTTTGGTCGATCGGACAGGTTAAAAGTTTTCTGTCGGCTGCGGGTAATATCTCTGCATTTATTGCCGATCGTACGATTTTCAGAGGGAGACTGTCACTAGCTTTTGTCAGACATAACTTTCGTACGATTGCTGTCAGGGGCAGAACCTCGGCTCATCTGTTCTTTTCTATTTTATTTGATCAGAATGGTTAGTGTTTTTTAAACACATTTATAAACATGCCCCAAACAAAACCATTTTCATAACTATATTTTTACCGGATTTTGTCACAATAGTGCCATCTGCTGGATAATTAGGAAAGAAAGTACATTTACACTGCAACGGTTGGGGCTGATTTACTAACATTAAGGGGCCTATTTACCATGTGTTGAAACAAGTTCTACACTAAAAAAGCAGTGTAAAACAAAAGCGGGTATTCCCTTTACTCATAATTTAATACAATCCAGCACCATTTTTGAATTTAGTAGGCATAATCAAAGTTAAAAGTGAGAGTTACTACAGTGGGGGTCATTTATAATGATTGGACAAATTTGCACCTGGGCAGTAACCCATGGCAACCAATCAGATGATTGCTTTCACTGCTTAACCTGCAGCTGGATGAAAAAAGCTAATCACTGATTGGTTGCTATGGTTTACTGCCCAGTTGCACTAGTGTATATTTTGATTTACTCCAGAAATGTACACCATTGATTTATATATCGTGGAAGTGGAATCCATTATTTAGTGGAACTGAGGAGACAGTCTTGAATAAATAGTGGTGTAAAAAGCAGAGTAAAACAGTTGTGTAATTTATCAAGGTTTATCATTGTGATAAATGCAACCGGTTTGATTGCTAGACAGACAAAAGCGTCTTTGTACCTCTCCCTGACAATCCATTCACAAGTACATTCATTTCAGCTAGAGGTAACTCCATGAAGTACACAGAAGGGCACTGCAGGAGACTTGGAGTAGCAGCAGGTGAGCCAGTGTACAAGGTGTGCAGGACTCTACACATTTTCCCTATTTATTCTACAATGACAGCTTGCTCTTGTGTTTTAATATGTATTTGTAATCCGTTAAACTGCATTTATCCATAGAGTAAACAGAAAATATATATATAAAGGAAGTTAAATTGCATTAAGCATCTCTTGTAACACTTGCAGTCATTGTGGTCCATTACTTCTGTTCATTTGATCATCCCAAACATCCTCAAGTACCTTTCTTTAATTTGTTTTGGCCAATATGCTTTCATCAAGGCTCTTTTCTTCCCAGTAATGCCTTCTTGCCTGTAGACTATGATCTACTCCATCAGCTAGCATACACCCTCCCAACTACAATATGTTGCTGCTTTCATCTTAAAGGGTCTACATAACTCCAGCTCTTTCATATCGGCTTCTTGGAAACCACAAACTACAAATATAGCTTTTGTCTACTTTGTGTGAGCCTCTTCTTTGATGTTAAAGATAGTGTATTATTTACATTTCATTTAGAAAGAGTAGAACATACTGTATGATTTGTCCCTCTACAAATTGTTATTTTATATCAGGAACAAAGGAGTGAGAGGACCCTGCTCTTTGCAACTCTTTACCTGTGTAATGGATGAATGTTGTGCTGTCATACACGGAGTAGGGAGTTCTCATGTAATCTTTTCCATATCCCTGGATTATGATAAATTAAAGTGAAAATGGAAAGGAATACATGACATGAAAATGTGTCTTTTTGCTGGTTTGGAAGAAGCACCATACATAAAAATGTCAGCAGAGAACACTGCAAGTTCCAAGAATTGCAAATAACTTGCTTTATAGAGTTGCAAATGCTACAGCTGGAACTCTCTAGTAATTGGATGCAATATTATGTGCTACAGGACTGCTACGCAAGAGCAACTATCTGAATAAATTAAGAAGAATGACTAGTGACCTCTGGCAATAGCAATGGGAAGCTAGTTGCTCTTTAGAGTGTTCTTTCACATCGTCTAAATATATTTAATAACATATACAGTAGCGTACACTGTGTAGTGGTATATTTTTTCAGAATCAACGGCAGTGGTGTGGCTGTTTTGCACTTTGTAGTCCCTATATTATAACAGAGTATTGTCAGTTTCATCCATTGCTTGGAGAAAATGTTCTGTCATATGTAACCCAAGATGGATTCTTAGAAATCCAGCATCTATAACATAAGGAGGACTCACCTGTGTATCACAACACAGTATTGTTCTTAAGGGCTCTTACTGACGAGCGGTTGAAGCTGCGTTCCGTTTTTCTGCGTTCAGCCGCAGGGGAGCACAGGAATAGACGCATTAAGCTTTTTTCAATGGGGCTTTACTCACACAGGCGCGTGTAGTCGAACGCAGGTTGAGACACAACATGCTGCATTTTTCCTGCGTTCGGCGCCTACACACTCCTGTGTGAGTACAGCCCCATTGAAAAAACCTAAATGCGTCTATTCCTGCGCTCCCCTGCGGCTGAGCCCTTATAGTACAATGACAATAATGAAGAATGCTGTATAAATTCCAACTTATTTGTTTTCATTACTTGTTTCATTCATCGTTATATCACATTTATGAAGGGTGACTGCAAAAGAAAATAAAGCACAAAGAATTATGGGGAAATATAAGCTTAGCAATAAAGTACAATTAATGGGGTTATTTACTAAACTCCAGTCATGCTTTTTGGGGCAAAACACAAATTTTTCGGTTTTTTTTTAACTCAAATTTGTCAAGATTTTTAAAACCCGATGCAGCAAATTGTCTGAAGCCCGATCTGTCAGACCTGCCGAGGTTGTGTATAAGTCAATGGCAGAGGTCCCTGTCCTCTTTTGACGTTTCTACTGTCTGCGCTGGAATTAGCCAAAAAATTCAACCATTTCGGACTTTTCATGCAAAAATCAAAAAAATATGGGATTTTTTCGGAAACAGTCCGAAAAAATCAAGAGATTAGGGAATACCCTCGTACAATTGGGGTTTCACTTTTATCGTGTTTTTACAAAATAAATTGAGCTTTTTTAATAATATATAAGGTAAAATCAGGGATTCGAGTTTGGAAGTGATTTTTTTATTTAAAAAATCTCATAAATTCGGATTTAAGTAAATAATCCTCTAAATCTTATCAAAATTGCATCAAGAACATTTAAAAATGGCAGAAGCTGGAAACGGCTCCCTCTGTCACTTCCCTGCTGCGTCTAAATGCATGTCTGCTTGATTCTGTTCACATTGGTTGGTATGTTGTGGCACTCGTCCTTGGTTTTGCCCACATAATCAACTCAGAGTCTGACGTATCTAATTCTAATTAATTTTAAGACCATAATTCAAAAGAGATCCTTTACTCTATGTTCAAAGTAGCTTTGAAAAAAGCATCACGTAAGTTCAGGACGTAACTTTATTGTTGTGCTTAGTGCACGTAGTGGTTGCCTAGGTTCATTATAAGCACCTACCACTGTGACGTGGCTAAAGGTTCTTCTTCTGTATTCTTATTTTTAAAATACAGTATTATTCTTTCCTGATGTATGACTATGAGGAGGAAAATTGTGCGAAATTCACATAACCTGTTGCGTTTCATTAAAGAGATTTTAGTACAACTTTCTGAAGCCCTTGCTATGAATCATGCATTAAATGTGTCTTTTAAATGGCTGTAATATTGTTTCTTTACTACTCTTTAAAACAGCACTTGTGAGCTTTAAAGCAATGGGACTCTTTACACCCTAGCATTTTATACACTAGTCTGTCATCTAATGCCATTAAAAGCAATACAATGGAGCAGCAGAGACTCGGAAAGAGGAAAATACTGCTTAGGCTTAAGAAATAATGAAAGGTAATATATAGTTCTTTCTACAACTACAATAATGAAATAGTAGCTATTCATGTCTGAAGGGGTTTTTCGTCAAGCGGCTACACTTTTTAGACTTAGAGTTTTGCAGAATCTTCAACATTTCCCCAGAATTCTACAATGTACTTCATGAGAACAGTCATAGTTTCAGGTATACTGTAGCTATAGGCCTTGAGTTGTGCAAGACCAGTCCCATAGCTATGATATATTACATGGCAGTAGGCAGCAGTAACAATGAATTCTAGGCATGGGCACAATCATTTGGTCTTTATGGGTTTATCCAATCTTAAATTAAAGGACCAGTGACAGCAAAAAATTTCTAAAAAACATTCGTTAGTAGGCTACGAAAAAAGACGCCAACACATATTAAACTTTAAAATCGCTAAGCCTTTATTAAGAAATAAGTTACCTTAACTCCGCTTGCGACAGGGCAACGATCCATCGTGTGGCGCTCGATTTCTCCTCCCTGGCTATCTCCTATAAGGAAGGCAGGGCAGAGAAATGGAGCTCCGCACGATGGATCGCTGATCACCTTTTCTGAAGAGGAGCGCAAGTGGAGTTTTGGTAAGTTATTTCTTAATAAAGACTTAGTGTCTTTAACGTTTAATAGGTGTTTGTGTCTTTTTTTCGTAGCATATAAACAAATTTTTTAACATTTTTTTGCTGTAACTTGTCCTTTAAAGGGAATTCACACTAGTACTAGAAACGAATCAATATACTCAAGATACATTTAAAAGGACTGGAACGATCACAAGATCCCCTCCCCCAGGAGTCACCACATCAATAAACTTTTAGCTTCTAACTTAAAGGAATAGTTCAGCGTGAAAATAAAAACTGGGCAAAAAGATAGGCTGTGCAAAATAAAAAATAATAATAATAATAATATATTTATTACTATAGTTAGTTAGCCAGAATCAAATCTAACCTGTGAAAACTGACAATTAAACTCGGAATTTGTTTAGGTGAATACTTCACCAATTAATTAATGTTTAAATGCTATTTCTTTTTCATGTTTTTACATTTTCTCTTTTTCTAAGATGTAATATTAATGATTATTATGAAATTTCAAGGGGACATATGTAACGTCTAGAAAATGTAATCCATGTTTTGAAAATGAATAAAAAACATATATAAAAAAATTAAAGGGAATCTGCCATTTGTGAACATTTGTGTTTGGCTTCTGTATTTTCTTATTTTAGCCTGTCTAGGTATATGATCCATTATCCGGAAACCCATTATTCAGAAAGCTCCAAATTATGGTAAGGCAATCTCCCATAGACTTATTTATAATCAATTCATTCTGATTTTCAAAAATTATTAAATTTTTCTCTGTAATAATAAAGCAGCTCATTGTACTTAAAGGAGAAGGAAAGTCGTTTACCACTTGGGGGTGCCAAATGTTAGACACCCCAAGTGATTGTATTGACTTACCTAAAACCCCGGGCCAGTGCTCCTATCAGCAGAAAACTGCACCAGCCCGGGTTTATTCCAGCGAGCACCATGGATCGCCTCTCTTCCGGCTTCTTCTTTCTTCAAATTTCCCGGGGCAGATGCATGCGCAGTAGAATGTAAAAGCCAAGTTTTAAGTTAAATTTCGGCTTTTCACACTTATGCGTATTCGCAGCCGCGAGAAGAAAGAAGAAGTCGGAAGAGGATCGCTCTGTGGTGCTCACTGCAATAACCCCGGGCTGATAGGAGCACCGGCCTGGGGTTTCAAGTAATTAAATACATTCACTTGGGGGTGCCTAACATTTGGCACCTCCAAGAGGTAAACGACTTTTCTTCTCCTTTAATCCAAACTAAGATATAATTAGTCCTTACTAGATGCAATCCTATTGGGTTTCATTCATATTTAAATGATTTTTTTAGTAGACTTAAGGTATGGTAATTCAAATTACCAATTTGGTACTCATTAACATTTAAAATTCCTTCCCTGCAGTGTTGCCCAAGATGGCTTCTGTTTTCCAGGTCCTGCTCAAGCCTTGTTATAATGTTTATCACCTGGTTTTGGCCATTGTTTGTATCTGACCACAATTATAGCCTCCGACCTCACCAGTTAACACTCAATATTGCTAGAGAATGAGTATTGCTCTGAATGAGGAAGACTATAGGGCTTGGTTACTATTGGTAAGAGTAAGTGCTGGTATTCTCTGGGACAAAAAACATCTGTTAGAGCACCATACATAGCACTTATGCCTATTGTTAGTGATTCTGGAGGGGAAGTAATGAGTCCTTAAGGTGGCCATAGACATAACAATTATGATCTTTCTTATAATCGTTTATTTCAATACACACGTGCAGAGTTGAATCGCCAGATATACTGGTAGAAACAATAGATTTCTACCTGTATCTGACCATTCAGCACTAACAATGGCCGATATTTGGATGCCTTCAAAGGCACCCGATCAAAATTTTCCGTCCAGCCCGATTGACGTGCCGACCGATATACAAGTCTTCTGCCTATATCGGTTGGCTCTTTTTCCACCATACACGCACCGAATATCGTACGAAAATTAGTTTTGTACGATATTATCGGTGTGTCTATGGCCACCTTTAAAGCAAAGGGCAGTTATCTAGGGACTAGCCACAGTGTTCAAGCAGAAGCTAATGTGCAGGCCATGAAGTGATGCAGGAGGAGGGTTTATATAGGACAGAGTCAGCTCTGATTGGCTGGCCCTAATTGACCTACAAGGCTGCTGTGAATGATAGCCAAGTGGTTAAGGAAAGCATACAGCAACCAGGAGGTTCTCGGCTTGACTTCCAACCTAAAACTCATAGGGGCAAATTCCTAACCTCCGAAAATTCGCCAGCAATGGCTTCGCTCACAGAGCAACACTTCGCCAGGCGTAGATTTGCCAGGACAATGCTAATTTACTAAAATCCGAAGTTGCGTCCATTGAGCTGAACGCTGCCAAAGTGGCACTAGCGTTAATGCGCCAAGCAAAGTGAAGTTGCGCTAGCGTTGCCTAATTTGCATACAGCGGGAAGTTAAAGTTGCATGGACGTATTTGTTGCAGCAAATACATTACACTACACAAGCCCAGGAAACCTTAATAAAATAAAATAAAGTTGTTCAAGGAAAAATATAGAATCAATACAGCTCCAGACAGTATTTTCAACTGCAATGTGTTTTATTCAGCAGTGCAGGCACACTACATGTTTCGGGCAGAGCCCTTTATCAAGTGTAATCACATACAAAGCATTGTGGGTTTAAATACCTTCCTGAGACCAACCACCTCCCCCTCTTAAAGTGACAGTGTGGAAATTACAGTGTTACCCAAATCCTGGTATTTAAATTACTTCCACTGTGAGTTTATTAATTCATAGTGTCCAATTGTCCAAATTGTCCAAAGTCAAGGAGACTGCTTCTTTCAGCCTGTCCTTGTCAGAAAACTTAATAATTAAAGATATATCAAATAAAGCAAAAATTGCAAAAACATGGCGATCCAAACCTTGACAATATTGGTACTGCTATTAAGTTAGCCTACCTAGGGATGTACAAAGCATGTAGTAAGTAGTACTATATCTGCTTAAACAGCCAGCATTAATAACAATAACTCCTGTACTTTTAACTATCAATTTATTAGTTCCTACTCACGGCAGGAGTTCCGTGTTGCTTTATTCTAGCTGGCCACTAATAGCTATGAGAAAAAGAAATATCAGTTAGTATATTCTTATACTTATTAACATTAGGTCAATTGCGTATTTTTCATAAGAAACATTTCAGACTATTGTAATCATTCATTCCTTTTGGTTGACTGCATTCTAGTTTGTTTATCCAGTATGCTTCTTTTTGGAGTAATAATTTCTCCCAGTCGCCACCTATTAAAATAAAGTTGTTCTATTGCCCTACACATGAACCCAGTGTATAGTTTATGTGCCATATGTAATGAAATGTAGGGGGGAAGTCGGTTTCCCCAGAAAAATTTTACACTCTTTTTTGCTTATCACCCCGAAAAAGACGCTTTTTTTTTTGGGACTTAGAAAAATGTTCAAATATGTTTTTAGGAAGTCCTATCTACTCTATTGGACTTCTCCTGGTCTGAGGTGGCGAATGCAAGTCTGGCGCAAAAGGTAACGTTAAGTAAAATCCGCATCTTAGTGAATTTGCGTAGTTACGTCCATTTGCCTGAGCACAACTTTGCCTGGCATTAGGGAGCGAAGTACCGCTAGAGTCTATTTCCTTCGCTAGCAAAGTTATGCCAGTGACCGTTAGTAAATCATTGAAGTACCAAAATGAGGTCACGCTGGTTAATTTTCGCCCCGTTAGTCACTTCGCCCTTTAATAAATTTGCCCCATAGTGAAGTGCAAACAGTGCTCTGTACCTCATTCAACAATCCTCACTCTCTTGTAATTAGGAGATATCTTATAGGGGTGTGCGAAGAAACCAGAATGATAAGAGTAAATCTACACAGACACAAGATCCAATAAATTAGCTTCTGTGTTGCAATAGTTAGACTTAGTAATACTAAGCCCCACTTCAAGGACCAGAATTGATTCAGGGCTCATCTTAGCAACAAAGTTACGAATACCTAAAAATAATTGGAGTACCCAGAATAAAACAAGGTGAAGAAGAGGAAAGCATACATATTCCATGCTGCCAGTACTCAAGTTAGAATTGAACTCTGGTACCCCTGTTTAAAGGAGAAGGAAAGCTCCAAGACAGTTTATTGTCAACAGATTAGCCACAATAGTGCAAGCTAGAACGCTATATTTATTCTGCAGAATGCTTTACCATACCTGAGTAAACAGCTCTAGACATTGTCTCTGTTTAGGATAGAAGTTGCCATATAACCTTGGCGTGACATCACTTCCTGCCTGAGTCTCTCCCTGCTCACTTACAACTCTGAGCTCAGATTACAGCAGGGATGGGAGGAGGGAGGGGGAGAGGAGCAAACTGAGCATGCTCAAGCCCTGAGCTGGAGGTTTATGCTGAAAACAGGAAGTCTTATACAGAAGCCCATGTGTACACAATAGAAGGAAAGAAACGCTGTGTTTCTTTGGACAGAGGACTCAGAGCAGCATTACTTTGAGGGTTTACTGGTGTGTTTACATAGACCTTTCTGATAAAGCTTACTTCATTTTAGCCTTTCCTTCTCCTTTAAGAACAACTGGTGGAGATGGTTTAAAAATATGAAGAATGCCTATTCTTGATGGGATTAAGTTGAATGAATCCTTGATGGGGAAGGAAAAAGGAATATTTGCAAACAGCAACTTTACAATGTTTTAGATGGCCAAAAAAATGGTGTACTGGTGCATCCCTGCTAAGTGTAAATATTTCAATGGGACAGACTGAGCAATAGATCTTACTAGATGCCACAAGGCCACACTTTGAGATGAGAGGAAAGATGGTTTGGTAGTTTTGTGACAAGCTGGAGAGAAGTAGAAAGCAAAATGCCAAATCACAAGACTGTAGAGGTTCCTGTTATTTTACCACCCTCTGAGCCTTCAACAGAAGAGACAAATCAAAGTGCAGTGTCTCTGGACTGATAACATTTTCCCATGAACAAGATTATAAGTGATCAAAAATGAAGAGAAAGCTCTGTATTTTCCTAGAAAATATTGTGTCACTCTTTCATCCTTACACAGAACAGAAGAAGCGTAGAGTCTCTGGTTTGATAACGTTCCCACGACTTCAGTGAGATTGTGAAATTGCAGACATTTGTCCTAATTGATTCTCGGTTTAAAAGCACAATACATATAATGGTAGAAAGGATTTACACTGCTTGTTACTTGTTGCCATGGAGAAGTGTAAGTGCAATGTCCAGTTGATGTGTGGGGAGAATTATATATATAATTCTTTAAAATAAGCACGTTTTTGGGGAAAAGCATGTTTTGCTTTTATAAGTATTGTATTTTATATGTACAGGTATGGGACCTGTTATCCAAAATGCTTATCTTTCTGTAATTTTGATCTTCATACCTTTCCACAAAAAATTCCCCTAAAAACCTCAACCAGAAAAAAAATTCAAGGTTTAATAAATGGGCCCCTAAGTCTACAAGAAAATCATATAAAACAAAATAAACCCAATAGGCTGATTTTGCTTCCAATAAGGATTAATTACATAATAGTTTGGATTAAGTACAAGCTACAGGTATCCGTTATCCAGAAATACGTTATCCAGAAAATTCGGAATTACAGAGAGAACATCTCCCATAGACTCCATTATAATCAAATAATCCAAATTTTTAAAATGGATTCCATTTTTCTCTGTAATAATAAAACAGGATCTTGTACTTGATCCCAACTAAGAAAAAAATAATCTTTTTTGGAAGTAGAGCCAACCTATTGGGTCAATTTAATATTTACATGATTTTCTAGTAGATTTAAGGTATGAAGATCCAAATTATAGAAAGATCCATTATCTGGAAACCCGCAGGTCCTGAGCATTCTGGATAACAGGTCCCATACCTGTACCATTTCGTTATTGCAGAGGAAAGGAAAATATTTTTTTAACAATTGGATTATTTGGATAAAATGAAATCTATGGGAGACAGACTTTCTGTAATTTGGAGGTTTCTGGATTAGGGGTTTCCAGATAATAGATCCCATAGCTGTAGTAATTTTTTCAGTGTTAAACCAGAGCATCTGTTGTTATTGCCCCTGTTTATGAAATAGCAGCTGGGAAGACGAGTGCAGTTTATTGGTGTGTGTTGGTGTCACTGAAGTTAACTTGGCAGGAAATTAGTAGGAACATACTAGTTATATTATTGCCTTTCTGATATTATTCAGAAAAAATATGAATGGTTCTGAAAGCAGAAACATCTTGCATTATTTACTAACCACTTCATGACTGCTGTCTGTGCATGTTAAACTGTGCTTTGTCGAAATTGCCAAATATTTAATTTCATATGAACCAAATAGCCAGTTTTTCATAGATTGCTACAATCATATGTTACTTGCTCTCTCTGTTCTGAATACCTACTTCTGTACATTTAGGGGGTTATTTATCAGAATCCAAACGTTTCAGATTTTTTTAATAAAAAAAGTTCCACCAAACTAGAATCCATGATTTACCCTTATATATCAATAAAAAAACAAAAAAAAAACAGGATGGGGAAAAAACACAACTTTTTCGGATTCACACAAAAAACTAAACTTTTTTGGATTGTCTCGCAAAAAATCCTAATTTATGGTGAAATCGGCAGGAATGCCCGAAATGTTGGCTAATTGTGCGAAACCCAGCACAGAGAATAATATGCTTCAAATTGCAAATAGGACCTCTGCCATTAATAGTGATGGGCGATTTCACGGCGAATTCCCGTGATTTGCCACAAGCGAATAAATTTACGAAACCACTGGGAAAATTCGCCGGCGTAAAAAAAAATGCCGGCGCCAAAAATGGACGCTGTCGCTGTTTTGCGTATTTCACAGCAAATTTTTTGGTGAAGCCAAACGCCCCAAATTCGCCCATCGCGAATTAGAATTTTTAGTAAAAAAAACTTGAATGTTTTGAGTTTTTAGCATCTGGACTTTATTAAATAACCCCTAAGTATATTATGGGATATTTAATATGCAGTTCATTTTGTAAAAACTGGTTTGACATTTTGGTGGTAATGTAGGAGATGCAACGTCTAATTACCAACAGCAACCAATCAGTCGGTCATCAACAGCTGATTGGTGGTGGCAAGTTGTGCAATCTTTATGACATTTAAAGATAAGTATTTCAATATATATGAATAGAATTTCGACCTTTAGGAAATACCCTATAGGCTAAAACTCACACACTGTGCTTTAAAGCACAGACAGGACAGTTGCTGATTATATTCCAACTAAAGCCCATTGTTATCCTTATTGGGACTCATTGGAGTAGTACAGGGTTTTTCGAATAGCATATGTAGAGCTAGGAGAGAAGGGTATCCATATAAAAAGCATTTTGAGTGAGGAGACCTCAGAGAGTATCCTGGAAAAGAAACATAGTTTTGCCCTTGAAGGAGATATAAACCCTAAAAATGAATATGTCTTGAAATGTCATATTTTATGTACTGAACTTATTGCATCAGCCTAAAGTTTCAGCATCTCAATAGCAGCAATGATCCAGGACTTAAACTTGTCACAGGGGGGTCACCATCTTGGAAAGTGTCTGTGACACTCACATGATCAGTGGGCTCTGAGCAGCTGTTGAGAAGCTAAACTTAGGGGTCGTCACTAATTACCAAGCAGAACATGAGGTTGGCCTGTAATATAAGCTGATTCTACAGGGCTGATTATTAAATGCTAATTGCACTGGTTTCTGTGCTGCCATGTAGTAATTCTCTGTATTAATTACTAATCAGCATTATATTGTGACATTTCTATTCTATGTGTACTGTATATTGTGAGTGGGTCCCTAAGCTCAGTAAGTGTCAGCAGCACAGAGCATGTGCAGTGAATCAGCAGAAAAGAACATGGGGAGCTACTGGGGCATCTTTGGAGACAGATCTTTACTGCTGAAGGGCTGTGGTTGCCTTGGGCTGGTACAGAAACCCAAAACATAACGTAGAAGCCGACTACTTTAGTTAACTTTTAGTTCTCCTTTAAAGGCTCCATGTTCCTGAAATACCCCATGGACTCACTCTTACCTACCAAGTACTCCAAAGGTTAAATACAAATGGTTAGATACTCCAAGGGTTAAAAACAAATAGTCCAATGACTCCAACTAGTATTTCATGTGGGGTTCTGCCTCTTTAATCTGCTGGTACTAAGCATGCAAAGTCTACAAATTAAATGTGACTATACTATACTAATAGGAGCACAGAGACATATTTTAGAGTATTTAGAGCTATGACCAAGTAAGAGTGTACACATTTTACAAGTTGCAACCCTTGCTTCTGCTGTAGGATTTCCATTGCTTTCAACGTAAAACCCCCTAGCAAGATCAGCGTTTTACCCTGGATGAGAGAGTTATATAGCAAAGATAATACAGGTATGGGACCTGTTATCCAGAATGCTTGGGACCTAGGGTTTTATGGATAAGGGATCTTTCCGAAATTTGGATCTTCATACTTTAAGGGGGTTGTTTACTAAACTCCGAATGCAAAAATCATGAAAAATTTGTGATATTTTTTTTTTTTTTTATAAAATCTGACTTTTAAAAAATTAAAAATTTTTCAGAATGTATTTAACCCAGAGGATGTAAAAGTCCAAATCTGAAAATCCAGCATCTCATAGCTGTCGAGGTTGCATATAAGTTAATGGGAGAAGTCACAATGATTTTTTTATGTGAGCTGGGTTTTGGGCAATACCCCGAAGTTTTCGGAGTTTCCAGGTGAAAATTATGAAAAAATAGTGAAAATCGGATAAAAAAGTCTGAAGAATTTGTGAAAATCTGATTTTTTTCCCGCAAAGCAAATTTTCGAGAAAATGTAATAATAAATAAGTGTAAGAAACCCGAGCGGATTTGATCAGAGTTTGTATCAGAAAATATTGAGATAAATTCGGACTTTGATAAATAACCTACTAAGTCTACTAGAAAATCATATAAACATTAAATAAACCCAATAGGCTGATTTTGCTTCCAATAAGGATTAATTATATCTTAGTTTGGATCAAGTACAAGGTACTGTTTTATTATTTCAGAGAAAACGGAAATAATTTTTAAAAATTTGGATAAAATGGGAAATGGATGTTCCGTAATCTGAGCTTTCTGGATAATGGTTTTCTGGATAATGGATCCCATACCTGTACTATGGCTTTATGAATTTCCACAAAGTCTACTTTTGCTAAAGTAGGGTATTTTGTGAGTGATATTTGTACTAAGAAGTAGAATTGCCAGAATTGAGCCACCCAGCTTTGCTGTTATATTCTCCTATTAAAATCATTTATTCTATTTAATTGCCTCAAAATGAATACAGTTATAAAAAAAACAAGCATTTGATTGCAGGTAATCCTTTATTTTATTTGCCCACTGAGATAAATACTTTCCTGCTCATCAAATAATTTTTTCCATTATGATTTTCATTCTGCATGCTTACGTATGGCAGTTTCTCCATTTACAAATGCTAATTTAACAACTTCTTGTTGAGAAGCTCAGTTTATAGGTTTAGCAGCATGCGCTTGTACAATCCATGGGTATTAATTGCTTTCGCTTTTCCAGTAAGATAAAATTGGTGACATTTGTTTAGTAACTTATTTTAATAAATTAAATTGTCTCTTAGCAACACAATGCATTCCACATGAAACATATGTAGCTTTTTTTTTTTTTTTTTTAAACCTTTTGAAGGCAATAACTTGTGGAGGTTGACAAGAAAAAATCTCAATAATCCAAAAAAAAAAAGCCAAAAATCAAAATGAGATTTTTAGAATATTAATTAGATTACAAAAAAATTGAACAAATAAATTCAATTGAAGGGATTCACCTTTAAATTAACTTTTAGTATGATATAGAAAGTGATTTGCAATTCATTTAATTTTTTATTATAAAATATTTTAGTTTTTGACTTACTTAGCTTTTTATTCAGCAGTTTGCAGCAAAAGGGTTGCTAGGGTCCAAATGACCCTAGCAACCATGCACTGATTTTAATAAGAGACAAATAAGAGTAGGCGAGGCCTGAATATAAAGATGAGCAATGTGGAGGTTATTTATCAAAATCACATTTTTCAGATTTTTTTTTAAATAAAAAAAGTCAGACCAAACTACAGTACAATCCAATATTTGACCTTATTTATTATTAAAAAAGCACGATTTAATGGGATTAGGGGGGAAACCTGAATCATACAATTTTTTCAGAGGTTTTTCCTGAAAAACTTGAATGAAAAAAAATTGATTCTTGTGACACCCGAAAACTTGATCAAGTTTTTGGTGGAAAAAATCTCCAATTGCTGATTGAATACTGATTGAATACACTTCTAAAGAACTTACAAAAATATTCTAATTGTACATAACCTTTAGTTAGATTCGATATACCATACAATCTTTTTCACCGATCTGGGATAGTGAATTGTAAAGGTTTCGATAATGATACATATCAATTTTGATTGAACTGTTCAATCAGTTTTAGCATAACAACAAAACGTTGTTCATAAAATGGTTCATTCTTACTTTGCCCTTCTGCTTGTAAAGGATATTGGGAACTACTAAGAATGTTAAGAAAAAAAAATGCTATAAAACAGAGCTGGAGGAATGTAGGTAGCGTGCGGTCCTCTGCTGGATTTCCATGACTTATTTTTAGCGAATAATCAGGAAAAAAATAGGGAATCAAGCATTCTTTAGTTACAAATGTGAATGGACAGAAAAACAGTTAAATCAAAGAGGGGGGAATACAGAGAAATAAAAATATAAATATCACATTGCTTAAAGGGATTCTGTCATGATGTTTATGATGTAGTTTTTATTTCTAAATTACACTGTTTAAACTGCAAATAATTCACTCTACAATATAAAATGTAATTCCTGAACCAGCAAGTGTATTTTTTTAGTTGTAATATTGGTGTGTAGGCAGCCATCTCAGGTCATTTTGCCTGGTCATGTGCTTTCAGAAAGAGCCAGCACATTAGGATGGAACTGCTTTCTGGCAGGATGTTGTTTTTTCCAACTCGATGTAATTGAATGTGTCGCAGTGGGACCTGGATTTTATTATTGAGTGCTATTATTAGATCTACCAGGCAGCTGTTATCTTGTGTTGGGACCTGCTATCTGGTTACCTTCCCATTGTTCTGTTGTTTGGCTGCTGGGGGGGAGGGGGTGAGATCACTCCAACTTGCAGTACAGCAGTAAAGAGTCTGAAAGAGTCAGAGCACAAGTCACATGACAGGGGGCACCTGTGAAACTGACAATATGTCTAACCCCATGTCAGATTTTAAAATTAAATATTAAAAAAAAAACAGTTTTCTCTTTGGAGAAATGGATTTCAGTGCAAAATTCTGCTGCAGCAGCACTATTAACCGATGCGTTTTTAAAAAAGAAAAAAAAAATTCCAATTGACAGTATCCCTATTGTTTTTTGCCTAATAAAAGAAAACATAATTCTAAGCAACTTTGCAATACACATTCATTACAAATTGTCTATGGATTTAAATTATTTGTATATGTCTTGCTATTGAAAGCAGTGTTTGTCCTGTTGAAATAATGTAATACAAGGCAGCTGATTAACAAACCTGTCTTTGCTGGGGAAATAAGAAATTTCGCAACATTGTTTAAAAAGTAACATTAGAAAGTTGCTTAGAATTATGTTTTCTTTTATTAGGCAAATTACTATCTAGGGGTTGACTTGCACTTTAATTTTTTCTGAGCATGTGCGTGTCCTACGAAAATCCAAGATGGTGAACTTCTGTCACAAGTATTGGAACCTTCTTCTACTGTATATTATCCAGGGCTGTTCCCTGCCTCCTGTTCATTTCAATCTACCTTCTTCTGGTATCATCATGAGATGGGTATTTCCTCCTCCACTACTACTTCTGCACTTACGTATAATATATATTTATTATGTATTTGCACCTTATCCTCCATTAGCATTATATGACTTTATGGATGTAAAGATAGTTCTGCAGAATGAATGGCCTGAAATTATTTTTAAAACAGACTATTTTTTGAAAGCCTGCTTTGGAATATATTAATGATAACAAAATATCATGTGGGCAGTGGGCATTTTCTAAAAAATATCTGCCTTAAAAAGAAGTGCTATTTTTACAGCACAATTTGTGAAGGATTTTGTGTATCAGGTGAATTATATATAATCATCTCCAGAGATTCTTCATTAAAGATCATTATGTGTCTTGTAAAGTACTTTCAGTTGCCCAATTTACCAACACTAATCAAGCACACTGAAATAAATGGAGTCCTGACCTGTCTCTGAACGAGGTCACTGCAAATTTCTGTTCCGATTGGGTTTGCCATACTAATAAAAATTTTCATTTTTCTTAAAAACTACTTTTTGCTATTTGTGTAAAAAAAACCTCCCCTTCACTTTTTCATTATGGATGAAGTCTAATCATATGTAATAAAAGGCACTCGGTTTGCCCTGTAGCAACTGATGATTGGTTGTTATGTTTTCCTGCTCCTGGGCAAATTTAATGCTATTTGTTACATAACCCCCTATAAGTATAATGCCAGATACCCTTAAGGATTCTCCAAGTTTGTAGTACATGAGGAGCTCAAACTCTGCTTGGAAAAATAATTGTTCCAGCATTCATTAAAGGGCAGATTTACTAAGGTTGGAATTTTCGTGTTGGTTTTTTGATCAAAACTCACACTTTCAAGTTTGAAACCAGCAACTTGAATTTGAATTTGAGATTTATCATCTCCATACCCTAGAAACAATTTAAATGGGATAGGTCGCCACCTAAAACCTGCCGAGTTCATGAAGAAGTCAATGGCAGAGGTCCGTTGACCTATTTGAAGATGTTAATAACCTTCTTGACACATTCAAGTTTTTTTTTCGGAGGAAAACTCGATTCGAATTTTGTTTGAATTCGATTCGAGTTTTCTGGTCATTAACATTCGATCGAATTTTAGATGTTCGAGCTTTTTCTCCACTGAAATTCGACCTTTGATGTTATGAATCAGGTTAAAGTCAGTGCAGGAATCAGAAAAGATAAACAGATTTTTCTGTGGACAATTGCCCAAAAAAGAGACATTCTGGTTGCTGAAGTTATAAAAAAACAAAACACACGGCTGTACGAATGCCTAATATACAACTCCATACCTGCATTGGCGGCGAAACTATTAAAGGTATGTGGCCTTATCATCACCCAGTCGTATGTTTTGACAGGTACCTGTTACGTTTCCCCCGGGAGAAGGGGAGGCGTTAGGTGCCTATGTTTTTAATATGAATAACGCTGGGCTAGTTGCCCAAGTGTGTTTTCAATCCACTGTTGGGTGCACTGGCCAATTTACAACTTACAAGGGTGAAAGGATGCCAATACTTAAGAGGTATTTTACCCACTAATGATGTTAACGCCAAGGGGATGAGATCACGCCCACTATCAATGTCAATCATTCCCTGGCGCCATTTGTAAATGTTTAAAGGAGAAGGAAAGCTACGGAGGCATTTTATTGCCAATAGATAAGCTGCAATAGTGCAAGCTAGAATGCTATATTTATTCTGTAGAATGTTTTACCATACCCGAGTAAAAAGCTCTAGAAACTCTCTGTTTGTTTAGAATAGGAGCTGCAGTATTAATGTGGTGTGACATCACTTCCTGCCCGAGTCTCTCCCTGCTCTGGGCTCAGATTACAGTAGAGAAGGGAGGGGTAGGGGGAGAGGAGCAAACTGAGCATGCTCTTGCCCAGGGCAATGAGGTTTAAGCTGAAGGCAGGAAGTCTGATACAGAAGCCCATGTGTACACAATAGAAGGAAAGAAATGCTGTGTTTCTTTTGACAGGGGACTCAGAGCAACATTACTTTGGGGGTTTACGGGTATATTAAGATGGACCTTTCTGATAAGGCTTACTTAGTTTTAACCTTTCCTTCTCCTTCTTCTAGTCCTGAAGATGGCTCGAGTAGATGAGCCAAAACGTTGAATACATTTTTCACTTTTCTTACTAAGTCCTGTTGGTGCGGTTATTCATTGCTGGATATATATTTTATTTTTTACAGGTATGAGACCTGTTATCCTGAATGCTTGGGACCTGGGTTTTTTTTAAAGGGGAAGGAAACCTAGTCGGCGCAAACCCCCCACCCCCCCTCGCGTTTGTTGCCCACCCTCCCTCCTCCCCCCTGGCCTACCCGTCCCGCTGGGCAAATGCCCCTAACTTGTTACTTACCCTTCTGCGCAGGTCCAGTCCAGGGAGTTCACAGACGACATCTTCTTCCATGCGATCTTCTTCCTGCTGTGAACGGCGTTTTGGCGCATGCGCAGTAGGATCATTTCGCCGGTACGGATCTACTGCGCATGCGCCAAAAGTCGCGCAGTAGATCGAAATGATCCTACTGCGCATGCGCCGTTCAAAGCAGGAAGAAGATCGCGTGGAAGATGGCGTCTGTGAACTCCCTGGACTGGACCTGCGCAGAAGGGTAAGTAACAAGTTAGGGGCATTTGCCCAGCGGGACGGGTAGGCCGGGGGGAGGGTGGGCAACAAACGGGAGGGGGGTGGGGGGGTTTGTGCCGACTAGGTTTCCTTCCCCTTTAAGGATAAGGGGTCTTTTCGGAATTTGGATCTCCATGCCTTATATCTATTACAAAAATCATTTAAGCATTAATTACACCAAATAGGATTAGTTTGCTTAAAATAAGGATTAATTATACAGTATCTCAGTAGGGATCAAGTACAAGCTTGTTTTATTATTACAGAAAAAGGGGGAAAAAATTTAAACATTTTAATTGATTAAGATGGAGTCATGTATGGGAAATGAACATTCCGTAATTTGGAGCTTTCTGGATAACAGGTTACTGGATAATGGATCCCACACCTGTATATGGTTCATATGTGGCATTTATTCTGATAGTTTGGCTACACAGGCATACATTTTGTAGCCTTGTATCATTTTACTTTGAAATGATAAAACATTTTAGATCATCACGAATCTCAAGTGTGAGTCATATTTCTGAATACCTGCTTTTTTTATGAAATTAAGATAGATGCGTGGAAAACTATGAGTGATGATGGACAGAGATAATTATCTGTACTGGGGATGACCTTTTAGCCTAAGAAATTCTTTTCAAGAGCTGCACATTGTGCTTTCATGGTCACGTTTATCCATGCTAACATTAAAAAGAGACAGCTTCATAGACATTATAATCAAAAGCATTAAACATGTGGCTATGTAAATTGGTTGGATACTGTAAGATAACTGACATTTGTGTAATGGAAAAACACTTTGGAACGACCTTTGAAACCCGAAAAATAATGATCTTTTAGCGTTTTATATTTATATATATATATATATACCGTATATATATATACATGCTTGCTTTTCACAAACAAGGGAATAAGTGTTGCTTTATCTCTGTGCACATAAAAACACAATCTATTAAACTACAGCAGTGCTGTCCGACTGGTCCCCCCCCCCACACATGAAAGTCTGCCTGCTGTGACTGCTTGCCTTAGAGTAACTGGACCCTGCACTGTTTACACCTCAAATTCAGACAGTAAACTTTCACATTGTTTACACCTTTTCAAGGCACTGAGGGAACATTAATATCAGCACAAATATTTGAGTAGTTATTTGCATTTTGTGTTAAATACTCGAATATTTGTGCTGAAATTAATGTTCCCTCACAAACAAGAAAAACTTTTCTGTGATTATATCTTATACTTTAATTTTTTTTAATTTCTTCATTAACTTTTTCATGGATTTATGGTATTTTTTGTTGGTATTTTTCCTTCTTTTCTTTTTGTTTATTCAATTTGATAAACACACACACATATATATATATAGTTTCACTGTATAATCTTTATATATATCTCTTGTCCTTCTTGGTAGTTCTATGTGTGTATTTGATAGCTCTATGTGTGAGGTTTGTATGCAATTAGATATTTAAATTATTAATTCGGTATTGTACCTTGTGATTGGTTGTGAGGTATGTCTTGATTGATCACACCCCTATAAGACATGTACAGAGGAGCGCTCTTTAGCCTATGAGTAAGTGCCCCAATAGGCACGAAACGTTTTACGCCTACGTTTACTATGTCCTAATAAACATTTTTGTATTTTTATAAACTTTTGATTGATTTTTTGGAGGGACTCACATTCATTGGTTTTCTAATAGTAGGTTTACCTCAGGAATCCATAAAGTACACATTCTGCCAAATCCAAAATGGGTAACCATGTCTTTCTACTCCCAATTACCAAACAAAGCTTTTCTGAACATAGTGGCTTCTGTAAAACTTCGGAAAAATCACCTCAAAACTTTCATTTTGCAAGTTTTTCTCTTCCGCATAGCATTGGGTAGCAAGAAAAACCATCCTAAATATGAATATGAGGGGTCCACTGAACAGTTTGATACCCATTGTGCATAGAATTACCAAAGTAGCTGCCATTGAGACCCCAAATTGTCCCAGAACTCATTCAACTTCTGAATAATCAACACATTTACTGCATTTTTTGGGGGTAAAAACACATGAATAAAATTCATTAACCCACCAAAACCAATATATGTTTGGAAAGTACACATTCTGGTGAATCCAAAATGGGTAACCATACCTTTCTACTCCAAACCAGGGATGGGCAAATTTTTTCGCCTAGTTTCGCCACGGAAATGTCGCCCATAGACTTTAATGGGCGTTGGCGACTTTAATTAGCATCTTTTCTCCCAATTAGCATTTGGTGCTAATAAAACCACTAAAATCAGCGCTTTTTTTCTGCCTTGAGAAGTCAGAATCATAGGCTGATTATTTTGGGTTGGCCAAATAGGTTTTATTAAAATTGCCAAAAATTCATTATAATGGCTAAAAATGTTATGTAATCATGGAAATAACATACAAAAGGTATTGCACAATCTCAAAAATTAGGGTTCGGAAAAATGGAATTCTTGAATAAAATAAATGGACAAATGGTCTATATGCCGCATAACTACAAAGAAAGCACCACAGGGGTGCAGAAAGGTTTGTGTTGGGTATTAAGAGAGAGACCTTTCTACATGTCTTTATGATAGAGCCAGTAAGGTTCTGCAGAAATGTCTTTCGTTTCCGATTGCCTTTTCACCACTTTAATATGAGCTTCGTCCCATGGAAACAGTCAAAAATTCTGTACTGATTTATAAGTGACCAAGCTTCTGCTCTCAGCAAGCTAGCTATATGCAGGCTTTGTGGCAGGGTTTTTTTTTCCGGTTTTCTTGAATACAGCTCTAAATGAACATCCAGACATAGGGAGCACAAGCCAAACATCTATTTGTCCTAACTGTCCATCATAAAACTAACTTCGACACAAACTTGCGTTTAGAAACAGATGTTGGGGAGGGGGATAGCAAAGAATAATTTGACTATTTCAGAAACAGCACAGAATATTTAATTGAATATATATTTTTTTGTTCAGTTTTCTTAAATCTTAAAGGGGAACTCCACAAAAACACTAGTTTTTGAAAATTAAACAATTTCAAGCAACTTTGCAATATACATCATTTAAAAAATATGCAGACTTTTCATGATTTTTATTGGTTTCTGACAGTTCTCTAAGCCTAGCCCCCTGCTGATCTGTCTGACTACTTTGCTGAGCTGGCTGACTACTGTTACTTTGTATCAACAGCCATCTGTCCTTAGCCTGCATCCTCCAAACCCCACAATTCCCTGCACATGTGATTTCAATAAGGAACATCACAGTGCAATGCATTGTGGGTTATGTAGTTCCTGCATGCTGTCTGTAAGCTGTGGAGAAGTTGTTACAATCTGTAACATCAGTGTTTAGTCCCTCCTTCCCTGCCAGGATTTTAAATGATGCAGAAAGTGAAAAACTGTTAAACAGCTGGATTTCAGCATAGAAAATGGCATTTATTTATACTTTTTGAAGAAACAGGTAACTGTGATGGGTATATTAGGGGTTTCTGTGTTATGTGGGCCTTGGTTTGGAAGCTGGAATTCCCCTTTATATATAATCAATGATAAATAGTATTGATAAAAGTCCAACATGCTATTCCTGGTCTGTGCCAGGCCCATTTTCAATAAAGACAGTTGTGGAGTGCTGCCCAAGAGAGATTGAGTCTATAGATCTGGTGCTTGTGACTGTAGTGGGAGGAGCACTCGATTGCAAGTTGCCTTACGTGATGTGCTGAGTGTTAGCTGTGTGCTCTAATAACAAAAACAAAACGTTTTTATAACATATTTAATTTTTGCCTTCAGAAAAAAGTTAACACATGATTTCAACATTAAAACCATCACAACTTTTCCTTACTGAAATCTAATGTTCTACATTGTTAATATAATAAGTCACTGAACAGATGAAACACAACATAAGTTGACAGAAAATGAATTTAGGTTGATTGCTGCATGCAAAACCGTCAACAATGACTCTGTAAACAAAACTCTTGAAAGATTTTTGATTCATACAATTAAAGCGAACAGAACATTAATGCTAATGGTGCAGGTAGCATTTTCTCCTCCAGTAAGTATATGACAACTGTGCTGCCAGTCATTCGCTGGAACGGGAAACTGTCAGCAAGAGGAGCGTATTAGGGAGGAAATGGACATGTCACCCTGCTGAAAGGTGAAGGCCAATCAAGTCAATGTTTTGCAGCACAAGTCTGAGACATGCTTTTCTCCACTAGCAGAAATATACTGGTGAATTTGCCAGTAGCATAAATTGAATGTCTGCAGTAAAAGAAAAATGCATAACAATGCAGTTCCACTCACAAAACATCTTAGCCTTTTGGTATTATTATATATGGTATCTGCTATCTTTAAAAAAAAAAAACAGCAAACTAATAGAGATGCTAAAGGCTGCCACTGGTATGTGGTTTTTTTTTTTTGCATAATAACTGGAATAAAGAAGAAATTCTAAAAATATACAAGTTGATACCAACAGTGAGCTAATGCATTTTTCAGAATTTAGGTTAGTGTTGGACATGTGTGATATCCACCAGCAAAATATGGCATTGTCAATTTAGATGTTATCACTTTAGCATCATATCACGTTTCAAACTATAACAATTTTTGTGTTCTTTTAGTTCATTTAAAAAAAAGTCTGTCTGCATTTAAGTTTGAGTTTATTGCAACTTGTTTCAGATTGTTACTTTGACATTTTAACTCATTATAGTTTATTCGCTGGACACGTGAGGGCTCCAAATGTGAAGTGCAAAATACATTGTCATTTGTGGCTAAAGCTCTGTAACCTGTTTGTATGATCTCACAACCATCTTTTGATGAACAATCTGCAATTCATATATATTTTCCTGTCTTCTACAATGTTGAATCTACCAGTGGATTCAATTCCCATTGACAAGCTGAATAGCACTGAATAGCAACAGCAGCTTCCCTCTCTATATCCATCAGGATCAAACTATGCTATGGTATCCTGGAATTAAAGACTTGATTTAACTTGAATCACTTGTTTGTATTCCCTGAATCTTGGGGGTTGGATGATGTATTTTGGGACAGAGCATAGCAAAAACAGTTTAATACATAGTTGGTAGGTGTGCAATCTGAATCTTTAAAAAATTATTTCTGAAACAATATAGGAAATGAATAACTGAGGAGCTGCACTGCGGATACACTAAAAAAAGCACATGCTCTGCCTTGTAGTTGTAATGGGCAAAAAATAAGTTATATATTTATAAAATTGTATATGCCTTATCTGAAAACTGGTAAGGTAAAAATCAAAGAAACCCCCCTTTTTTCAGCTACATTAAATGGCATTAGGGCCTTTCGACACGTTCACTAGGATCAAGTTAGACCAGTGGTACCAATAACTTCTCAATATCAGTTTAGTGAAGCCTTTTATAGTAGTTGTATTGCGGAGAATGGAAAAAGGGGGTCAATTAGACCAATCACAACTATCACTTGAGAATTCAACCCTTTAAGAAAAAAAACCGTACCCCCCCCACCCCACGTATATAAGTATATAATTTATACTTACCCTTGGTGCTGATTCTGGCATCAGAGTTCCATGCAGTCATCTTCTGGGTCTTCGGCAAGCTGAGTGGGAGATCGGCATGTTGGTGCATGCGCAGTTGGAGCAATTTGCTGGTCTGCAACAACTGCGCATGCGACGAAACTCATAAAAATTGCAGAAGCGCCGGAAGAAGACACGAAGACCAGGAAGATGGCTGCGTGGAACTCCGATGCCAGAATCTGCACCGAGGGGTAAGTATAAAGCATGGAGCATTTCCCCGGGGGGGTGGGAAGTTAGGCTGGGGGGAGGGAGGTCTCCTTGGGGTGGGGGGTACAGCTTTTTTTCTTAAAGGGTTGAATTCTCCTTTAAGACTACAATATCAGTATGTTAAAGTTAACAAACTGTATTTTGCCAATACATGTAACATATGCCTCTTCATTTCCAGGTATTAAGCTACCTGTATGGTTAAATTCCACTTCAATTCAACATTGAAATGGTTAATGGGATGCAGCAGACGATGTTCTTATTATCCAGGTAGACAGAAATGAAATATGGCCATGACAGAATATTTAAGCTGGCTATACCTACCCTGATATGGTCGGGTCAATTTCAACCATACTGCTAATTACGCAGTCCTGGTTGATCAAGGATTTCGATTGTGTGCCCAAAAAAAGTGAAGAGACGCTGCATATTAACTTCATATTCTGATCATATTCATATTCTGATGCAGTTGGTCTGAATGTACGGAACAATACAAATGAGGCCATACACATATATGCCCCTTGTACAATACCGTTTACAAATACTTTAAACATGCCAAAGAAAGCAACAATTCCTTAGAACACCACTGTTATAACACAACAAAAGTTAATTTTACTGTGCAATTTTCTTCTTTTCTATTCATCTGAGCGAAGTAGTTGTCAATATATAATGGCTGGTTTTGAAATGATAAATGTAACCTTCAATGCAACCGATATTTCCGTGGCATATGTAAGTGTTTAGAAGGGGATCTCCACCCAAAACTGTTTTGCATTGTTGTAGTTCTAAACAGCCTTTTAACATACATTAAACATTTTCAGTGTTTTGTTTTATTGCAAATGTAATTGCGACTGAAAGCAGTATCTGTCTCTCTCTTTTCTGTGGCTCTTAAAAATGTAGCAGAATTGATCCTCATACAGGTCATCCTGGTTTCACGAGTCACAACCAGTACCGCAAATGTAGAGGAGGAAACCAACTGACAGAGCTTTCAATAGCAATTATAAATACTGTAAGCTTAAAACAAAGGAACATTTTTAATGAAGGTATATTGGAAAGTTGATTAAAATTCCATTTTCTTGTACTATGCAAATGAAAAAAATAACAGCATTTGGTTTTTCTTTAAAACGCCACAACAGAATTAAAACGTACAGAACTGGCGCGTTAACATTTACATTTGAAGGTACATTTTATAAATCCAACAACACTAAAAAAAAGTGAAATGGAACTGCATATTTGTCATAATAGTAAACTGCAAACATTCTTAAACATAAATAAACAACAAACTTCCTAAAGATATCACAGCTTTGGAAGCAAGTGCATATACCTAAAATTAATAAACTGAATAAATATTTTACAAATAAAAGATTTTCAGCACTTGCAAGTACAAGTAGAAGAAGATTAAACAAACGGTTTAAGTTACAGGCTTATCTTGAGAAATAAGAAGCTTGGTTAGAGACATAAAGTTGCTGTCCCATACTGCCTCCGTTAGTCATAGAAACATTTTGTGACGATGGGTAGCCGGAATAGGAGTGCGATTTTGGTGTATATGGGAGGACACCTGACGTTCCAGATGTGGCAGCAGTGCTTGGCAAAGAAATATTTTTGGCTGAACTATGATGGGAACTGTAACCTGAAAACAAATAAGACAATTTATTATACACCTCAAATGAATTAGCAAACAAAATGTTTAATATTTTATACAGAGCCTATTAAAGTAGTGTATCCTAACAGAATATTTCCTTGTTGAGGAGATACAAGTTCTTGTGGGTCTAACCTCAGGCAAATACCTTTCTACACTGACACAGAAAAACACAAGTAGCCTTGCCAAAAAGTTAATTTGACCTCACAATCAACAAGATATAACCATAATTAATTGATCTGATTTCTTCTCTGAAACTTTTTCCATAGATGGGTGCCAACCCCAATGCTTCTTGTTACTGGACAAAAAATGAGTGCCATAAATATGTTTACAAATCAAGATTCAAATTCCCATGGAAAATCCCACTCCCCCTATTAGTGAAGGTAAACAGAGGTCATTTTCCTGGTGGAGCTCAAAAAATGACCTGCCTGCCATTTTCAAGTGCAGTGAGGGATCAATTTTTTACCTAGAAAATGTAGTGTTTAATTGTTAGGGATTCTTCTCGCCTTCCATACTTTTAAAGTAAAAAAAAAAAAAAAAGTATCACTAAAAATTAAAAAAACGAAAGTCATGATTTTCTCCAACAACAGTTTTTATATTATAGTAAGTGCATATAAAGTACAGATGTGGGATCTACTATATGTTGAGCCCTTTCAAACAAAATAGAGAGGTACAGTCTTATAATTGGGAATAAAAAAATAAGTTAGAAGGGAGGGGGCGACATTAATTATCTACAAGCAATGGAACTGCAAAAATCAACAGAGCATTGAGAATTTCCTCAAGTACATAAATGGTTACAAATAAGGAAAGCATTAAAAAAAGATCAGTTGGACAGACAGGCAGGTGATAAGACAAAAATGTTTTGCTTTATTTCAGTTTATGCTTACTACTCCGAACCCGGGTCTAAGAAGAGATTAACTACTTGATTCTATACTTTCTATGTGAATCCCTAGCAGTGAGTGGCTCACATAGCAGCTATGGCAGAGAAAGGGTTAAACAAGATAAAAAAATCCTAACAAGGAATCAAACTAGGGTACATGGCAATTATGTTTACAGTTCTCTGTTTCCAGAAATGCTCTCCATGGAGGACTGTGCTTGCATTTTACCTTTATCAGTTTGCTTTCATTTATAAGTGAGCTTGTAATGCTCTGCAGATCAAAACGGGTGGTTTGGGGTTGGGATTTGTTGAGGCACACATTCCTAGTTGAAAGTGGCTGGGCACTTTGGCTTATGATATACATGTTAATATTCCAAATATATCAAGAAAGTACTCACCTAAATGTATTAGTGTAAACTGAGCTGCCAGTTCTTTGGCATCTTCTACAGTTGTGCATAGTTTGTCTGGCATAAAGTAGCTGTTGGTGTTACCTGTAATGGCGGGCACTACAACCTTATAAACCAAGAGCATTTTCCCATCTTGACTTGTAGTGGAATACAAATAATATTCAGGAGGTGGACAATTATTTTGGTTACAGACATACTCCAGGTGCATCACTGCGGAATGGAAATTATTTATCTTCAACGAATACAAATTAATTGGCGTTAATTTTGTTCCGGGAAGACGAGGATAGGTGCACCTTTCTGGTTCTAGGATTGCTGGACTGTTTTGATTATTCAAAAAGACTGGCAGACTTGAACACATATCAAGAGCCTTCTGGGACCCTTCTTTACTTGCAAAATTCAGTAGGCATTCAGGATTAGGATTCAGTTGACTATTTCCATTTTGCCTCCAGGCTGCTTCTTTATTCACTGGTTTTGCCAGTGTTACTTCTATCCTTGCTCCATCAATGCACTTTCCATTCATTAGTGACATAACAGTAATGGCATCATCTCGGCTGAAAAAGTGCACAAAGGCGTAGTCTCGTATTTTTTTCACACGTTCAACAGCTCCTGGTTTGTATTTGTTGAATTCAGCTTTAAGTGTTTCCTCGGTTGTCGATATCATTAGGTTTCTAACATACAAAACCTTTACTCTCTGCATTGTTTCTTCATCAACTTCTTTCTCTGGATCTGCCCAGTCGACTTGTATTGTGTGTCCCCATAACTGGAACGTTCCTGAATTACAAGTAGAAGATTACTTTGTAACACGAGAATAAGTAGTGATTAACAATCTAGTAACTGTATGTAACCCAAAATAATAATCACAACTGATGGAAATTTCAGTATCAGTTTGTAGATGTAGATTATATAAGTGCATATATGTTTTTATAACTTTCTTTTTATTGAGATTTTGTAATTTTTTTCCATAATAAACAAAAAGAAAATAAAGAAAAATGAGTTCAAGTGTTTAAGAATTACACATTGGCTTCTTGCAGGTATTGTGCAATATAAATGGAGCAATATCCATATACAATTCCAAGTTTACATATAAAAAGAAAACGTCTTTAACCAATTGGGCACAATGCTATCGTTTCTAGGTGTGGCAAATTGAGCAACTCTTCTGCTTTGCCCCTTCCTAGAGGTATGCATGCCATTGTTATATATGATTAGGGTTCTGATATTGGCTTCCGTGGCTTTCTCTCTATCCTTCGCCTCGGGCATGGTGAGATCCTATATACCTCATATCTCTTGAATTTTGCCCTGATTTATCCAGAAACAGTAGGCAATTTAACATTTGACCTGAGTGTAGAAAACACATTACATTCCCGAGTCGGTAGACTATGTTATTTACATCTATCCCACCAACTGGGTTATGTCCCAGTTGTTCCTGACTTTATTGAAAATATCTATACTGTCATTTCCGAAAGCCGTCAGGTGCTCCATCCTACTTATATTACGGACTTTCTCCAGGAAATCTGCTTCTGAAGGGGGGCGGGGAAGGTGCTTTTCCATTTCCCAGCTATAACACATCTGGCCGCAGGATTGAGTTAGCTAGTTTTTGGGTTGGGTTATTTAACTTGGGAATTTTCTTTCCCAATATAAATATTAGAGGGTCTGTTTGTGGTTCAATCATTAGTGTCCTAAGTTAGCTATTGTCTCACCCTCTCCCAGAATAATTAAGTGCATATATGTTATCGTAAAGCAAATACTATTGTCCGGTCCCATAATTATAAAAGGGTATGGTTTATGTGCAAATCTGTCAACAGTAAATTATTTTGTGCTGCATCACATTCATCCAAGCAGTTGTATATATAAGTGATAAATGCAATCTTAGCCGTTTCACCCCAGTTCAGACTCTCTGTTCACATATAGCAGCCATACAGCAAGCATTGTGAATTTCCAGGCTTCAGTTCCCCACTAAGGGAACTTCCTTCGTTACAATTAACGGCAGTGCACTTCTCTGATAGAAATGGATAGCAGGTCAGGCACTGTCTGGAAAGAGGCCGTTTAATAGATCAAAAAACAAACAAAACTGAATACCAATTTAAAAGTTGTCTATCTGTAATAAAATAAAAGGTTATATGGTAAATTTCCCCTTTAAACTTGTTTTGCTTTTTCATTCAATTGCTGATTTTAATTGCGCATCTCCTCTATAAATTAAGTTACTGCGACTTAACTAAATTCCAAAGAAGAGATGCAATAAACACCAGGCAAAAGAAGTGTGAGTTGAAGTTTCAGGTATATTTAGATATCCAAAGGACACCTCTAGAGTCTAGATAAAAAACCTACATACTGTATATGCTGCAGCATATATACAGGTATGGGACCAGTTATCTGGAAACCTGTTTTTAAAAATGATTTCCTTTTTCACTGCAATAATAAAATAGTACCTTGTACTTGATTCCAACTACGACATAATTACTGGAGGAAATATTATTTTTTAGCAGACTTAACATATGGAGATCCAAATTACAGAAAGATCTCCTATCTGGAAATCCCTGGGTCCCCAGCATTCTGGATAACAGGTCCCATACTTGAACTGTGATCATGTTTTTAACACAATGTTACCTGGAATGAGCTTTCTTCGTGCCATTGCAGCCGCTCTGTGAGATTCATACTCCACAAAAGCAAAACCACGATTTTTTGTTTTATCTGTTGCACTAGGATACACAATAACATCGACTACTCCTTCTGTTACTTTAATCATTTCATCCAAAATTTCTTCTTTTCTCTTTTCCTTTGGGATAGAGCCAATAAATAGTCTGCAGTTGTCTAAACTCACACAGACTCCAATAAACTTTCCTGGACGAATTTCATAATTATTTAGAATCCGAATAGCTAGCAGGGCTTCTTCTTTGTTTGTGTACATGACAAAAGCATACCCTCTATTCTCACCACTAAATTCCATCATCAACCTAAACTCATATATTTTTCCAGCCCTTTCAAAAACAGGAACCAGTTCATCTTCATACATATCACGAGGGATTTTTCCTACAAACACTTCACAGCCTCGTGGAGGTGGAGGTCCTTCCCAACCTAGAGAAATGAAACATGAGTCAGTAGTTCTAGTAAAACAAATGGATAGATAATTTTGAAATATTGATTCTAGCATACATAGAAAACATACATTTTTCAACAGGACACGTTTACAAAGCAAGAGCAATGTGCAAAATTCATAGTATGAGCCCTCATACCTTAGTACAGGTACGAGTCCTGTTATCCAGAATGCTCGGGGCCTGGGGCTTTCTTGATAAAAGGATCTTTCTGTAATTTGGATCTTCATAATTTAAGTCTGCTAGAAGACCCAGAAGATGGCTGCATGGAACTCTGATGCCTGAATCTGCGCCGAGGGTTAAGTATAAAGTATGGGGCATTTCCCAGGGGCAGTTGGGCTGGGGGTACGGGTTTTTTTATTAAAGGGTTGAATTCTCCTTTAAGCTGGCCATACATAGGGACGTTGCCAAACTAGCAGATCTCTCCCCGGTATCCCCATCTTGAGGTGGGCGATATTGGGCTGATCCGATTGTGAGTCCTATGGCCCAACAATAGGATCACAACAAGGAGAATACGGGCAGTTGGATGGAGGGCCACTTCAATGAACCGATGCGGTCTTCGATCCAACAGGATTTTTAAACTTGCCTAATTGACATCTGTCCGACTTTCAGCCAGATATCTTCAGGGAAGCCCGTCAAGCGGGCCCCAATAAGCTGCCGACTTAATCTGACGGCAGTTTATATCTGCCTGTGTATGGGAGTCTTTACTCTCAACTAACAGGTAAAGGCAGTCTGGCTCAAGTACAGCAGTAGACTATGTATAACTAGGAAGCAAAGAGCCAAAATCGGATGCTAGCTGACATTGGCTGCAACTTTGTACCCTGACTTCCACAGTTGTTAAATTGCCACAGGCCTCTGATCTCCGTTTCAGAGCACAGATAACTGTGCCCCCCCCCAAGAATACAGCTCTGCCTGTGTTTACCAGTGTTGTATTTATAAGAGAATGGACAGTTAGGGCATCCCCTCCCTGAACCGGCACTCCTGCCACATTCCTAGGTATCTCTCCATGCCATATGCATGTTGGGCAACAAACTGGTCGGAAGAACTTTGATGTTGATATACAATGTTTTTATTTGTACCCAAGTACATTTGGGATATAGAATGCAGTAAAATAGAAGTTTGGAGTCACAAATAGCATAAAAACTACTAACTTTAGAAAGGCTTTGCAAAATGTGTACTTTCCCTTTGTATATGGTTAGCCAATAACTAGGTAAACAAATACCCCAGTAAGGTTGCTCCATGTTATTGGTATTAATGAAAAAAACAGGAACAAGTCTATCAGTTGTGAACCCAAGAATCAGAGCAAAACGCTAAAAAGGTGATTATAGAATGGCCAACTCTAAGCAACTTTCCAATTGGTCTCCATTATTTATTGTGCCTTGTTTTTCTGACCCTTTCCAGCTTTCAAAAAACAATTTTTTTTTTCAAAAAACATGCTCTTTATGGCTACAAATTTATTGTTATTGCTTCTTTCTATTACTCGTCTTTCTATTCAGACCCTCCCCTATTCATATTCCAGTCTCTTATTCAAATCAGTGCATGGTTACTAGGGTCATTTGTATCCTAGCAACCAGATTGCTGAAATTGCAAACTGGAGAGCTACTGAACAAAAAGCTAATTCACTCAAAAAACACGAATAATAGAAAATGAAAAACTATCACAATTTGTCTCAGAACACCACGCTCTTCATCATACTAAAAGTTAACTCAAAGATGGATAACCCATTTAACGCAGCTATAGAAAGCCCTGCACGAAACATGGATAGTGTGTAAATCAGTTAAGTTTAAAAATCGAAACTACACTATGTCAAACAAGCTGCTTACCAGGAGGAGGGCCACCAAATTTCCTCTGTCCGTTTTCTTGAACCATGCTGTAACCGGTCTTTTCCATCAATGCAAGCAAAGCTGCTTCATTCTGAACACCAATTGCAATTTTGCTGCACCCATTAAACATATCTGAATCCCCTTTCATGTCTCCAAAATCATCTATGACATTTAGAAACAAAAAAAATATAAAGATTACCATTTAATATGCATTACATAAGAGTATTCTTTTTGTCCAGGTAATTTACTTTGAACAAAAAAATAACCCCCGATGCTGCCTCAATGAGAAAGTATTAATTGAAGGTCGTGGCACATAAGAGGGGGAAATGATATTCTACGTACCGGTATTTTCCTTTGCGGTTTAATAGGTTGCATTACTCACCAGAGAGTAGTCTACACTGCTTATAGAAGACACAGCAGAACCATATAGCTTCTATCCTTTTGTAAGCAAGGGTTAGTAATCTGTTTTTTTCTTTCACCATAGTGTTGATATTGTTGCACATAGTGTTGCACAGAATTTACAGTGAACCACAATGATTAAAGGAGACATGCAATGTCGGCCTCATTTGCTAGTATTATATTCCCCCATACTTTAAATAAATGCCCAAGAAATTTTTTTTTAAATAATGTTTTACTTAAAAATGTCACTGTATCTTGAGGAACTTCGTCGGGGACAGCTGTAGGACCACCTTTTTATATATATTCTACTGGATACTGACAAGAAAAAGTATACCACTCCAGGAGCAGGTGCGTCCCCAGCTGTTATAGAATAGGAACCCTTAACCTTAGTTGGCATTTGGAGACAGATGGAAAACCACCTTCTGATATGTACTTTGATCTGTATCACTTTCTCCCAACCTTTCTGCTTTCAAAAGATCTTTATAAACTAAAATTTATTTAGAGAAGCTTACCTTCATTCTGATTAGCTACCGAATGCAATAACATATGCTACATCTCTCATCTTGCTTATTTTTCCGATCTTACCCACTTCCACAACTTGTGTCTCATCCCCTTCCCCTTTTAGATGGTAAGCTCTTTTGAACAGGGCCTTTCTCACCTTCTGTACCAGTACTGGTGGCTATGTGTGTAATTCTGTATGCTCTAAGTATGTAAATCATGTGATTTCTTTGTATAAACACATTTATTTTACAGTGCTGCACAATACATGATAATAATAATAATATGAAATAATTACATGTCAGTCCTGCCCCCCCCCCCACCCCCGTTATAGAACAAGAACTGCACACACACTTACTTTGTGGTACTTCATCAGGGACAGCCGGAGGGTCACTTTCTAATATGTGCTATTGAACACGGACAAAAAATCATTGTCCTGTGAAAAATTTAAGACTATCTATTTACAACTGTATATTAGGAGATGGCCCTTCAGTTGTGATTAAATCACAATTTGCTCAATCTAAGGTTGAATGGAGTTGTTGGCGGCAGGTAGAGGGCCACACCAGAGTATACAAGAACTACTGCTTTGAGATTGGTATAAACAGTATAAAATATGCAAATAAAAGTGCTGGGAATGAGATCTAATGTCTCAATAGAATTTAAGCTACAGGGAGATGCTGCAGATTCTCTAAAGATGGGAATATATATTATAAAATCCACTCGTTTGCTGATTTGCACCTTGATCTGATGGAAAAACCAAACCTGCCCAATTTTCAGCCAGATATCAATCCATACATGGGCAGATAAGCTGCGGAATCGTTCTGAGGGGCAAATCTGTCCTTGTATGGACACCTTAACTGACCTGCAGTAAAACTAGGACACTTTTAATCTGGCTGATAGTAGACAGACACAGAGCAGGACTTAGACTGGGAGCAGGGAGATGTGGCAAGGGACTTAGTAAGACTTAAGGTGGCCATAGCCAAACGAGCGGATCTCTCTCTGATATGCCCACCTTGAGGTGGGCAATATCGGGCTGATCCGATCGTGGGCCCTAGGGCCCAACGATCGGATCCTAACGAATGGGAACGAAAGGTCGGATTGCGGGACTGCATCGACGAACAGATGCGGCCGCGATCCGACGGGATTTTTAGTCCCATCCGATCAGGGAAGCCCGTCGAGGGGCCCCATACACGGGCCAATAAGCTGCTGACTCGGTCTGTCAGCAGCTTTTATCAGCCCGTGTATGGCCACCTTTAGAGTAGAGACATGGGGGGAGGGACTTTATTTGCTATTGCAGTTTGCTTGTCAATGTCACTCACTGACATCACCAGGTTATGTTAATGAGGAAGACCCTCCTGCTAGACCAGGGGTCCCAATCTTTTTTTTTTACCCTTGAGCCACATTTAAATGTGGAATTGAAAAATAAGCACCTGCTTTGAAGCCACTGGAGCAACAACCAATGGGTTGTGAGAAACCTGTTGCTTGTGATCACTGTGCTAGACCATCCAGGAGCCCTGACAGATCTAAGCTTTCTTGCTGTTATCCCTAATTGGCAACACATACCAATCCCTCAGTGGAGACTATGCAAACCAGCCTGGCTGCCTTACACCTCTGACACAGGTCTAACCTTTTACTATGTGCTCCTAACCATAGCCAGCCTGTACCCACTCAGGGTATCCCCATGCTAGCTCCTACTTACCTTTTAAGTCCAACTTGTCCACCCTTAAAGGAGAACTAAAACAGTAGGTAGAAATGTTGTACATTATGTTTGGGGCTTCTGTACCAGTCCTTTAGCAGTAAAGATATGTGTCTCCAAATATGCTCCAGTAGCTCCCCATCTTCTTTTCTACTGATTCACATACTCTGTGCTGCTGTCACTTACTGAGCTTAGGGACCCACTCACAATGTACACATAGAATAGAAATGTCACAATATAAGACTGATAATTAGGTAATTAATACAGATAATTACTACATGGCAGCACAGAAACCAGTGCAATTATCATCAGAATTTATTAATCTGCCCTGTAGCATCAGCTTATATCACAGACCAACCTTATTTTCTGCTGGATAATTAGTGACGACCCCAAAGCTTAGCTTTTCAACAGCTGCTCAGAGCCCACTGAGCATGTGAGTGTCGCAGACACTTTCCAAGATGGTGACCCCCTGTGACAAGTCTGAAGTCCTGGATCATTGCTGCTATTGACAAGCTGAAACATTACGCTGGTGCAATAAATTCAGTTTATAGAATATGGCATTTTTAGCCCTATTTTTTTTAGGGTTTAGTTCTCCTTTAATGCTATTAGGCCACGCCTCTTTGCCACCCCCTTCTATGGGCTCTAGGTTTTAGGACCTCCCCTCTCCTAGAACATTCCCAGTGAAATCCAGGGGTTGTTGCCACTAAGAGACCAAAGCAGGTATCACATGTAGCCCTAACATTACATTAAATCTGTGTGTATAAACATGAATCATAATTTCATGGATCAGGCCTGGAGCAAAGCAACTGCGTTTTCGCTCTTTCCATGAACTTCAGGTGACAAAGTGATTAGTATCAGGAAATACATGTGCCTGTTGCTCTATTGAGATGACCATGTATGTAAGTGACAAATCTGAAACCAGAACTTGATTGACTGAAGCAACTCGGCATCTCTCAACATGGCCCCACACCTGATACTCATATTCAGTAGCAAAAGTGCCAATCTCAGGGCGCCATGTTGCTTCAAGGCCTTACCTAAGCCTTTTGACTATTATTACTCACCAAATATATTATTTCCAATTGAATTCATTGCAGTGCCGGAAATCAGCAGCCCCTCAGGCCTACAATTCTGATGCGATCTCTTAACTCTCAACTACGTACTCCAAAAGCTTCGCCTATTCACAGGCTCCCGAGCCCCGCCCACTCACTGGCGCACTACCCCAAAGGCGAGTCCCGCAGGACTTTTTCTTTTCTCGATGAGTGATTGGAAAACTATCAGCCAATCATTGAAGCGAAGACTTGCAGAAGTGATGCGGAAGTGCGTTCATTTGCGTCACTTGAACGCGTTATGTACCTGCAGGCCTTATCTGAGAAACAATCTCTGCCTTGCCGTTTTGATATAAAAAAGTCTGCAATTCAAAATAATAAAAATGTGCAAAAACATTTTCATTACATATACTCTTCATTTTCTTCACATGCAGGTGTTTGTTATAAGTGGATGTGCCACATCATTAAAGAGAACTCCATTAGGGCCTTAAGTAACAGTGCAGACCTCTATGAGGTACATGAGAGGAGAAGAAAAGCATACCTCCCAACATTTTGGAAGTAAAAAGACCACACCCCTTTCTGTGGCCACACCCCCTAATTACCATGTTTGTTTTACAAAATTTGGCAGGTTATGAAAGTTTGAAAATATTTCTCCTTATCTAAACTGTGTTTTTGTGTCTCAAAATTGTTACAAAGTATCTTATTTGCACCTGTTAGCTGTTCTGGGCTCTCTGCTAAAAGCCAATTAAGTGAGAAACTTTGTTTCTTTTTCTGGCTGTTCAGTGCATAGAAAAGAGGGACTTTCCAGTACAAATGAGGGACTGCGGGTTGAGCTGTCAAAAGAGGGACTGTCCCTCCGAAAAAGGGACAGTTGGGAGGTATGGAAAAGGACTGACTCGTATAGCTGCACCTTCCCATCTCTTAATCCAATAGCTCAATTATGAAAGTCAAAGTTAAAACATAACCTTTAATAAATAAGTTAAAGTAGTCCAAAAAAAATAGATTAAAATAGAGGAAGGGAACAGGGAAACCAAATGACTGGCAGTATATACAATTGTTGTGAGAGCGGGTGTCTGGTGTGCCTAACTGGTGTGCGTTACTGCATCAAGGCACAATTAATGTCACAGCCAATTAGATCTACCCCTTGTTTCCATGTCATTCACCAACTAGGGTTACCACCTTTTCTGGAAAAAAATACCGCCCTTCCTATATTTTTATGGTTTTTCCCTATAACTAACATCAAGCAACATTTTTACCGGCCTGTAAAATAGTGGTCAGGTGGCAATCTTATTACCAACCCCTTCACCCACATCACACCCCTCCCGGTTTTGTGGATAAATACATACTTCCCAACTGTCCCGTTTTTAGAGGGACAGTCCTTCTTTTGACAGCTCAACCCGCAGTCCCTCGTTTGTACTGGAAAGTCCCGATTTTCTCTGCACTGAACAGCCAGAAAAAAAAACACAGTTTCTAACTTAATTGGCAGAGAGCCCAGAATACGTAGCAGGTGCACTTAGATACATTTGTTACAATTTAAGATAAGCAAATAAGGAATTGTAACAATATAAGATAACAGGTCCCTTGGCAAAAGTTAGACTCACAGCTTAAAGGGCAATTCACCTTCATTAGCAAAACTGTAATAACAGAAAAAAAACACAGAAATATGTTCAAACTTTCATAACCTGCCAAATTTTGTAAAACGAACATGGTAATTAGGGGGTGTGGCTACAAAATGGGCATGGTCAAAAAATTGCCGCATTACTCGCAGCAACTTTTTTGTCCCTCTTTTTATTTCCAAAATGTTAGTAGGTATAAAATAAATGCCCCTTGTTAAAGTAACGCACTGGTATAATAATAAAATATATGGCTAGTGCTCCCTACTACATATTTTCTACTTTATGGGGCACAAGTTGGCCCTCCAGAAAACCAAAATAAACACTTTGTGTTCCTTTAATACAGGAGTATTTCTGACTTGGATTTCAGATGTCTGACTTGTTTAGATACAAAAAAATGAGTGCAATACAGAATTTCAATGCACTGCACCGGAAATAGATTTTAAGGTCAAAAAGGCTAAGGCATATGTAACAAAGTAAGCTAACACAGACAATATCATTTAAAAGTGCACCGTATGACAAATTCAAAAAGAGTAACTATGTCTTTCTACTCCAGTCTAGAAGAAAGAATTCCACTTGCACTTAAAGGCAGATACAAGCCTTGACAAAGGGGTTGCACCTTTCTGTAAATTAAAGTGCAAGGGTATATCCCTGCATGTATCTGCCTTTGAGTGCAAGTGGAATTCTTTCTTTACGTTTAATTTTGAGGGTGCAGATCCCTCCTTCACTGTGCACCAGGCGCCTGGGATTGAAGGCCAGGGTGTGCGAACGGTTCTTCCCTTCTTTTTACCCCAGTCTACCAAACTGAAAATCTTAATCTTAAATTATAAAAATTGACTCTAAAGTTTACATATACGCCATCGCTTCCCCACTTGTTCTTGGGTACAAATATTGAAAATCATACCTTTGAATGCTGGAATCTTCTAAATATCTTAATGTCCAATATGTATTGGATTAGAAAAGTATGCATAGAAGATACACCAAAATAAAATTGTGCATGCATAGTTGCACAGCTAACACTTCGCTACTGCAAACATAAATGTCCACATTTTTAATCATTTTGCAACCATGCAGTTTACTACAGGATCTTGGCTACAAAGACAAAACATCATAAATATAAATGCCATGGGTCTTGCTACCCAATAATGCATAGGTTATCCCATATATATGTGGCATGTAGGGACTCAGTACAGGTATGGGACCTGTAATCCAGAAACCCGTTATCCACAAAGCTCCGAATTATGGAAAGGCCCTCTCCCATAGACTCAATTTTATCCAAATAATCCAAGTTTTTTTAAATGATTCTTTTTTTCTCTGTAATAATAAAACAGAACCTTGTACTTGATCCAAACTAAAATATAATTAATCCTTGTTAGAGACAAAACAATCCTAATGGGTTTATTTAATGTTTACATGGTTTTCTAGTAGACTTAAGATATGAAGGTACAAATTATGAGATCTGTTATTGGGAAAACCCCAGTTCCTGAGCATTCTGGATAACATATCCTGTATCTGTAATATATTTTGTTCATTTTAATTTTATTCATATACTGAAAGCACAGGGAACAGTAATTTAATTCAAAATTAGTAAATATATATTTTTACTCCAAAGTACCTGACTGCAAATAAATGCTAAACATGTGGACTGCTGAGTAAGCATTTCAGCTGTGGGTACTGCTGTATTAGCACTCAGAGTCTTAGTCCCAGGCATGGGAATTTACATGATGTGCTAGTTAAACTGACAAGGGCACCATCCTATAGCCCCAGGTATTTTACTTCTTAGTGTAGAAGGTGCTTGTAATGCCAGTGTTCACTGTATTTTTGTACTGAATGTGCTTGGGATATGTGTAACCTTATCCAACTATTGTTTATGTTGTATCTTTGTTTATATATTTATCAATTTTGTATGAATTTAATGGACATTATGGACATTGGACTAATTGTTCACTTTCATAAAATGTCCTAGTGTTTATTTCCTAAATTACTGCAGTTAGTGCTAATTGCTATGCTAATTTGTTAGGTATAAATATTTTTTCTGACCACTGATTTGTATGCTTGACAAAGGGGCGTGGCTCCAAAATATTGCACTTCTGCAAGTAAACGTGCAAGAGTTTGCCCTGCTGGACTTGCCCTTGTGTAATGGTGAATTTCTTATTATCTATACTTCTCAAAAGGGTGCTTATTCCACCATCACTAAGCACCAGGCTCTACATTTCATTGACTACAGTGTGCAAGCTAGGGTATGCAAGCTATTTTTTTCTTGTATTTCATTACTGGGGAGCGAGGCCCTGATGCCTCTCATTGTATATAATTTTTGAGTGCGAGTACCCAATATGCTTGCAGTTTCAATATGCACTGCTCTTAATGTGCATTGTTTTTGGTGTTTGAGTAGCCAATGCCTTTTTTTAATATAACATGCTTGAGTACTTACTGTCTCTCGTGGGTATAAAGTGTTTGGGGTTCCAGTGTCCATTGCCATTCAGTGTATATAGTTTAGGTGGCAGGAACCACTGCTTTCATTGTATTATATGATTTTGATAACATTTAGGGGCCCATTCATTAAGTTTGAGTGAAGGAATAGAAGAAAAAAAACTTTGAATTTCGAAGTGTTTTTTTGGCTACTTCGACCATCGAATGGGCTACTTCGACCTTCGACTACGACTTTGACTTCGAATCGAATGATTCGAACTAAAAATCGTTCGACTATTCGACCATTCGGTAGTCGAAGTACTGTCTCTTTAAGAAAAAACTTTGACCCCCTAGTTCGCCACCTAAAAGCTACCGCAGTCAACGTTAGCCTATGGGGAAGGTCCCCATAGGTTTGGCTATCTTTTTTTGGTTGAAGGATAATCATTCGATTGATGGATTAAAATCCTTCGAAATCGTTCGATTCGAAGGATTTAATCGTTCGATCGAACGATTATTCCTTCGATCGTTCGATCTAACTATGTGCGCAAAATCCTTCGACTTCGATATTCGAAGTCGAAGTATTTTAATTCCCCAGTCGAATATCGAAGGTTAATTAACCCTTGATATTCGACCCTTAATACATCTGCCCCTAAACATTTTACTCACTCTAATGTGCTCAATGTACCATTTTACTTATTCTCACTGGATACTATACCATTTCCCTTTTTTTGCGTTTATTTCATTCTTTACGTTGCATGAATGTAATTGTGTTAAACTTCCCCTGTTCCAGTTTTTGGAACTGGAAGGGTAGTTAACAGTGGGATTTCACTTTAGTTGCCCCTGATAATGCTATATGCCAAAACATATAACAGCCACAGTGCCCCTTTAAACTCTGCCTACCTTTCTGCACCAATACAACATTATGCTTGCTACTGTTTGCTCTTACCAAACAAGAGTGTCAATATCAGTTCATTCGATTTTCCCAGGGTTATATTTAATGCAGTATCATTTATCGTTATTTGCTGAAAAAGGATTGTGATAACATTGCTTTTCCTGCAGGTTCCAAGCACATTTAGACAGCGGATGACCTTCTCATTGCTTTGACAGACAGGGGGCCTGCAATAATGCAAGAGTAAGAGTGTCAGTGATAACAGGGATCAATTTCTCTGGATGACCTTCTTTTTGCCTCCACAGGCAAGGATTGCTGTATCAATATCATTATTAGTGTTTATTTTGCAGGCTCTTGCTCACTATGGAGCCTCCCCCGCTACAAAACAGGATTAGGTGTTTTGGGCTCATTTATTATGGGGCTGCCAACTGCACGACTTCCATGTAACTGCCTGGAGGAAAGTAGTGGCATTATTAAAAAAAATGTGATAATGCGAATAATTGTGAAGCAAAATGTTAGGAGTATTTCTGATTCATGATTCTTGCCTCTGTTACAACAGATTTTTCATTGACAGCACTTTTTCAAGGGTAATTTCACTAAAAAAACGTTTTTGGGGGAAAAAAAGAATTTTTCAAGATTTATTATGCCCTGAAGCTGCTAAAAGTCAGAATCCAAAAATACTCCTGCTAAAACCTGTCAATGTCACATAGAAGTCAATGCCAGAGGTTCCTATAACCATTTGATGTTTTTTACCTTCATGATTTTTGAGTTTTTTCAGTGGTTGCACTCGAAAACTCAATAAATTCGTGAGAATTCGAGTTTTTTCCCCGATTGCATTCAGTCGAGCATTTTACATTCAGGTTTTTTCATAAATAAGCAAACATTCGAGTTGTGAGTTTATTCGAGTTAGAATACATTGATAAATAACCAACTACCTGAAACTCAAGCAGAGCAAACTAAATTAAGAAGTAACCAGGAGCTGGAGTGGCTGGGGTGTCCTCACAACAATTAACAAAATTGTAAATAAGCCAAAATTGGGACTTAACCCCCAAAGACTTTTGCTGCTGGGTAATGCAATATGACAAAAGATATATCAATAGTATTAAAGGCAATATTTATTCACAACCATGCCATGAAAATATATATAAAATCATGTTAAAAACAAGCAGTACTGCATCTGAAAGGAGGGATCCCCCCCCTTGTTTGAGGTTCCTAGACTACACCACCTAATAAATGAAACCAGATGTAAGAAAAGGTGAATGGTGTGGACTTGAACTTAACGCTGTGTTGGTAGCTCAATAAAGTTCATGCTACAGTGTGTTAGTGAGCATAATAGACACTTTTTTAATGAGCATAACAAAGTCAGTAAACCAACGTGAATCCAGTTAGTCCGATGTTAGTGTGCAGGGGTTAATTCCCAAGTTGTAAATTCCTTGTGGTGCACAATAATTAATGTAGCGTGTTCCGTAAGATATATTCAACAGCTGAGGCCAACTGGCCCGTCAGGTTAAATGTCATTCAAAGTAATCTTACTGGTGCTGGTGTTGTCTAGTGTAGTATTTGAAACATAATTCATGGAGTTGAAGTGTAATGGCCCATGATCAAACATGTGTATAAGGCAGAAACAAACTGTTCAGTCCCGTTAGATGTTTGATAGGATAGCAATACTATTGATATACTATTGATAAATAACCCCCTTTATGTGTCTCTTAGACAGACTTATCATTATATCACCCTTTGCAAAATTTACAAAGCATTGTAAAATGCTTGACTACCTGAGAGCAATGAGGACTAATATATGAGCACAGAGCAATGGGTAATGTGCATTATTTGGATTCAAATCTCCTTGGTTTTACCCACAATGCATTGTTCTTTTCCAAAATTGCAGCAAAATAGTGGGCACCCACTAAGGTGAGTCTGCAAATTACTTGAATGACTTCTGGCGAATGGTGTTCATAATAACATTAGTGTCTGATTCACTTGGCACAAATATGTTCGCTATGGACGTAAGACGCTAAGAGAAATTATTATTCTGAATATTCAAACTCTCATTTGGCAAGAAGGCACATTTAAAGTGTACAACAATCTCCACTAGAGGGGAGTCTTTCACTGTGGTTCTGGTGGAGTTGAGGAGGAATCTTTAATATTAGAAAGAGGTTATTTGAAGGAAATAAAGTCACTTTCCCATACTAGGGTTGCAACTGCTATACCAATTGTCAGAATGGTGACTTTATTTCTGACCCAAGAACAAGTAAGTTCCTAGGGGCATAACTACAGAAGAAGCAGGCTCTGCGGCAGTTGTGGGGACTGAGAGTATAGGGGGCCCAGTGAGGCCCTAATTAATGAGCTATTTCAATATATCTTGGTTAGGTCAATTTGCCAATTCTTGGTGCCAAACTAAATTTATAATCTAATTATGCCACTGTATGCCCCTAACATTTGTTCCTAAGATTTGCAGTACACATGTGCTTTCGTATTTATTCTTTATCATATAAAATATCATCGAGAGCTCCAATATGTGGGTTACACAAAAAGTACTGCCAGCGAAATTTTTAGGGTACATAAATCAGTGCTTAAAGGGATACTGTCATGGGAAAACATGTTTTTTTCAAAACGCATCAGTTGATAGTGCTACTCCAGCAGAATTCTGCACTGAAATCTATTTCTCAAAAGAGCAAACAGATTTTTTTATATTAAATTTAGAAATCTGACATGGGGCTAGACATTTTGTCAATTTCCCAGCTGCCCCTAGTCATGTGACTTGTGCCTGCACTTTAGGAGAGAAATGCTTTCTGGCAGGCTGCTGTTTTTCCTTCTCAATGTAACTGAATGTGTCTCAGTGGGACATGGGTTTTTATTATTGAGTGCTGTTCTTAGATCTACCAGGCAGCCGTTATCTTGTGTTAGGGAGCTGTTATCTGGTTACCTTCCCATTGTTCTTTTGTTTGGCTGCTGGGGGGAAAAGGGAGGGGGGTGATATCACTCCAACTTGCAGTACAGCAGTAAAGAGTGATTGAAGTTTATCAGAGCACAAGTCACATGACTTGGGGCAGCTGGGAAATTGACAATATGTCTAGCCCCATGTCAGATTTCAAAATTGAATATAAAAAAATCTGTTTGCTCTTTTGAGAAATGGATTTCAGTGCAGAATTCTGCTGGAGCAACACTATTAACTGATTCATTTTGAAAAAAAATGTTTTTCCCATGACAGTATCCCTTTAAAGCCAAGAAGATTAAACAAGCGATGGCAGGTCAATTTGCTCAAATGAAGCATTGTGTAAATCAACTTAAATTCAACTTTAATTAAATTCTGTTAAAAAAATACATAGAGGTGGTGATAATGTAATTTATTAAACAAGGAGACACAATGAATAAGGCTCCTGGAAACCCAGACATCGATGGTATAAATTAAGAGTATGATTTAAATGGTATTTTTGAGTAGATGGGGCAAGATTAATCTTTTTCGCATGTTTATATTTTTACAGGATTTTCTGATTTAATGGATCCAAGCTGGAATGCCCTAGAAAAGGTTTTTATTGTTGATATGTATACTGTAAAATGATATGAATTATAACAGTATTTGTATCGCTATTGTGCATGGGTCTGATTTTAACCACTAGATGGCTGTATACAATAGCATATACAAGTAATGTCTTTCGGACTCTGTACAAAGCTCAAGTTGCAATTGCTCAATTATGGGCACAATCATGAATTGTTGTCATTCATTAAAAGGACTTGCATCCAATGCTGCTCCTTGCACTTTTACATAATGACGCTGAGCATCTGTTCATTCACCCCGCCCCTTACAAAAAAATCGTGCACAAAGAATCAATATGTTGCGTCAATGGGCACACACCTAGCTTATGCCCAAAGAATCACACATTAAAACAGTTTTTTTTTCAATACTTTTTTTATTTTTCTCACCCATACAGTATCTGCATTACTCATGATATTTTGACTTTATGTTCCAGCATTCAAATACTCTCCTTCGCAGAGGGGAGCTCTTACATTATAGGCAATTTTACTGTACAGAATTATATTGTCACATTTTCATTTAAATTTAAACCTTGTAATTTCAATAAAAAATGAAACAGTTGTAACTATTCAACAGTAAACATTTTCAATTACACCTTTGCGTCCATCTCTGTTATTTATTTTTTCTTTATTGTTTGTTCTCTCCGTAATCAAATATTCATATTGTTCAGGGTTCCATTGTAGATTTGACTATGGGTTCTCACCCTCTCTGTAATTTAACATTAAAACTGTTTTAACGCCACATGCCAGAAGTGATACCATCCCCACTACAAAATTTCAACTGAATTTCCAACCTATTAACAAATGTCAATTTTGGAGTATCACACAAAAATTAGAGCACTCACCTGTTACTCCATTAACCTTTTCAGGTGTCTGGTGCTAAACAGCATACAAGGCCCCCTGCGAAGAGCCAGTACAATTGCAACAAAATCCAAAGTAGCTGTAGCACACAATTGGAATTGTGTGCTACAGCTACTTTGGATTTTGTTGCAATTTTGGCGTATCAGACACAATTGCGGCAAACACAAGGCAGTGCTTTGGCACAATGATGGTGGAAAAGTGGAAAGAATACTGCATTATGGTTATGTACAATAATTCTCTTATTTTTGTTATTATAAATACACATACCATATATATACTGTATATTGTTGTACATAATGTCAAATTATGTGATATATCAAAGTGCCCATAATGTGCATTATCTAAAAGTCGCCATTGGCATCTTCTTCCACTCCTACTATAGTAAAAGGCCTCCTGCATTTGTCTGTCAAAAATGCATTCTGTATGTAAAAATACACCATCCATTCTTTCAATAGCATTAACACTCAGCAAAACCAATGTTTAATTTCCACAGGCATTAAGAATGTTTATTTTTACAAGGGGCACATTATATTCTCTTTTATTGTGTACAGCTGTAATTTTCTTAGTTCGGAAGTCTATTTACACATTTGGCAACTATGCCCCTACAGAGCAAGGATGTTCAAATTGTAGAAGGATAGCCAAATTGGAAGCCCAACAAGAACTCCTTTCTAGTCTGAGAATAAAAGGGTTAATGTAGGTAAAGGTGTGACTTTTGCTACTGATCTATTCATCCATAGCAGGTATCATCTACTAGTCACAAACATGTCTGGACAACTAGACCTGGGCAAACTCTGCGCCTTTCATTACATAACCACATCTTATTATACACCATTTCCTTTCAGTATCTGAAACAGTGGTTGGACAATTTCTTGGAATATGCTGTACTTTATTTTGTTTTATATCAATAATATTGTTAAAAATGCACAGGCTTCCAAACTGTGGTATAGGGATAGAGGGCCCAGCCTGAAGTCTATTTTATCTCGCTAAAATAGCCTTCAGGCTGGGCCCCGTATCCCTATACCACAGTTTGGAAACCTGTGGGCTGTGCACTTTAAGATCATGGCGCCTATTTATCAAACTGTATAAAGAAGCTGTGATCAAATACATCACACATCACCATATGATCAGCAGGCAAGTTTTAATTGCTTTTGTTATTGTAGAATGTAATTCTGAAAAAGCAACAAATAGAACGGTTGTTTTGCTGCTATGATTGTGCAGCTTTTTCTTATTATAGGACAATGAAAGCCAAAATGTGCCAAATGCTAGCCTCCCCCCCCCCAGTGAGTAGAATCACAAAAGTTTGGTTGAATTGCAGTGGCCTGGCATCATCTTACATTGCTTATCCAGCCCCAGTCAGTCTGTGCAGTAACATGAATCCTGCAATTTTACCCTACTGCACATGTGCACATCTAAATATGCCAGAGAGACAACCAGGAAAGCAAGGAAAGATGGCACCACTAACCTGTGCAACACCGGTTTGGGTGCAAAACCTAGATTTTATTTACAGGGGGTGGCTAAGATTTTGAAACCCCCTAATAGCTTTACTTGTTCTTTAAAGTCCTGAACATTTATTTAAGCAGGTGTCCAGTCCATCCAACCTGCTTACAATCCTTTTTTTTAAAGTGAGATTTTTATGCCTCTATTTGGCATTTGACCCAATGACAACAGACTATACCCTCTAAACTGGCACCTCCCTACCTCTTCTAATGGGATTATAAATAAAATAGGAGCTCAGTGGGGGTGATAAATCATGTGTAGCTGGCACGACACTGAAGCAATGGCATAATTCCCGAACCAACCAATACATACATGGATATCAGTCGGATTGTTAAAACCACTATACACATATCAATAACTAGTACTGTACAAACCTTGTTTCATACAATATTATTGCCAATGCTTAAGCGAGGCTAAAACAGAGCCACTAATGCTTTTAGAAAAACTTAAAGAAATATATCTTATATTCATTAATGTTGTTATGGGATACCTCTATTTATGGCCAGAAAATGTGAAAAGAAATTCCTTTATTATCCAGACAGTGTAAACCAAGCATTTCTAGATTACTTTCTGTTTGGAAATGAAGAAATATAACAACATCCTTTGAGAATTTAAAGTGAGTAATTGCTCCCTTGTACTTATCACAGAATACCAGCTCCCGCCAAAGGCAGTTTGCAATACAACATAAAATAAAGAGGCATCTTATATTCCCCTCAGTAAATAGCTTCAAAACTGTTGTGTTAGAAATCCAGTAAAATTTGGTGTGTCCTGTTTTCATGTAAACTTTAAAGGGATATTATGATTTTTTTTTATATTTAATAAAATATTACACTTTTTCATGACAACCATTCCAATGAAAGAGACTCTCTTGGCAAGGATAGATCTGCTCCTGAGATTTTCATTTTCATGGAATATTCTACAGGCTACAAGTGCATCTTCTGAGTTTGAAAGCTCAGCCAGAGCAGTTGCTGATCAGATCTCAACTACAGACTGGTGTGCACCTTATTGGGCTCCTCAGAGTAGCACTGGGCTTTCTGATCAGTATATGTAGAGCTAGGGAAGAAGTGGATTCATATAAAAAGCATGTAGAATAAGGTAACACTCTCTTCATTTGTATGCAAAGCAGTGGGAATCAGTTTGTGCTTTGCAAAAAGTTAATTGTACTATTTAAAATGTTATTTAGAAACAAATTAGGTTCTTTTCGCCTGTGTTTTAATGATGGTGTGTGAGCAGCTATCTCCATCCTGTGCTTGAGGAAACATCAAACACAAACTTGCATCTACAGTACTTTATGGTGTCAGTACCCACTGCCTTTGTGTAGAATATATTTGGGTCTGGGTATCAATTCCCTGTCACTGCATATATACTGTATTTGGACTGCCAGTACCCACTGCCTCTCACTTAAGCGGGATGTAAAGGCAAAAAAGAAAAAGAAAAAGAAACCTATCTCCAATATACTTTAATTAAAAATGTCTACCGTTTTTATAAGAAACCTGACTGTATGCAGTGAAATTCTCCCTTCATTTACTTGCTCTGACTGCTGCAGATTGGAAACTTCAGATGGTCCCTAACTGCTCTGCAGGGAAAGGTTCATACTTTCAAACAGCAGGCGGGAGGAATTGTCCAGAACTCAAGCAGATTTGTTTGTTTCCCTGTACAACAGCCGGCGACCATGTAGAGATTCATATCTGCAGCAGTCAGAGCAAGTAAATGAAGGGTACATTTCACTGCATACAGTCGGGTAAAATGGTATTTTATTTTTGCCTTTACATCCTCTTTAATGTTGCCAAATCCAGCTGGGAGTCACTGTGCCATTAGTTACTGCAGTAACTGTGCCACTAGCAGGGTACCTCAGTGATATTTTTCTTGGGAATCACTGTACCATTAGAAGTGTATGTATGCCTCTTAGGGCTATGGGGTATTCTTCACCAGTGTTTATTAGTTGTGAGAGTTCCATGTGAGTAAATGACAGACTGAAAGGCCACGGTTGCTTCTCCAAAAGCTGAAAAAATCAGACAGCAAATACATGCTCAGTGCCATAGACACTACTGTACAATCTGATTCAGTCTGAAAAGTATTGGTATGAAATTTTAGGTGGCAGAGAAATGCCTCACACTACCCATGGTGCTTAGTTTTGCCTGAAGCACATACAGGTGGATTTCAGTCCAGTAATGTGCACACTAGCAGTGGTCAGCAGTAGTAATGGGTGGCAGTGCGGGCAGTACTGGATTACAGGACTGTTTCTCCACCAGAATAAACGTTTAGCCTGAAGCAAAGCAATGGTAGCCGCACAGAAAGGAGCACAAATCAGTTCAGGTAGCTGATTCCTTCAGGAGAGTCAGGGAGACACCAGTGCTTTCTGAGTATGTACAAAATAATAATAATTGCATTACAGAACAGGCATCTGTTTTAGCAACCTCAGACAAGTGTTGCTTGGTAGCATAACAGTTAAAGGGGTGGTTCACCTTTTAGTTAACTTTTGGTGTGTTATAGAATGGCCAATGCTAAGCAACTTTTCAATTGGTATTCATTTTTTTTTTTTATATATATAGTTTAATTATTTGCCTTTTTCTTCTGACTCTTTCCAAATGGGGGTCACTGACCTCATCTAAAAAAAACAATGCTCTGTGAGGCTACAATTTTATTGTTATTGCTACTTTTTATTACTCATCTTTCTATTCAGGCCCCCTCCTATTCATATTCCAGGCTCTTATTCTAATCAATGCATGCTGAAATCGCAAACTGGAGAACTGCTGAACAAAAACTAAATAACACAAAAACCACAAATAATAAAAACTGAAAACCAATTGCAAATTGTCTCAAAATGTCACTCTCTACATACTAAAAGTTAACTCAAATATGAAGACCCCCTTTATGTGTTTTTGAGTAACAATCACCTTATGTGTGGGTGCACCAAAGAGTCCAGGGGACTGCCATTTATTTGAATGGGACGAGTGATTTTCAGCTGCAAAACACCCAAGCGATAAAATTAATATATAGCCTGTGTTTCACATTTGACCTAATGCTGATGCAAACTTACTAACATTGGTGCTAAACAATGTCCTTTAATTGCTTATTAATAGATTAAACCTGTCATTTACAAATACCCTATTTTACACAAAGGATTAAGCATAATTGCTCAGTTGTCCTTTTAAAATGGATGAATAGCAGATAATTGAAAAGCTATTTGCCCTCTATCAGGAAAGTAAACGTCCTGATGGACAGCTACTGGCTACTGGCAATTGTCAGTCTCCAACCGAGCGCTGTGTTGATCTGATAGAGTGGATTGTTTTCTGGGATTAAGACATTTCCATAATGGATTAGCATTTACTAAATGAGCAGCAATGGATCAGTTTCCTTCTTGGCCTATTCTGCCTTGGTCTCCCCAGGAAAAACACAGTTTATCTGCAAATGTAAGACACTACTTGTTTTGATTCTAGATAAAAGCTCAGCTTGCAACCGATTTAGATGTTAATTGTTATGCAGTCAATGAATTAAATAGACACATGCTTTATAGGTACTAAAGCTGCATTAGTGCTATGGTCAAAACATAGGTATTTAAGGAAGGCTGAGATTTCCTTGGCAGAAGTACTGACAATGCACAGGTATTTTTTTATAGCAATGGCAAACAGGGTGGATAATTTTGGGCAGAAATGGCACATAAAAGGGCCTGAAACTGCCTGCATTGGCTTGAATTTAAATTACCTGCAAGTGCCAGTGTTTGTCAGGCAAGAGTTGGCCAGAAATGAAATTTCTGAATACCAGACTTAATTGAAATTGTAACTTGCATAATTACATTAAAGCTAAATGAAAATTGCTAAATCGTTGTCAGATTCAGTTGTCACGTGACATTAACAGTTCTTCCAAATCCCAAAGTATTTCCTGGATTTGTTGTATTTTCTGCTGTATTTGCCAGTTTGTGTCTCCAACTGTCGTCTATTTCCACTGTTTCTCTGTCCATCTTCTGTTCCTCCTCCTCCTCTGCCCCTTTTCTCTTCTCTTCTCCCCTTCCCTTTTTCTATTTCATCGTTTCTTTGCCAAATATGTATGTGTGTGTGTTTGTATGTGTATGTATGTATGTATGTATATGTACTGTATGTATATATATATATATATATATATTAGTCACATCTGGTGCACAGCGAGCAGAAGCAAAGCAACTGCCTGAAGACGGCCGAGTTAGCGGGCTGAAACGTTGAATCAACCATTTTCTTTATTTTGAACAAGTCCTATGTGTGTGGTTTAATTTTGGAAGATATATATATATAACATTTTGCTTTTATTAATGTCTATAAGACAAAATAACAAACAATATAGTGCAGTACTATATAGGTACCAACCCTGTTTTGAAGCACTCACCTCACTCAATTTAACACTGCTATTCACCTCTTTTGCATATTGGTCGGTAAAATTTACCACTGAGACTCCACAGCAGCTATCTACATACATACTGTGGGTATGTATAAAACATTTTGGCCCATACATACATGTGGTTATAAAGTCATGTAAGCAATCTATACAAAATGCATGTGGCAGGCACCTCTTCTGCAGCCTGGTTGCTAGGGTATATCTTTTAACTGGGGGTCATCTTTCTATTCAGGCCCTCTCCTTTTCATATTCAGTCTCTTATTCAAATCAATGCCTGGTTGCTAGGGTTATTTGGACCCTAGCAACCAGATTGCTGAAATTGCAAACTAGAGAGCCGCTGAATAAAAAAAAAAAAATAACTAAAAAAACAAAAATCATTACAAATGAAACCCAATTGCAAATTGTCTCAGACTATCACTACCTCATACTAAAAGATAATTTAAAGGTGAAAATCCCTGTAAGCAGAGCAGGAATATGTGATGAAAGTTTACCAGCCTTTACCTTATTAGTTCGTGGAACTTGATCCCACCAATGATTTTCACTTGAACGCCATCTTGTTAGTGTTGTTTTAGAGACATAAAGAGACAAAAGTAGATGCAAAGTCAGTGTTGAACAAATTCTTCTCCATTATAAGTGGGATTTAGTAAAGCTACAGCGTATAAGGAATATTTGAGTGGATTTTTACGACCCAGCCAGTCTGCAATTAAAAAATATATAGATGCAAATAATAACGCAAATGTGTGCACAACAGTTAATAATTCAGTAAAAAACTGCATTTATTAATCGCATTGCATTTCTATACATTTCAAGCAATCAAGGGCCTTTCTTCCGACTTAATGCTGCTTGTTGCACAATTTTCTTCACCACAATCGGCTCATTGAAATTCCTTAGAACAGTGTTGCTAAGTGACCCCATTCATCTGGCTAGACCCTTTGATTGTGTTTATTGCTGAAAAAGCCTGCCAACAGTTATACCACCCCAGGCATCAGTTTACCATGTTGGTTGATGAGTCGCCAGTCTAATTACAAAAATAAAATACGTTACTTAAAAGCCTTGCTTGCAAAGCCAAGATTAGATTGCTTCAAATAAATCACTTCCACCTTTATTTCCAAAAGCTACTTCCACCCTTAACCCAAAGGTACTGTGCCTTTCACTCCCTTCTTACAACAGATAATGTTGAAGAGTGGCCCCCTGATCTACCTAGTCACTTCTAGGGTTTTGACTTGGTAAAAGCTAATATTAATTGCAATAACAGGCATAGCCTAGCGGGTGCCTATTCCTGATGTGTTCATGCTGATCCTTTCTAAAACTGTGTAAAGCATGGCTTATGGTTTTAGCATTAAGAATTTCAAAATCCACATGCTGCATGTTTTTATTAGTATTGCAAGCTGCTGAATGGATTGCTTTATCTTCCCCTTAACTATTGAGGACTGCAGCATAAGATGCCACTGGTGTTTGGGATGAGGTAGCAAACCTATCAATATCTAGAGCAGGGATCCCCAACCTTTTGAACCTGTGAGCAATTTTCAGAAGTAAAAGGAGTTGGGGAGCAACACTAGCATGTTCTTGGGTTGCCAAATAAGTGCTGTGATTAGCCATTTAATATCCCCTATGTGGATTGTCAACCTACACTGAGGCTCTGTTTGGCAGTGCACCTCGTTTTCATAAACAAAAAATTGTCTCCAAGCCTGGAATTCAAAAATAAGCTCCTGCTTTGAGGCCACTGGGAGCAACATCCAAAGGGTTGGACAGCAACATATTGCTCACGAGCTACTGGTTGGGGATCACTGCTCTAGAGAATCCATTTTAATTAGACAGGTCATGCTCTTTGACTTTTATATAAGAAAAACAAAAGTATTAAATCTAGTTTACAAGATATGGTGGTTTCTTCTCTGCAGCACCGGGTGTCCTGAATTTAATCCCAGTCAGGGCACTAGTGCTAGTTTGCATATTCTGCCTGTGTCTGTGAACAGTGGCATAACTGGAAGCAGACCCAGTGGCTGCAGGGGGGGGTTCAAATAACTAAACCGCGGTTCCTTACTCTCTAGTTCTAAAGAGGACCTATTCAGGGCAGGATTTACATAGTGGGCGCCCCTAGGCCCACTACCGTTCGGCACCCCTGTCCTCTCCAGGGGGACATGAGCAATGGGGATTGGCGCATGGGAAATGTTAAAAATTCACGCAGGCGCACTCGGTGCGTCATAGTAGGGGGACGGGGGGCGGAGCGGGCCCTGGACATTAGTCCCGATGGGCCCTGGGCAGGTCCAGACTGAGAATAAAATAGGCCCTGGCATTTCAGGTACACAGAGGCCCAATCAGCCCACACAGTGGCCCAAACAGCCCCCATCAGCCCACTAAATACTGACTTTCTATGGCACCTTACAGCATTTGCCAGAACCCACAGTCCGGGCCTGGCCCTGGGCCCCCCAGTCCGACCCTGGCTGCAACCAGCACAGACATCAACTTATTAGAGCAGAGACACACTGGCAGATTCGGGGAGATTAGTCCCCTGGCGAAAAGTCTCCTCTTCTTTGGGGCAACTAATCTCCCTGAACTGCCTTCCCCTGCCTTCCCAACAGCTAGAATGAAAATCGGCGGCGGTATAGGCACTCGGAGCGATTTGTTTTCCAAAGTCGCCTGAAATTTCCTCGTGAGGCAACTTTGGGCGATCCAAGGCTACGTCAGGGAGAGGCAGTTCGGGGAGATTAGTCGCCCCAAAGAAGTGGAGATTTGACGCCAAATCTCCCCGAATCTGCCCATGTGTCTCTTCCCTTACACAGGAACTCTGTTATTTAGATACCTATTTTCATTCAATCATAGAAATTGCTTTACTTTTTCATTCTTATTTTTGATTGGAGTCCAATCTGATAATTTTTTGTTATAGCTGTTCCTTATGTCCTGCAATTCATCCATACACTTATATGCCTACACCATGAATTTATTCAATTATCAACACTGATCCTAAATTCATTTAGTGGTCACATACTGATGGTTATGTATATTTGCCCCACTGAATATACTGGAATGTGTATTGTCATTTGGTTCTAAGAGAAGTTCATTTTGTGAAATATTCTGAAAGGGTCAGCAGAACCATGTATACAAGGGGTGCTGCGTAAATAAATATACACACACCTACAAAGGAACACTCCATATTGAAATTAATTTACCGTAGTATGGTATAAAGTGGTATTCAAAGAGGATTTGCAGCTGCCTTTATTTTTATTTTTGTTCTGTAGCTCTCATGTTTGGGATTTAAACTTGTCCTTTTGCTAGGGCCCTACATACATATGCTAGCAACCAGACAGTAGCTGAAAGATAATTTATTAAAAAAAATCAAATTTTGCCTAATGGAAAAAAATATAATTATAGGTAACTTTGTTTTCAATGGGTTTAAAGTGATTTGTATATGCAATTGCTGTTTCAATGATTTTAAACTGATTTGTAAATGCAATTGCTGTTGAATGTAGTAAAGGCCTGCCTTCTGCTATTCATTGAGGTTTACTTCTGCTACATTGTTTTAAACCAGAACAGAGACAAACTATTACTGCTTTCTGATAGATTTAGCACATTGGGCACTAATTAATGACATACTCATACAATACAGCATCCCTTAAAAATGATTTACAAACATTGCCAAGCATTCATGGAGCTGTACTACTATATTTATTGATTCTGGGCTGCAATCACAGCTTGCCTAAAGCTAATTCTTCTTACAACTTGATGAAAATGATTATACTGACCTCTAGTTGGAGTCTGGTATATTAACTACAGCATCAAAAGAAAGCCAGACTCTCCCGCTGTAAACCAGAACCCTAGTTTTGTCCCCTCTTTAGTTTAATTGTCCCAAAGAAGCAATGTTCACAAACACATCAAAGGCCGGCAGGCAATAAACTGTCCCTGTCCAACTTAAATATGTCACATTTTAAAATGGCCATTGCATTAATAGCTACCTGTATTCTATCAACATGCACTCCAGATTATACTGAACTACAACTACCAGCCAAAGACTGTATGTGGGGTGGAGTAATTTATAGTGAAACAAAATCATGTGGACTGCAGGTTGATTTTATGTTTCGATTGCAAACCCACCTCTTTGCCTCAGGTTCATAGTGAGTTCTGATTTACTGTACCTAGTGGTGTTCTGGTTGGATTAGAGAACAAGATATCCATGAATATTTTATAATTATATCCATCCAATATTTTATTTTCATTGTTATCATTTATTTAAATAGCGACAGAAAATTAAGCATTATTTTATAACAAATGGGACAATAATTTTAAAAAACAAGTGTTACAGAGGTGCAGAAGAAATTTAAAAATAATGCAATAGTTTGCTGTGTATTTCATTATGACATGTCTTTGGAAATTGACACATGACGCATGGTGTTTTTGCCTCCTGCATTTTAAGAATCCCTACAGGTAGAACACTAGATTGTGGAATCGCATGAAAATACGTACTGTACAAAGGAATTTTCACACATTTTCTCGTTCTTAGCCATTTACTTGTATAAGTATGGTTCCTGTTATCCAGAAAGCTTGCTTCCTGGGGTTTTCTATAATTTGGATCACCATACCTTAAGTCTACTAAAAAATCATTTAAACATTAAATACACCCAATAGGAATATTTTGCCTACAGTAAAGCTTAACTATATCTTAGTAGGGATAAAGCAGTAGAAACTGTTTTATTATTACAGAATAAAAGGAAATCATTTAAAAAATGTTAATTATTTGATTAAAATTGAGTCTATGGGAGATGGCTAGTGATGGGCGAATAAATTCGTCAGGCACGAAATCGCGGCAAATTTCCCCTTTTTGCCACCGGCGAATAAATTCGCAAAACTGGGGCGAAAATTCGCCAGCGTCAAAAGATTGTAAACGTGCGTCGGAAAAGTCACTTGCGTCAAAACAGTTGGGCTTCAACATTATTTGGATGCCCACAGACCTTAAGGCCAGCATCAAAATGTCACGGATTTTCCGCCGTTTTGTGAGTTTCGCTGGAAAGTGGCAATTTTTTGGTGAATTGAAACAGTTCAAATTCCTTGTGAGGCAACTTTGGAAAACAAAGCAAGCCGATTGCCATCCTGCCGGCAATTTACATTCTAGCCGGCAGGAGGCAGTTCGGGGAGAATTGTCGCCTTGATGAAGAGGAGATTTGTCACTGGGTGACTAATCTACCCAAATCTGAGCGTGTGTCTCTGCCCTTATATCCAAATGTAATCTGCTCTCTACTGGAGTGTGTGTTTGTTTCACAAATTCTTATCAGTGGATATTGAGTCAGCATGTAACCAGAATGTCGAATCTTGACTGTGACTCAAGACCAAAGCTACACAAAGATTTTTATTTTAAGTGTAGTATTGCTTCTTAAAAACATAATTCTCAATAAAACACCCAGTGCAGACCCCCCCCATCTTTTAAAATAAAATGGTTACTCGTCATTATTTTATCCATTACCTTATAAATGGAGGCCATAATTTGGAATCAGGCTTGTCCTAAATTCTTCCTGTATAAAGGAAATCAATAGACCATTATTATTCACATGGTATGTCTAGCCTTAAATTTCACATAATATAAACCCTGGTTTTAAAGGTTAAGAAAGGATAAGGGAATTAAAAAAAGATACATAAATTAAAAAATGCAGGGTGTTGTCATTCACATGAGAAATAGTGAGTAAACATATGAATGGCACTGTAATTCTTGCATGAAATAAAAGGGAAAAAAAGAAAGAAAATCTTGCTTTAATCTTGCAAGAAGGATGGTGTAAACAGTGCCAATTTTCAGTTTGCCTCATGGAGAATTTTCTTGGATCAAAGCTCTGCCGCATTAACAAGCTGGATTAAGCTGTATAAAGTATTAGATACAAGGGGGCATTGTTGCGCCATGTCGTACGGTATGCACTTTGTTTGTTTTGGTAGTATAGTGCATGAACTGTCCCTCAATAATCCTACCCATTCTTTGAGATCTGTTAGAGAGAGATTATTAGTATGGTGACATACAGAAAGTTGCCTTTGTTCCTCATTAATAGTATTTAGGAAACGCAAACTTGTTTCCTGAGAGCCTCCTACATTTTTTTTCCTTTTAGCAATCCGATTTAGCTGTTTAATACACTTTTCTCATCCCACATGCTAAAATCAAACCCATAATTTAGTTTGCCTTCATTTAAGCACCAACCAACTTGGCTACCAAGATGAAAAATCCAGTGCTGACTTTGCTGTTTTTATTCTGGGACAGAATTTTATATTTTATGACATTTAAACCGAATGCCCAAGAATCTTCCAAAGAGGCTAAAAATGCCAACAGTTATGAAGTGTCTCTCTTAAAAAATGGTGACCTTCTGGAAGTTCCAAGGACTCTATTTGTTCATTTTGGCATTTATTTGGGAGATAACAAGGTTGCCCATTTAATGCCGGATATTCTTCCGGCTTTTACTTCAGACAAGTCTCACATTCAGCAAGTTGTGACAAACAAAAGGCTTATAATGGGTGTCATTGCTAAAATGGCTAGTGTTAGAGTGGACTCTGTGCAGGATTTCGCCTACGGTGGAACCATCATAATTAACCACATGGATCACAGAGTTACCAGTAAGCCTCTACCTACTGATGAAATAGTGAAGCGAGCTGAGAAACTAGTTGGCGTTACAGAATATAGCCTCCTGTGGGACAACTGTGAGCATTTTGTAAATGACTGCAGATATGGCGTCCCTGTGAGCTTTCAGACTGATCAGGTAACCTCTAGCCTATATCATTTTTATTAATGAACTATAACCATTTCTGTGCATAAAGTATATAACATTATTAAAACCATTGCTGTGATTATGGGCTTGATCTCGGCATGCACTATTTGTATGGAAATTGTATTTTCTTGCCTTGAATATCTGAGTTTTCTCTTCCAGTATACGTGTAGTATTTTGTGGTCTTATCTAAAATAAAATAGAATTTCCTATTTGAAATATATGAATTTTTTTGTAGATTACATCCAGTAGGAACATATGTGTTTCTATATTATCCTGCAATGATCCCTATTCTAAAATGTTGCACTATCACAAATTAGAAAATAAGCCAACTGAGCTCACTCTGTAACAAGAAAACAGTTTGCATTGGTGAAATTCCTTTTAATTTCTCTTATGTCGTTTTGTATATTACTATTTTTACATTACGGCAATTAGTTTATAATAATAAAAGGACATTAAGATAGCAAAATATTAGTCTAATTTGGAAGCCCAGAAAGAAATGTGGAAAAAGGTGCTTTTTGCCTTTAAATTCTCCCCAGTAGGAGATAAAAGCTGCAAGGAAGGTGTTACTAAACAGAGAATGGTTTCTCTGTTTGAATGCGTTTTCTGACTGGCCGCTGAAAATACGCTAGCGACGCACTTCACCAGGCAAAGTTTCGTCAGGGCACCGCTAATTCACTAAAATCAGAAGTTGCGCTCAGGTAGGCGAAAGGTAGCGAATTTGCACTAGAGTTAATTCGTCAAGCAAAGCGAAGTTACGTTAGCGATGCCTAATTTGCATACGGCGCCAAGTTAAAGTAGAATGGACGTAGCAAATACATTACACTACACAAGCCTGGGAAAGCTTCATAAAATAAAATAGAGTTGTTATTTTGCCCTACACATGTGCCCACTGTATAGTTTAGGTGCCATATGTTAGGAAATGTAGGGGGGAAGGAGGGTGCTCCCCAAAAGATTTATGATCTTTTTCAGCCTATCACCCTTGACGCCAGCGTTTTTTTGGGACTTAGAAAAAATGTAAACTTTTTTTGAAGCAATCCCTATCTACTATTTTGCACTTCACCTGGTCTGAGGTGGCGTAGGCAAGTCTGGCGCAAGAGGTAATGTTCAGTAAAATGCGCAAGTTAGTGAATTAGCATAGTTACGCCCCTTCGCCATAGCGCAACTTCGCCTGGCGTAAGGGTGCGAAGTAGCGCTAGAGTAGGTCCACTTCGCCAGCGAATTTACACCAGCACCCGTTAGTAAATCAGCGAAGTAACGAAATGACGTCACGCTGGTGTTAGCCCCATAGTGTTCTGGAAGAAACAGGCAAGCCCAACAATCCATTCTAGTAGTCCAGCTCATATTTTGGATCTCACTTGCCACATTAAGACTGTCCTGGGGAAAAGGTATTTAATTGTAGCAGAAACCTTATGAAGGTCTCTCTAAGCAAAGCATAGAACAGGAAGGTTACCTGTCTGTGTTAGTGGCTGGGGTGCTGCCTGACACTGCGAGGAGCAGAGGGCGATGTGACTAGGTGACTGAGGTGCTGCCAGAAGGTGAAATAGGCCAGAGGCTGGTGAACTGATATCTTTGGAGGAGAGAGTCAGCAGGGCTTAGTGAGAGTGTGGAAGACACCCTATATGGTGAGAACCCCAGAATGGGGAAAAGTCTTAAATGTGTGTTGAAACTCTAATGAACTGTGTTCCTATGACTTTTTGTTCGGAAGAATTTGCCTGAATAAACCTGTGTTTTTGCCTGAAGATGTGATGTCCCTGTCTTTATGCTCCTGATCCTACGCTTACCTGCCTTCCATATCTAATTTACCCCAAAAACTGCGTGTACAGGCAGCCTGCTTGTCACACTATATATACCATTTGTAGATTTTAGTATCACAATAGCTTTGTATAGAAGATGGAGAAAACAACCCCAACCTTGACAGTCTACCCTCATAATTGAAGTCTTCCATCCCTCTAACCAATTTAGTTGCACGTCTCTGCACTCTCTCCAGCTCATTTATATCCCTCTTAAGGAGTGGAGTCCAAAACTGCACTGCATACTCCAGATGAGGCCTTACCAGGGACCTATAAAGAGGCAAAATTATATATTCATCCCTTGAGTTAATGCACTTTTTTATGCAAGAACTGTGCAGAACTTTATTTGCTTTAAGAGCCACAGAATGACACTGCCCAGAATTAGACAACTTACCATATATACTCGAGTATAAGCCGAGTTTTCAGCCCCCAAAATATGCTGAAAAACTCTACCTTGGCTTATACTAGGGTCAAGCACAAAAACGGTCGCTGGCGTCTAAGAATAGTCGGCGGCGTCTAAGAATAGTCGCCGGCGCCTAAGAATAGTCGCCGGCGTCCAAGAATAGTCGCCAGCGTCCAAGAATAGTTTCCAAGAATTTTCGCCGGCGTCCAAAAATGGTCGCTGGCATCCAAAAACTAGACTCCGGCACCTCCAATGGGAGAAGAAACCCTCAATTTTTTGATTGAAACTTACCAGAAGCTGCTGTATTTCTCACCCTCGGCTTATACTCGAGTCAATAAGCTTTCCCAGTTTTTGGAGGTAAAATTAGGTACCTCGGCTTATACTCGGGACGGCTTATACTCGAGTATATACGGTATCTACAAAAATCCCCAGATACTTTGCAATTAAAAGATCAGTAACATCAGTTTTTTTTTATTAGAAAATTTATTAGAAAAAAAAAACCGCAAAGACATATTAAACTTTAAAATCGCTAAGTCTTTATTAAGAAATAACTTCAACATGAAGGGCCCTTCAGGCAGTTACCAGGGGGGCCCCCCTCCCAACTTCTAAACTCCTGCCCTCGCCCCTTGCATGTGCGAATGCCAACGTGCTGCAGCACAAGTGTTTTTTTTTCAGAGGGCAGCTGATCAGGGGAGCCAGCCCAAAAGTATGGAAGACACTTGCATATGCCCCTAATATGGCAGGTTCAACCCGCTGTCAGGCACAGCTCTTTTTACAAGCTACCAGACAGTGCTAGGTGCTACTAAGGGAAGAAATAACAACAGTATAATGTGTATCAGCTTTGTGCACTTTTCTATACCTTGATTTCCTTTTTCTCTGTAATAATAAAAAAAAGTACCTTGTACTTGATGGTTAGTAAGCTATATGAATCCATATTGATGGCAAAACACTCCTATTGTTAGTTGACTTAAGGTATGAAGATCTAAATTACAGAAATATGCCTTTTTAGAAAAACCCCAGTGTTCTGCATAATAGATCATATATGTATATAAATACATTTTTGTTTGAACAACTTTCTTCATATAATACAAAACCGATTTGCTTTTATAAACGTGTTAATGGTGTTTTGTAGAATACCATTTTGCCAGAGCTCTCTTTATTCTTCGCTCCAGGAAAGTTAATGATGGGTATAGTGTCACTTGCCTGTGAATTCAAGTTTTTGATTTGCCTTTGCCCGACAGTAAGTGAAATTAGGGGTGAAGAGTCTTAATAACACTTGAGGTGCACGTCAAAGGAGCTTGCTGAAGGACATTTGGACTCATTCTACATTATAAATGAGCTAAAGAAAAACTTTTCATGAAAGGAAACCCAATAAACAGAAACAGTTCTTGTGAAGTTATTTTCTGACTACTGATCAGTGATTTTTATCAAGCCATGCACGAAGATCAACAATGAGAACAAATGTCTTTGGCCGTTGTACAAAGCCACGTGTGAACTGATGATCTGACAGGCCAGACACAGATATTTCACTGGCTGAAAGACATCTATCTCCCACACACGAAGTGTAGAATGCAGACACAATAACTTTCTTTACTCTGGTGTCAGTTGGGAAATAATCATGGGGTAATAAATGAAGAATTTCAGCTTAATAGTTACAAAAAGGCTACTTGTACAGCTGTGCACAAAATACAATAATATCAGCAGGGGCACTTGCTTGTTAAGGTGTTTTTCTGAGCAACACACTTCAATCACCACTTTATTCTCAGCCCACTTTAGAAATTTCCTCTGTATGAATTGCAAAGGGACCACTCACAATATTTTTTCCCAAGCTTTTAACTGAGATATCATATAATTTCTCCATCATGCCTCCAGCACATCTCCACTTAAAGACTATGAGGATACTGTAATAAAGGGCACAGCATTTGCTACTGGACTAGGAACTAATAGCAGCTAATCATCAATAGTACTAACTGTTTAAAAACAAATACCTGACTAGTTGCTAAGAGTTACTACACCAAGGCAAAGTTGCACCTTTTATTACATTTCCCTGTAATTACACTAGGGGGGTTATTTACTAAACTCCGAATGCAAAAATCACGGAAATTTTTTTTTTTATATAAAACTGGACTTTTAAAAAATCACAAATTTTTCGGAATTTATTAGACCCAGAGGATGGAAAAGTCTACATCGCAGACCTGTCGAGGTTGGGAGAAGACCCAATGATTTTTTGATGTGCACTGGGTTTCATGCAATACCCCGAACTTTTCGGGTGAAAAGTCCGAAAAAAAAATCGGATGAAAAAAACCATAAAAATTGTGAAAAGCTGTTTTTTTTTTACTGCAAATCAAATTTTCGGGAAAATATTGAGATATATTTGAGATAAATTTGAGATATTGAGATAAATTTGTACTTTGATAAATAACCCCCTAGCTATTACCTCCAGCAATGACTTCAGCAATACAACTGCCATAAATTGTCATTATGAGTAACACTGGACCTGCTATTATTGCACAGGCGTATGCTCAGGCAAATCACACGTGCAAGACTTTACACACTATGTATTTATGTAAATGGAAAGTGACCTGGAGTGAAGTCAGGGTATTTTGATTTTGATCCATGTTGTTTGTAAAGGTGATAACCCTGGTGACTCCATAAACCAAAAGAGCATCAATCAGCTGTGTCTCACTGCATCAAGAAACAGGTGGATGGTTAACATCATTAAGGCTTATTAACAGGCCCGGACTGGCAATCTGTGGGTTCTGGCCAGAGGGGCTGCTATAAGGTCCCATAGAAAGTCACTATTTATTGGGCTGGTGGGGGCTGTTTGGGCCTCTGTGTACCTGAAATGGCAGGGCCTATTTTAATTCTCAGTCCGGACCTGCTTATTAACCAACATAAGTGCAAGGGCAAAGTGCTAAAATGGATGCAAACCCTTTGATACCTCACTTTGATACTATTCACAAAAGTCCTTGTACCTATACATGCTCCTTAGAATCTTGCAGTAAGAAGCAATGCTCCCATTAAGCCTACTCTAATGAGTTACGTCCATCAGTGCAAGGAACCCCTGGAATTAACACAATTTGACCTTCTGGTCTCTAATGGCAGCTTTGATGCTGCACTCCAGAAAACATTCTGATTTAAGTGATAGTGAAAAATGTTCACTAAACCAGATTATAATGTGCCTCTATAATGGTGTATAATCTGTAAATCAGTTTTTTTCTATGTGGGTCTAGCCAAAGCCTATGCATACCTTCAGATGGTAGCCTTTTTGTATGATGTGAGCTTAATAAATTTCTTTTGGTGCACATTTGCTATTCAACACAGTTTGCTGCTGGTTTTATCTTTTGCATATTATTATGACCCAGCGACAGGAGTGGGTCTTCCAGTTCAGCACCTGACACTACAAAAGGGTGTATCTGGGTGGTGAGCACTCCTCAATAATAATTAGGTTGGAACAGACCTCAATTGGTTCTAAACCATCCTGCTTTTAATATTTGAATTTTGGGCGGTATGCTTATGGAACAGCTTCACAGCTTCTTGTCTAATATCCTAATTTAAAGAAAGACACCCATTTGCAGCTGTGCTTTATAGTCCATTATTGCAAAAGCAATGTGGAATTTTACCTGCACTCATACCCCTTATTGCAACTAAAGGTGGCCATACACAGCCAGATTTAATCTGCCGATTTTGGCCCTTTAGACAGGTTCAGTTTATCTGGCCATATATGGAAACTTCCAATGGACACACCCGACCAATATCTGGGTGAAAATTGGCCAGATGTCGATCGGTGGGTTTGATTTTCCCATCGGATTAGGGAATGCTAGTTGATGCAGTCCTTGCTTTGCCTGCTCACATACCCATCGTTGTAATCTGAACATTTGGCCCTTGGGCTTTAATCAGATTAAAAACCACTATCTTCCACTTTAGGTGGGCATATTGGGGAAATATCTGCTTGTATGGATACCTTAACTCTGTGCTTAACCAATAACAGGCAACCACCCTTCTTACATTTTTGTATAAATAGGTATTTTCAGGGCACTAGAGTTTTTTTTTCCATCTGACTTTTCTCTCTGTTGGGGGGGAGGGGGTCCATAGACTGTATTGCTCTTAATTATATCCTTCTGTTTTCTGTTTGTGTCTCAGAGGAGCAGCAATGACTGGTAAAGAGGCAGTATCCCTAGCACATGAGAATATAACACGGAACACAGTCTATCTGCAACACAACTTTACTCAGAGAAAATCCTTGCAAAAGCACTACCAAATAAAAATATAAAAAAGGATAGATTAGGATCACTAAATTTGATGACTGGCTGACCTTAATAGGCAGAAAAAATAGGAGATAAAAGTTTGTAGTATCTTTTCATCTTTGCAGACTACGCATGATAAGTCAGGAAATTGGGTCATAAAATTGTTACTTTATAAACGACAGGCTAGTGTGAAAGATAAGTGGCTGATTTATCCTAAGATCAAGGATATGCCCTCGCCACAATGATTAGCATATAAAAAGGCCGTACCCACGGTTATGACAGAATGGCTGTCTGCTTAAAATTAGATGAGACATCAGACATTCTTTTTCTCAAATGGCTCGGTCATTTTTCAGGTGAGTTGAATGTGGCTGCTCATCTATCATTTCTTCAAGACTCTCTGGGAAGTTGAAGCCGTTGGTAGAGACTTTTCTGAGCTACTGATGTTATTAGCCACCGACTAAGGGCTTTTGTTGACATGACAGGGCCGCCCTTTTGTGAGCTTTGTTCCTGGGGTTTCAACATTTGCATAATGGATTAGCTTTGTCAAAATGCAGATTAATGGATTGCTCTGTTTTTTTGCCTTTCTGCTTGATTGAGTTAAACAAGTGGAGGATCCTCTCTAAAAAAGAGATGAATATGTATATATTTACATTGCAAAATAGGGCTTTAAGTAGAATATAGGCTGTTGTTGTTCGTGCTTGGATTCGTTTCTGCAATTAGAACCTGGAATGCTTGGAAACTGGGTATATCCTTCACGTGGAATACTATGCAATAAGACTGCTTAACAATAGTTATACAAAAAAAGTAGGCTTGGTGTGTCATCAACAAAGTGTTTTTCTAGTTAAGGTCTCATCAAGTCAAAGGGACTAGTTTTATTCTACAGCAAACAGGTTACTATGTAAAAAGGCTTTGCATTTTTGTTAGATAATATGTTTCCAGATACATGTATAGGATTCCTTATCCGGAAAACCCGATATCCAGAAAGCTCCAAATTACGGAATGGCTGTCTCTCATAGAATCCATTTTATCCAAATAATCCAAATTTTTCCTTTTTCTCTGTAATAATAAAACAGTAGCTTGTATAAACTAAGATATAATTAATCCTTATTGGAAGCAAAACCAGCCTATTGGGTTTATTTAATGTTTAAATGAATTTCTAGTACACTTAAGGCATGAAGACCCAAATTACAGAAAGATCCGTTATCCAGAAACCCTAGGTCCAGAGCATTCTGGATAACAGGTCCCATACCTGTAGTAGTTTCTTTCTTTTTTGTTTCTTTTTCATATGGCAATCAGATTTCTTAGGCCAAGGTGGAATAGTTTTTTAAGATATGATCGGGGTCAGTTTTTGTGACTTCATATGCTGGGGTCTGGCTGGATTGGAAATCTGCTGCTAGGTGCAAAGCTGGTGGGTGCAAGGCAGCCCTCTCCTCACTGCCTGCCATAGTGCACATATTTCAAGTGAATGGGAGGTGGCAGAGCCAATATTGGACACTAGCCCACAGGCTGAAATACACCAGTGGGCAAAAAGCCCGGTTTGCTATCAGCCTTACCAGGTGATTAGTTGCACACTGCAATTTTATTATTATGAGTATTGTGTAATAATTCATAGACACTGAAAACTTTACCCTGCACTGTAAGGTATAAATGTGATAGGCTTCTCTATGGGATTATATTAACTAAGGAATCCTTCAAAAGCATGAGAATTTCCATAGTCATGTGAATAACCAGTGGATTTGTTCTACTGCTAAGATTGAGCTTAGCTAAGGCTTACACTTTAAGGACCTGTATGGAGACAAAAATCCCTCAATTTTAAAACAATGTACAATAGGGTAGTTTATTTATTAATCTTCATGTAAGGAGATTGGGTTAAAGAAGGTAAAAAAATATGTTATTTTATGTCACTAGCATATTTTTGCATCATTCACTTTATTTTCTGCAATTCAAATGCGGTTCAAATGCGGTTTAAAATTTTTTAAATTAAAGCCTGCCAGGTTTTAGGTGGCAAGTTATTGACAAAAACCCAAGTGCACGGGTAAAAAGTTACCAAAGCAAAAATAAGGGAGATAAATAAAAAAGTCAGCCGCTGAATGTGATACAAGTGAAACTCACTCTGTGTCAGCTGGGATAAATATACAGGTATGGGACCCGTTATCCAAAATGCACAGGACCTATTGTTTTTCTGATAATGTATCTTTCCCTAATTTGGAGCTTCATGCCTTAGGTTTACTCGAAAATCATGTAAACATTAAATAAAACCAAATAGGCTGGTTTTGCTTCCAATAAGGATTCATTATATCTTAGTTTGGATCAAGTACAAGCTACTGTTTTATTATTACAGAGAAAAAGGAAATCATTTAATTTTTTTTGATTATTTCGATAAAATGGAGCCTATGGGAGATGGTCATTGCATAATTTGGAGTTTTCTGGAATACAGGTTTCGAGATAACGGATCCCGTACATGTATATCTAGATAGATAGACAAATAGATAGATAGAAACATATAATACATACAAATGCATTTTAATAATATACATATTTTACATAATGCCAGTAATTTAAATAATCTGATCAATATTTTTTCCACCTTTCCCTTTTTTCCACCTTGATCAATTTATTGTGAACAATTTAATTTTAGTGCTATACAATAATAGACAAAGAAAAAATGGAACATTAGGGACTATATATTAATTTTAGGATTTGGACTATGGTCTTATTAGTTTTATACATACGTGTGTTTGAGTGTGTGTGTGCAGGTGTGTGCAGGTGTGTGCACGTGTGAATGGCTAGGGTATACTGAATGTGTACTGGTATAAGATTTTTGCAAATATTCAACCCGTATATCCAGTTAGAGGAAATAGGTCTTTAAAGTGGCAAAACTGGTTTTATGACATAGATATCAGTCTGTTTCTCTCTTTCATTTGTAAAGTAGTATTTGTTAGGATTTGTGTGTGTGTATATATATGTATATATGTATATATATATATATATATCTATATATCTATATATATATATATCTATATATATATATCTATATATATATCTATATATATATATCTATATATCTATATATATATATATCTATATATATATCTATATATCTATATATATATATATATATATATATATATATATATATATATATATATATATATATATATATATATATATATATATATATATATATATATATATATATGGGATCTGTAATTCCGAAACCCATTTTCTAGAAAGCTATGAATAACGGGATGGGCGTTTCCCATGGATTTCATCCAAATAATCCAAATTTTTAAAAATGATTTCCTTTTTCTCTGTAATAATAAAACAGTAGCTTGTACTTGATCTAAACTAAGATATGGATTGATGGTTAGCACCCGGCTGATGTTTTGGGAGTGGTGAGTGCCGATAATGCTCTGTGTATATATATATATATATATATATATATATATATATATATATATATATATATATATATATATATATATCTGTGTAAATAAATAGATATATAGAAAGATAAATAGAAATAAGACAAATACAATGATAGACTAAATACAAACTATTGTAAGAGCTCTCACACATTACATGTACACTCTCTTACATATGACACTAACATACTAGAATAGGTCTAATTTTAAAATCAAAATAAGGATTATATTACACAGTAATATGCCATAGATACCAAGTGGTATATTCCATCCTAAATTGGCACCTATAATTAAATACATGATCCACAGCTACGGGTAATATATAAAAAAGAAAGTTTTAATGACAAAGATACTGCAGTGTTAGTGCCACCCACTTTGATGTTAGCCAATCACCGCTGACTTTACACTGTGATGTCAAAAGGTTCTCCCCATGTGGCCAGCAAGAAGTAGAGATTAGCTGCAGACAAAGCTTTACTGTGGAGCCTTGTACTTTAACTCTAAGGTGAGCACAATGAAATCACTATTAGTAGGACTTATGGTTTTTATTTTTGAAAAAATCTTTATTTTGGCCAATTTGAAAGTGTTTAGCGTATCATCTAAAAAAAGCAAATGCAGGCAGCCTTGCGATGTTCCCCTTATTAAGAGAGGTGACTTGCTGCAAGTTCCCAGGACGCTGTTTGTTCACTTTGGGATCTATTTAGGGAATAACAAAGTGGCCCATTTGATGCCGGATATTCTTCCAGCTCTGTCAGACGACCAATGTTTAATAAGGAGAGTAGTAACAAATAAAAGACTTATCATGGGCGTTCTGGCCAAGATAGCCAGCATTAGAGTGGACTCTGTGCAGGATTTTGCCTATGGAGGAAATATCTTAGTAAACCACATGGACAGAAGCTTCAACACAAAACCTCTGACTAATGAAGAAGTGGCTCAGAGGGCAGAGAAACTGGTTGGAGCTACACCTTACAGCCTCCTGTGGAACAACTGTGAGCACTTTGTCACTTACTGCAGATATGGCATGCCTGTCAGCTTTCAGACCGACAAGGTAAAATCATAGTTCTGATATATTTATTCACTTTATTCTCTTTACTCATTTATGAAAAAGTTTGTGGCACTTCAACTGTTTATATACTAACTATTGTGACTTATAATGTATCCTTATATCAATAGCTTTTATTAATATAAAACTACATATGCCTCATATATAAATAATAATCAGACAGTAGAAATAAAAGAACAGGAGAGTTTAGATGATGCTCACAAAAAGCAAAGTCAACCCAGGCAAATCTTTATTGGGATTCATTCTAACTCTGGTGCACTCTGTTAATGCTATTCGGACAAGCAAGTTTCTATTTTTTTTTTTTTTTAATTCCACTCTTTGTCTTACAGAATGTGTTTGGATTTTATGAGTTGGATAAAAGGTATTCAATGGGAATTCAAATAGTTCTGCTTGTTCCAGAAGTAGAGGTTTATAGGCTAAGCAGGGTTGTTGTTGTGTTTATTGCCTTGATATGTGAAGCCTGGCAGGTAATACTCGTTTCCTTTGAAACAATGGAGACTTATTGTAAATAACCTCTAACTCTCTTAATAGTTGTACATTTCCATTTGTTACAGGATACATAAAATCCAGACCACTATCTGCTAAGGGGCCATGAAGGTGTTACTTCCTTGCAATAGTGCAATAAAATGTCTTTCTTTCTTTTTCTCTTTCTTTCTTTCTTTCTTTCTTTCTTTCTTTCTTTCTTTCTTTCTTTCTTTCTTTCTTTCTTTCTTTCTTTCTTTCTTATGTTTACTGCTTAAATAACAAATGTTAGCTGTAAACATCATATTCTTTGAAATAACTGAATTAGGATTCATTTTTAGCAGTCTAATTGTTGTCCTTACATGCTGTGTTTAGGTTTTTAAAGCTCTGGAATCGGACATGACATAAATCATGTGAATTAGGGTTAATATTGAGAAGCATGGGAGTTGTAGCAAACAAAGCAGTTAATGCTTTGGCATCGCTTAAAACTCTAATTAAGAGGAATAGACTAGGTCATTTGGACTTTGCTACTGATAGCTCGATCCTCTAATTTCCAATGCTTCATAGGATCCTCTGCAGTATTTAAACTAGGAAGTATCCGAATTCCAAAATATACAGTAGCATGCAAACAACACAGAATGTTGCCAAATAATTATGGATATTTATACATCACATTTACTAAAGAAGATGTTTTATAATAAAACTATTCATATGCATCTAAAATTAGGATATTTTTTTCTTTCTGGGGGGGGGGTGTGGGGTTACTATGGGGTGTTGAAATTTGATCTGAAACAGGGACATTAGAATACTCATTTACAAATACCCTGGAAGACACACAATCACTCCTCTTACTGCTAATTCACTAAGGCACTAACCAGTGTCCAGGTTTTGCTGAGCTCATCACCTCACACCAGATTTGAAAGTTGAGGTTTGGGTCCAAGCACAACATAAGCGCACCCAAGTGAGCCCTGTCTATAGCGCCCTACTCAGGCCTGGACTGAAAATAGGCCCTGCCATTCCAAGTACAAAGAGGCCCAAACAGCCCCCTACCAGCCCACTATATGGTAACTTTCTATGGAACCATACAGCAGCCCCTCTGGCATTTGCCAGAACCCACAGATTGCCAGTCCGGGCCTGGCCCTACTCACCACTGGCACCCCTTAGATCTCATTTAAGTGCCATGTTTTGTACCTGCCCTCCTTTTTGTACCTCTTCACATTCCTAGAATAAATGTGGTTGTCAATCTGTATGGAGCATTGTCTGTATTTAGTAGCTCTGCATACAGAGGTCGTGGGCAGCTCCTGCTATTTGCCCTAGGTTGAACAACATTCATAATGTGCAAGCTTGGGCATCAGTTGGCCGCAAGGCCCTGGAGAGCCTGGTATTTAATGCATCAAATTATTAGTTCTTAAATACAGAGCTCCTCTGCACTTGCTCTCTGCAACTCTCAGCTGCATGACTTGGGCCCATAATTTAAAAATAAGCCTGGCTGTGACAAAAATGTGTGTTCATGCCATTGTATCTTTGAAAATACTAAATAACAGATTTTCCATAGTCCTGTACCACACACACACATACAAGGGGGCAGATGTATTAAGGGTTGAATATCGAGGGTTAATTAACCCTTGATATTCGACTGCCGAATTAAAATCCTTCGACTTTGAATATCGAAGTCGAAGGATTTTGCACAAAAAAAGCTACCGAAGTCCATGTTAGCCTATGGGGAAGGTCCCCATAGGCTTTCCAAGTTTTTTTCTGATCGAAGGAATAATCGTTCGATGGAACGATAAAATCCTTTGAATCGAACGATTCGAAGGATTTTAATCCATCGATCGAAGGATTATACTTCGATCAGAAAAAAACTTGGAAAGCCTATGGGGACCTAACATGGACTTCGGTAGCTTTTAGGTGGCGAACTAGGGGTCGAAGTTTTTTCTTAAAGAGTAAGTACTTCGACTATCGAATGGTCAAATAGTTGAACGATTTTTAGTTTGAATCGTTGCATTCGAAGTCGTAGTCGAAGGTCGAAGTAGCCCATTCAATGGTCAAAGTAGCCAAAAAAATATTTGAAATTCAAAGTTTTTTTTATTCTATTCCTTCACTCAAACTTAGTGAATGGGCCCCAAGAAGTCATATAAGTCCAAAGTTGTGTTTGCCCCCAGACTTTTCCTTTATAGTTTTCCAGGCTGTACATTTGTGAATTATGATGTATCTCCGCTTTATTGTTATTAATTATTTATATAGTGTGTCTGACTGTGTGTGTGTTTGTTTCCTGAATTTTGTCAATAACAGTTATATTTTCAATCCCAGAGCGAAGAGCGTCAGTAATGTGATTGTCTCTGTCCAGAACCTGACTATTGAATCTCTGAATGTATTTACTTAATTGACCATATTGATTTTTATTTTGCAGTTCTGTGAGACAGTAAAGAAGATTATTCGAGATCGGAGAAGCATTTTACTTTCTGCTGCTATTGGGATGGCATCTGTACTTTGTATGGGCTTTGGACTTTGCACCATCCTTCCCAGTTTCTTCATTACCTTTACATTGTGGATGGCCAGCTAACCATACAGGACTGCAACATACAAGCAATGTCCATGTTTCAGAGAGTATATAGTGGGCTGCCAGAATAGTATTGACTTAAAGGTCCTGTTGACAGTGCCTGGTCTTGTCCCACCCAAGCAATACCATAATCAATGTGTGGAAGAAAAGAGTACGACGTTCTGTGTACAAAAATAGTTCACTCATTCAGTGCTACCATTACCATGTTTATCATATTTACATTGGTTAAATATGATCACTTTTTAAGCTAGTTGTCTTTTATTTTATTAGAAGTGAACAGTTCCAGTATTATTGGCAACAGCAATACTGCTGACACTTTAACGCCACAGAACACCATGTGAAAGAGATATACTGTATAGTATTAACTGCTATGTTATATTGCTCTTTTTTTTATCCGACACAGCTTTATTAGTATGGCCCACAATCTGCTGCTTTTGTGAGTGACAGAGGCTTACAAACAGTACAGTCTGAGAACCTTAAAAAAAAGTGGGAATTAAAGATAAATAAATCAAAACCTGTTACAAAGCAAGCTGTTAGTGAGAGTTCCAGACAGTACTGAATTATACCTTATGGACAAAGCCAAACCATTTACAGCATGTTTCTTTGAAATGAATTGCATTTGGATGTATGTCTGTCTTTATTTATAGAGCACTACTGGTATACACAGTAATAATGTACAGGGGACAAACACTGCAATAAATAAATATGTATATATACATACAAGTACCACGTGTTAAGAGACACAAGAGGAAGGAGGTCCATGCCTTGTACATTTGTAGCACTTTAATTAACACAGTTGTGTCTTGTTTTGATGGGATCTGTTATCTGGAAACCCATTATCCAGAATTATGAAAAGGCTGTCTTCCATAGATTCCATTTTAGCCATATAATACATTTTTTAAATGATTTCCTTTTTCTCTGTAATAATAAAACAGTTCCTTCTGCCTTATCCCAACTAAGATATAATTAAGCTTTACTAGAGGCAAAATATTCCTATTGGGTTTATTTCATGTTTAAATGATTTTTTATTAGACTTACGGGGGAATGTAATAAAAATCGCTAACGGAAAAACTATTCGCAATGCGAAAAGTTATGCCTTTGCGCGAACAAATTTTGCTCTGTGCGAATTTAATATAGCTTTTGCGAGCCCGGAAACTGTTTAGCGACCACTTCCGACAGTGAAAGACCGTTTGCGAATTTTATAGTTTGCGCCAATGCGCAGTCAATGTAATAAAACTTCTTACTGAAAAAGTCGTTATGTTTGCTCCAAATGATTACGACACCTTCAGGCACTTCTTATGAGTGCGCAATTAAAATTCGCAATGCGCAATTAAAATTCGCAATGCAATAACAGTTTAAGGAACAATATTACATTGCGAGATGTGGATTTTTAGTCTTATTGGTGCGAATTGTTTTGCTCTTTGCGACTTTTATTACATTCCCCTGTTAAGGTATGGTGATCCAAATTATGGAAAAATCCAGGAAGCAAGCATTCTGGATAACAGGTACCATTCTTATACAAGTACATGGCTGAGAACGAGTACCTTGTATTTGATCCAAACTAAGATATAATGTATTCTTATTGGAAGAAAAACCATCCTTGGGTTAATGTTTACACAGTTTTCTAGTAGATTTAAGGTATGAAGATCCAAATTACAGAAAGATCCGTTATCCGGAAAACCCCAGTCCTGGGAATTCTGGATAACAATCCCATACCTGTATCATATTATACAGTTTGTTTTCCATTTATGGTTTGTTGCAGGGAGAACTTTCAGTACCGCAGCAGTGCAGTACTTACCTGCAGTATATCAATGAGCACATTGAGTTCAGAAACAACATTTGCTATTAGGCAATGGTGGAAGGAATATTCTGTGAACTCCGTTTTAAAGATGCATTGATTAAAGATTTTCATGTTCAAATTTGGTTCTGTTATCAATTCAATATTAATGCTTTGCTTGACCTACAGACTTATCTTAGCATCGGCTGCCCCTCACAATGCATTTGATAGAGGGGTGTAGGTTTTAGGTGTAACTCGCTGAATGAATGATGAATGATAGGAAGTTGCCCAGGGCAAATACCCCTATGTATGTTTGTATGTCAGACAAAGAGGTCAGAGATCTAACCCAGGAATAAGGTAGCATTGAGTAGAAACTACAGTCTCATTATTTCAATTGTGTAGAGATGGTTTACAATAAAAAGTGTACAGTAGAGGTATCCAATGCATATTTTAATGTTGGGATGGACTTTACAGACAATGAATGTATCTTGTTTTAAAAATTATTTGTTGAGGTAATTAGAGATGAAAGCTGTCTTTGACACGCCTTTATGTTCTCTGGGTCTTACTTGTACAACAATGGAACAGAAGTCAGATCTCCAGGTCTGTTAATCAGCTGCCTTCGTCGACATTGTGTGTTTGTGTCAGCAGCCAGAGACATCAGCACTGTGTTTTAGAGCTCCGTAGGAATCCATGTGAAGGTGAAGTCTGGGTCTAATGCGGTCTGGGTGTATGTTGCCAGTACAAATTGGCTACAATTTAAACAGGATTTGCCTGTCGCTTGGTCTGATCAGAGGTGATTTATTTGCACTGGCCGGGACTTGTCTGTAAATGGTGCCCTGTCTTTCCAGTGTGACCATTAATAGCCTGGGGCACTGAAATATACAATGGGCTCCTCCTTTACAAACTTAGGGCACAAGGTCACATAGCCTATTCAAACAATTGGACTGTATTTTTCGGAATCAGACTTTAAAAAACATGCCCTATCCTAGAATGTTTGCAAAGTACTGAAATATTCCACAGGACATCTAGGGTGTGACAGCGAGATGGGGACCTTCTTCTTATACAGACACCCCCTCTATCTAGCTGTACAAAATGAAGTGCCAAACTGTATCTGCATTCAGACAGCCAACACTGGGTTTCAGTTCTTGATAGTGGCTAGTCTTACAATAAAATTTGTGTGGGGCCTGTACTGCTTCACTGCCCAGGGAAAGAAAAGAGCTAAGTGATTGCTATTGCATTCAGCTTTCACAGATAAATACACTTTCTCAGATTGCATCCCTAACCTGCCAGTAAACCAGATACACTCATTGTACCTTAACCTTTAATTGATGCAAATTCAGCATTATAACTGGGTAGTACAATTGCCTTGGATGTATCATATTATATCATGCCATCGTATTAATTTGCTATCAGTTATAAAAGTAAGAGGCCAAAGGAAAAAAGGTTACACCCTAAACAAGTCATTTCTCAGCATGAGGCATAGGTCACAAACCGTTTATAATATAGAAAATGATCCATAGCCACTGGGCCATAAAGAATGTGTTCAGGCAGGTCTGTAAGTGACTTTTTGCACTGTGATTTCAGAAGGCTGGAAATAACCTGTCAGTCAGAGTCTGATGTGGAGGAGCAGAAGCCTTTATGAGTATATCAGAAAACATGTCCAATCCATTCAACTGAACTGAATTGTCCAGAAAGAGGTCCTCCACCCAAAAATGTCTTTTCTTTTTCTTTTTGAATACGTAGCTTTCCATATATTGTACTTTCATTAAAGATTTTCCTTTGAATTTAAATGTTATGGCAACTGAAAGCCGTACTTGTTTATTCCCTTCTGTTCCCTTCTTAAAACAATGATAAATCAGGAATCAGTTCTCCTCGGTTTTTAGCATCTGGCTTGCAACATTGTTTCGGGAAAAAGAGCCAGGAGTGCATAAAATATAAATAATAAGACATATTGTTTCGACCCCGGGCACATGAAGTTGGTTCCGCTGCTTTCAGCTTGCATTTTTTTTGCAGGCTGAAAGAAGCGGATCTGCTCCCATCTGCCTCTCGCAGGTGGAAGCTGTCAGTACAGCTACAGGGAGATGCAGAAGGGAGTAAATCCGCTTTTTTAGCCTGCAAAAAAAATGCAAGCTGAAAGCAGCGGAACCAATGCTCTGTGTGCCCAGTTGTGATATGAGGTGCAGGAAAAACCCTGCATGCAACCCTAACCTACAAAACCTTAACCTGAATCTGTGTGGGACCTGTTATCCAGAATGCTCGGGACTTGGGGTTCCCGGATAACGGATCTTTCCTTTATTTGAATCATCAAACTTTGTCTACCAGAAAACCATGTAAACATTAAATAACCCCAATAGGCTGGATTTGGCTTCCAATAAGGCTTAATTATATCTTAGTTTGGATCAATTACAGATTACTATATACAAACATACAATATAAATGATAAAACAAAATATGAATCCTTTTTAAGTAAAACTGCAGCATAACAATTCCCTCTGGAAACAGCTGAGCCAGACAAAACAATGCTACATGAATGGCTTACTGGTCTGGCACACAAGCACAGTCTCCTTTCAAGACTAACATGGTACGCAGCAATTGCAGCTGAACAAAGTCTACTGTCTCCCAAAACGGAAGATTTATCAGCAGGTATTGTATGGGACCGAGAACATTGGGTTTAGGGGCATGACCCTTCTCATGACAGAACAGTTGTCTCTGGCTGACGGACAGCACACAGAGTGGAAGATTGGATAAAGCACATGAACTCGCTCAGTTGGAGACTTGAGAATAATCATTCATATTCAACTAAACCATTGCTAATAATTGCCCCCTGATTTATCCAAGGAAACATAGCATCCAGATCTTAGGACATGTCTTCAGACAGACGTGTAGATGATTGTTTCTTTAAAGGGGCAAGCTCTGTGATTAGGAAGGCCCCTGTCACTCTGTCTCTGATGTCTCTGAATGGAGGAGCAGAAAGCTCTGTTGTGTGATCAAAGATCCCAGTGAGAGGGCTCATTTACTATTCTCCTGATAACTACAGCTTGTATCAGCAGTATGGCAGTCCTCTGCAAAATGGGAATCATTTAGCCTTGAGTCTGTGATCAAAGAACTTGAGCAGGGGAGTCAAGGAATCCTATCATGTGGAACATACACCCAGATCAACCGATGCAGGCCAAAGAGGAAGGGTCACCCTTTTCCAAACACTATATTAAAGGGCCAATGAAAGATATACATAGAAAAGTATAACTAGATACATGGGTTTTTACCCAGCAACTAGGGAAATGAGGAACTGTAGGGTATAAAATCCATAGGGCCTGTTAACCATATGGGTCCCTAATACTGATTGGTTGCTGTGTGTACTTAACCACACAGAAAGCATAGTATCTGTTAATACATAGCCCAATTGCTATAGCCTCCGTATTAAAAGAAGAGTAAAAAATCACATGCAAAATGTCATTATAATTAGCCTTTCAGCCTCTCGCCCCTATATTTTGGGTGGAAAAACTAACAATACAAGACATAAAAAGCTCACTGAAAAATAAATTGTGCACCATTGTGTGCCATTCAGATTGCGCAAGCTGGGGACAGCCAGGGAGAGGCACCAGGGATCCCTTATGCCTGACAGCACTGTACTCTGCACCTTGCACTGGATTATGAACTGAGCAAAAAGCACACTAGCAGTGCTTAAAGGACACAACTGTTACTGCATGTAAAGGGCCAAAATCTTATGTAGATAAGAGCTCCTGTAGTTCCTAGCCCTTTGTGCTTAAATTGGTCCTCTAAGATACCACTACAAAATATGCCTGCACTACTGGACTTGTAGTAACTTCCAGTTATACCACTGGTTTGTATACTTAATACTAGCCCAGAAGCAATTTCAAGTTATAGTTCACATTTTAAGTAAATTTTTGATATGTTTTAGAATGTCCCATTCTTATCAGCTTTTCAGTTGTTCTGAATAGTTTTATAGTTTTTTCACTATTTTTTTGATTATTTGTCTTTCTATTCTATTACTACCTTTCAGATGGGGGTCACTGACCCCTTCGGCCAAAAACCTATTGCTCTGAAAGGTTAAAATGTTATTGTTATTGAAACTTTGTAATACTTATCTTTGTGTTCAGGTCCTTTCCTTTTTATCTTTTTTATTCAATCCAGTGCCTGGTTGCTATGTTAAATTACTAACAAAACAACTCGAAAGCTAAATAACTAAGAAACCATAAAAATACCAATTGCAAATTGTCTGAGAATGTCAACATACTAAAAGATAATTTAAAGGGGAACAACCCATTTAAGTTCTAGATACAACATTCAAATAGTTGAAGATATATAGTAACATATGGAGTGTTACCATTTTAGAGGCCCATCATTTACTTATAACTGTCTCCACAAAGAATGCATGATCCTGGTAAAGGAATGTACCATATTTTCTGGCAATTTCTACTGAACAATTTCTACTGAACATAGTGTCTGTGGCTCTATGCACTAAAGGCATAATCATTCTTATTAACACTTTTTGTTGTGCGGTGCTTCAAGTCTTGTCAACCTATCAGACTTTTGGGATAGATTATGATATTGCAGCTGTATTGCCTTTTAAGCAGCTATTTTTATTAACTAACAGGTCCTGTTTTACAGTTGAGCTGCTCTTTCCACAAAGATGTTAATGTGCTTTAACCAGACAAATAAGGAGAAGACTGAGTTAATTTATTCATACACAAGGTGGGGAGCCAAACTCAGCTAAAAATACATGATTGACAAATGGACATGGTATGGCAGCTCAAAAGAAATAATGCAGAAAGTTCCTGGTGAGTTAGGTTCACAATGGATGAATGTTGTGTCTGTATCCAGGAGAAGAAGGACAGCACTGCAATGCTATTAAAGTAATATAAGATATTTTGAATGTTTTGCAGTGCTTGCATTTAATAAAAAGAAGGTCTCGTTTCTGGGAGATGCTTCATTCAGAAGTTGTTTGTAGTTAAGAGTAAGGGTGGTTTGGTGGGTCCTGGTCAATGTCCCCTTTGCTTATTTAGTAGAGCAGCATCCAGCTGTTGTTGTATGTTACTTCCCAGGAGAGCAGCTGGAATCAGACAAAGCAGACTTCTAAAAGCTACACCTTCATGTTACTAGTCTAAAGCTGGCCATAGATATTAAATATGTAAATATTTTTAAAAGATCCGATTGTCACCGTGAGACCACGATTATCTCGAAACAATCGTATGAATTGTCCATCAACTAAAAAGACCATTTGCCAGGAAAACAAAGGGGAGCTGCCTGCTTGTCCCTGCAAACATAGATAGATTGCACTGGGACCGATAAAGATTTTTTAACCTGGTCGATCAATTTTCTGACAGATGTCGGGCGAAAAAATCGTAAGATGTACGATCGCTCGAATCCCACTAACCGCACAATCAAAGGATTGGTCGGACTTCACTAAAATCGGTCGTTCGGCAAGAAAAATATTTGCGTCTATGGGAACCTTAAGATGATTTGCAATTGGTCTTGGTTTTTTTAGGGTTTTTTAGTTATTTAGTGTTTTGGTCAGCAGCTTTCCAGCTTGGTATTTTAGCAGCTATATGGGTATTGTTCCTGGGAGAGGAGAGGGCCTGCATAGAAAGATAAGCAAAAAAGTAGCAATAACAATAAATGTGTAGCCTAACTGACCAATAGTGTTTTGCTGCTGGGGTTAGTGACCCCCATTTGAAAGCTGGGAAGAGGCAAAGAATTGTAAAGCTATGAAGAAAATATTGAAAACCAACTGCAAAGTTGGTAGAAGTAGGCCATTTTATAACATGCTCAAAGTTTACTTAAACTTGAACCACCATATTATCTGTCTACAGACCATACAAGATGGCAAAAATGAATTTAAGTCATTCCCTTAGTAAAACATCAACTGAATTTTAAAATGATTTCTGTGGCATTTTCCTGATCCCCCTTGGCATATTTTTAATTTCCATCACAGCTTAGAACCATGATTTGAAACTTTTCTTAATCAGTTGGGCACATCCCTACCCAGATTAAATAAGGGTTACAGGTTTATATCTACGTTAATGGGAACAACTTGTTGCATGACAATTTTATGGCACAGGTTGTTGAGGAGCCAACTGGAAAAAATGCTATTCTTGATTTTGTGATCTCAAATAACCCAGAACATAGCAAATGTGCAAATCATTGAACCCCTGGGTAATAGTGACCATAATGTTACATCATTTAATGTCTGGTGCAAAAAACAAATATACACTGGGGCAACAAAAAACATGAATTTCTGCAAAGTTAAATTTAGTTCCTTGAGGGCTGCCCTACAGAGCATTGATTGGGGCATTACGTTTTTAGCTAAAACACAGAACAGAAATGGTTGTAATTTAAAATGATATTAAATATTTACTGTTCTCAATTTATTCCCTTAAGGAGTAAATGTAGAAGCTCTAAGAATCATCCTATGTGGCTTAATATAGAAATAAAAAAGTTAATAGGAAAGAAGAGAAAGGAATTTAAAAACTACAAGTCTTTTGGGACAGAAGCTGCATTTAATGAATATAAACACTATAATAAATGTTGTTAATCAGCAATCCAGAAGGCAAAGAAAAGAAATGAAGAGTGCATTGCGGCTAAGGCTAAGACTAACCCCAAAAAGTTTTTTAAGTATATTAAAGGAAAACTATACCCTCCAAACAATGTATGTCTCTATAAAAAGATATTGCATAAAACAGCTCATGTGTAAAACCCTGCTTCATGTAAATAAACCATTTTCATAATAATATACTTTTCTAGTAGTATGTGCCATTGGGTAATCATAAATAGAAAATTGCCATTTTAAAAAATAAGGGCTGCCCTCTGGGATCGTAGGATTCACTGTACTCACAAACATACCAACAAACCATACATGTTAGGTCACATGAGCCAATTAAAAGACAGAGTTGTGTCTTTTGCTTCCACACTTCTTCCTGTTACAGTTGTAGTATTTCTGGTCAGGTGATCTCTGAGACAGCACAGAGACCATCACGAAATGGTGGCTCAAGGCAAGAGATGTAAAACGGCAATATTTACTTAAATATATATTCCAGTTTGGTAAGATTCTTTAATATGCCACTTAATATGATATGAACTATCTGTTGCTTAAGTGTTCATTTTGGGGGTATAGTTTTCCTTTAATAGTAAAAAGTTATGGGTTGAGAGTATTGCTCCCTTAAATAATGGCACCAGTATGGTTGTAACAGATACAGAAAAGGCAAATGTGCTAAATCAGTTCTTTTCTTCAGTGTATACAATAGAGGAGTCAGAGTTTCCAGGCTCACTTCATAGCTGCACTGATGGCTCAACTCAATCTAGTCAGTGGCTGACTCAGGATATGATTCATAAAGCTTAATAAACATTAATCACATTCAACATTTTGTCCTAGTGAATGGCATTATGAGCAGCAATCAGCATGGCTTTATGAAGTATAGGTCATGTCAGACTAATTTGATTGCTTTTTATGATGAGGTAAGTAAGATGCTGGACAGTGGGGGGGGGGGCAGTAGATATGATCTATTTGGATTTTGCCAAAGCATTTGATACCGTGCCCCACAAACGTCTGCTTTCTAAACTAAAGGTGGCCATACACGGGCAGATAAAAGCTGCCGACAGACCATGCTGGCAGCTTATTGGCCCGTGTATGGGGCCCCCATACACGGGCCAATACACGGGCCAAATCCAGTTTGATCGCGGCCGCATCTGTTCGTTGATGCGGTCCTGCGATCCGACCCCCGTATACCATGAGTTAGGATCCGAGCGTTGGGCCCTAGGGCCCACGATCGGATCAGCACGATATTGCCCACCTCAAGGTGGGCATATCGGAGAGAGATCTGCTCATTTGGCAACATGGCCAAACGAGTAGATCTCTCCGTGTATGGCCACCTTAAGGTCTGTTGGGCTTAATGAAGTCGTTTGCACATGGATAGGAAACTGGCTACAGGATCGGGTACAGAGGGTGGTTGTTAATGGTACATTCTCTACTTGGAGTAAGGTTCTTAGTGGGGTCCCTCAGGGCTCGTTATTGGGTCCACTTTTATTTAACTTGTTTATTAATGACTTAGGAGAAGATATTATTAATGACTTAGGAGAAGATATTGTAAGTAATGTATCAGTGTTTGCCGATGACACAAAACTATCCAGCCCAATTAATTCCATCCAGGATGTGGCATCCTTGCAACATGATCTTGACAAACTGGCAATCTGGGTAGCTAAGTGGCAAATGAGATTCAATGTTGATATATGTAAAGTCATGCACCTGGGATGTAAAAATATGCAAGCCACTTATACCCTTAATGGGACTGCACTAGGCAAATCCATTATGGAAAAGGACCTTGGAGTCTTGTAGATGATAAACTTGGCTGTAGCAAGCAATGCCAGTCAGCAGCATCAAGGGCAAATAAGGTCTTGAACTGTATTAAAAGGGGCATAGATTCAAGGGAGGAGGGGGTCATTCTTCTACTTTATAGAGCCCCGGATAAGGCCCCATCTAGAATATGCCGTACAGTTTTGCTTTTCAATGCTCATACAGGACATTATTGTATTAGAGAGGGTACAAAGAAGGGCAACTAAGCTGGTAAAAGCTATGGAAAATCTTAGCTATTAGGAAAGACTGGCCAAATTGGGATTGTTCACGATGGAGAAAAGGCACTTAAGGGATGATATAATAACTATGTATAAATATATAAGGGGATCATATAATAATGTCTCTAATGCTTTATTTACCTGTAGATCTTTCCAGCTGAGCTGACGTAAGGTCACCTATTCCATTTAGAAGAAAGAAGGTTCCGCCTAAATATTCGGAAGGTTTTTTTTACAGTGAGAGCTGTGAAGATGTGGAATTCTCTCCCTGAATCAGTTGTCCTGGCTGATACATTAGATAGCTTTAAGAAGGGGCTGATGGCTTTTTAGCAAGTGAGGGAATACAGGGTTATGGAAGATAGCTCATAGTACAAGTTGATCCAGGGACTGGTCCAATTGCCATTTTTGAGTCAGGAAGTACATTTTTCCCCCTCTGAGGAAATTGGAAGGCTTCAGATGGGTTTTTTGCCTTCCACTGGATCAACCAGAGGCGGGCCAGGCTAGCCGGGCGCCCTAGGCGACCCAGCCGGCCAGCTCGCCCTCACTTCCCCCGTCGCTTGCGCATTGACGTCACATGCTTACACGCAAGCATGTTGATGGGGCGCAGTGACGCGTATGCACGCAGACTACACAAGTTTATGCGATGCATGCCGCCGACGCTCGCGTAAGTGAAAGTTAAGTCTGGCGAGTAGTAGAGTCTGGTCTAGGAGTAGTCAGAAGAGGTAGCTGCCCAGCGCCCCTCAAGTGTTGCACCCTAGGCAGCTGCCTCTTCTGCCTACCCCTAGTTCCGGCCCTGGGATCAACTGGCAGTTAGGCAGGTTAAAAAAAGTTAAAAGGGTAAACTTGATGGACTTGTGTCTTTTTTCAATCTAACTTACTATGTTACTATGCAAAATGGCTCTTTAAATCCAGCTACTGCCATTTATAGGCAGATTTGTCAGTCAGGCTCCTCAGTCTCACACTGCTTTAGGAAGCTGCCCCCATAATAGCAATGCATGAGCTGCTGGCAGTACTTGGCTTCCGTGCAGTATTCTTGGATTCATTTGCAAAAGCAGTCCTATGATTATCTTGCCAAATTCTATAATCATACAGCACACCTTGATTGGATTCACATATTTCATTTTGCTCATTCCTATTTGTGTAATTACCCCGCAGTGCTTGTTTATACTTCCTAAGTAGAAATGCCTTCAGTCTAGTGTTGGAATAGCCCTTTTTAGGCAGTTGACCTTAGGTGGTTGACATGGGGGAAGGGAGGGGTTACACTGATCTCTATATAGTCCTAATCAATGCTGGAACACAGAATTGGAAACAGGGTTGTCATCAGCTCCATTTTCCTGATCAGCTCCCTAAAGGACAGACAGGTCTTTGAAATGTATCCTGGACTAATCCCATGCCATGACAGGCAGATCTGTCACCAGGAAGGAGTTTCAACATGACATGGAATGTCTGAATTCTTTAACATCTGCCCTTAGTCAGTCATGAAGCCAATGTACTGCACTATCGGTCCCCTAGCAATGGCTCTGGGTCTCTAGGGGCGTTTAATATACATGGGACAGACTCCAGACACAAGTTCTCTATGAATGAGCACTAAGGAGCATGCTTTTGCACCCCGTAGACTACGTAAACCTTATATCTAAAGCTTGATCCTCTTTTCCTTAAAATGTGTATGCATGTACTGTATGTATGTGTCTATAACATTACCACAGGGTCGTTTTCATGCCAGCACAATATATAATTTAAGTTAAAAAGATTACCAGTCTGAACCTTGACCAGTCCTTTCATTTTACAGCTAACATCCTATGTTCTCTGAACTGATGCTTAAACGATACTCAGAATTATTAATCTGATGTCAAATTGTTTCATGTTAGAATATGATCCAAAAAAAAAAAAAGAATGCGCAGTTTGATTTAGAATGCACAAATTGTAATATTTTGTAGTGCTAATTTTTAGCAATAGCAGCTTTCAATTTTTGGGGCGTTATTATTAGCGATGCATCGAATCCACTATTTTGGATTCTGCCCGAACCCCTGAATCCTTCATGAAAGATTTGGCCGAATACCAAACCGAATCCAAATCTTAATTTGCATATGCAAATTAGGGGTGGGAAGGGGAAAACATTTTTTACTTCCTTGTTTTGTGACAAAAAGTCATGTGATTTCCCTCCCCACCCCTAATTTGCATATGCAGGCATAAGGATTTGGCCAAATCCTGCTGAAAAAGGCCAAACCCGAACTGAATCCTGGATTCGGTGCATCCCTAGTTATTATGATGCTTGAGAATCTCAGTCATCAAACAGTGCCACAGATTGCAAAATGGATTGAGATCAGTTTTTTTGGACTAGGCTGTTATTGGGCATTCACCTTATTTTTGTTGAGACACTCCAGTGGCCTGTGTTTGTGACATTTATACCATACATTTTCCCATGTGTCCTATGCTTTAAAGTGCTAGATTTTGACCCCTTGATGCATTAAAGGGGAAACACCTGAGAGCAGAATATCACTGCAGTGTATGTCATTCATTAAAATGAGAATTGGTTAAAAGGGTCTAAAGCCAATGGCACACATTACACTCTATGTGAAAGTTCTTTTCCAAAGTAACATGGACTAATTATGTTTATGCAACAAACACCCAAGCAAGGACACAACTTGATACTTTGTTAGACTCTAGCAGGCCTGGACTGGCAATCTGTGGGTTCTGGCAAATTCCAGAGGGACTGCTGTAAGATGCCATAGACAGTCACTATTTAGTGGGCTGGTGGAGAACTACTTGGACCTCTGTGTACTTGGAATGGCCTATTTTGATTCCCAATCCAGACCTGGACTCTAGTTCTGTTCAGAATCGCATACAAAACAGCTTGCAGCCATGAGCAGTAAATTCAGGGGCTGATGAGTGGTATAATATCCATTTTGGTTTTACATTTAACAATTTATTTTCTGCTCTGCAAAGATCTAGGGGGTTATTTATTAAGCATTGTGTTGTGTTTTCCACGAAAATTCGATTTTTTTTTTTAGTAAAACTTACATTTTCGGGTTAAAAACAAAAACTTAAATTTTTCCTTTTAAAACCTGTCCAGGTCATGTAGGAGTCAGTGACAGAGGTCCCTTGAACCATTTGAAGATGTTAATAGCCTTCAGGATGTTAGAGTCTTTTCAGAGGGTTTTGCCCGAAAACTTTGAGCGAATCGAGTTTGTATTTTGCTGGAAACGCGATCAATACGAGTTTTCGTGTTTCGCAACTCAAACTCGCAGAATCAAGTTTTATCCATTCAAGATTTTCTTAAATAAGATACCATTCAAGTTGTGAGTGCATTTGAGGTATAAAAAACTCCCTAATTCTAAGTCCCTAATTCCCTGATTTTAATTAATTATTTCCCTAAATTCCTAATTCAGGGACAACATCAGTAATGTAGCAGCACCGTTGGGATGTTGGAAATTAAACGTGTTGGCTTATCAGATGCAGTTTCTCTTGATTATATACTGTATAAAAATACCAGAGTGAACAAGACCATCCTGACCTGCATGATACTGACATGAGAACTAAATTGCAGCATTATGAAGCTTTATATGATATGGGATCTGTCATCCAGCAACCCATTATGCAGACAGCTCCAAAATATGGAAACCAAAAAATAAGGAAAGCACACTCTGTAAATAAATGAAAACAAATTTATTCCATGGTAGTTACCCCACATGGCAACAGCATGTCGCCCTACGCGTTTCGACCTACCAAGGTCTTCATCAGGAGCACAAAAAATCAAAAAAGGCAGCTGCCTTTTATTTTTTGGTTTCATGCATGATTTTTTGGAAACTACAGATGGGTAGCCTACTATAGGATTAGCACCTCGCATACATTTACTTTTTATAGTTTTTTGATTTTTTATTAGGGAGTGTGCGCCTTCTGTCTTTGATGTTTTGTATGTGTTCTCCCAAAATATGGAAAGGCCATCTCTCAGACTCCATTTTAATCAAATAATGCAGGTTTTAAAAAACGGTTTTACTCTATAATATATAACAGTACCCTGTCCGTGATCCAATCTAGGATGTAATTAATCCTTATTGGAGACTGTATAATCCTATTTTATTTATTTAATGGTTACATCATTTTTTTAGTAGTTTTAAGATTTGGAGATCCAAATTATGGAAAGACTCCTTATCAGGAAAAACCCCAGTTTCAGAATATTCTAGTTAGCAGGTCACATACATATACTTATACTTGCCACACAATTAAAAAGGGGAGAGATATGTTAGTTAATACTATAGACTTTATATTATTATATTACAGTGTTCTTTACAGTAACAGTAGGTTAAACTTCCTCTACTATACCATGATTATCTGAAACCAGAGTGGAATGTATGAATGATTTCATACACACACAAAAAAAAACATAATCAAGAAGTATACTGACAGAATGTATTTCTTAAAGAAGAAATCATGGCAATTGTTAAAATTGTATTATTTTATTTTGTGATACAGAGAAAAATGTATATAAAAGTAATATATGTGCTTAATTATTTTTATATATATATATAGTTTATAGTACTTTTACATCATGTCTTCTTTCTTAGTATATGATGAAAAACCCTGACTAATAATAAAGCCAGAAAATGTAAAAAAAAAAAAAAATGGATTGTGATGTTTTGAACTTTCTGACTTTCTGCATCCCCCATAAATATTTTATCTTACATATTTACACACACAAAGTTGGCCGTGCTTGGTCTTCTTCTCTAGCTTGCCATCCACAGTATGAAGGTAATGAGGAGACTGGGAAAGGTGATGTAAGGTTCCAAGCCGATGCAGAGTATTAGCAGCAGTCCCGAGGCCGCAGAGACAAATACACTTCTCTGGTCACGGATAATCCTCTTTAGTGTTTCACAGAACTGGAAAACAAAGCAAATATTTGTAGGAGTGATTATGATCTAATCTTATGAAACCGTAACTGGACGAATGCTTTGCTTTCCCATACTCATTAAAGCTGGGCTTACAGTAGCCAGATGCAAATTGCTCAACTACTAAAATAGAGCAACTGCTGACATAACTTCTTGATCCAGAGATAATGAATTGGGGCAAGTGGAATTCCCGCACTGAAAAGTTTTCGACCGATGGCAAATTGGGAAAAAAATTGCAATGGATTTATTATTTTAGCATAGTCTAGTAACATTTTAGAAGCACAAGGCCAAAAGCATTTGAAATTGCCCTTTATCTGACAGGAATCACCTGAAAATGTGGCACATTTTAGGTGAGATTGTCTTGAAAAGAGCAGGTACTATATCTTTCAGGCAGAGCTGGGCCAAGAATACTGGCGCTCAAAGAACGTACCTCTTACCCCACTACCCATCACTTGATGCTTCCTTTCCACCTCTGCCGCCAGTCACTCACTGCACACCCTTCATCTTGCTACCCCAACATTCCTCTTGCCATCCCAGCCTCCCACTTCTTCACTGGTGTGCCATTCCTGCTCGCCCTTTTAAAAATGTATAGTAAGTAAGGGCGATTGAAGAGAATAATATATTATGTAGTCATTTTGTTGGGGGGGGGGGTTTGCACCCAATGGTGGGCAATTTCAAACATACTATAACATTTTTTTTAAAAAAAACAGCGGGCAAAAAACCTAAAATTTTCCGGTGTGCCATCACCCTTAAAGCATTGAGGTTCTATTGAGAATAAGAATGCAGCACTGCTACAAGAAAGGGTCTAAGCAGAATCAGCTCAACGTGTCTAATACAATATACCTGTACATGGATATTGGTCAGGTATAGAGTAGAATTATGAAAGGAGAACTGAAACATTCAATTTAGCTTCTGCATATGTCTATGAAGGTTGTCGTTTATCCAGGTCATGATATACAGTATCTAGTAGAGTGAAGTCTAAAGCAACTACACTAAGTTTTCTTGAAAACGTTTCACCACTCATCCGAGCAGCTTCTTCAGCTGAAGTACAGAACTGAAGAAGCCCCTCGAATGAGCGGTGAAACATTTCCAGGAAAACTCAGTTGCATTAGACTTCACTCTACTAGATACTGTAGGCTTCTTCATACTGATATAATAAACTTGCTATATATAATCAATTAAGCATTAGGACTGATTCTGAAAGTCCTGCATGTAGAGAGACATGATTTCTAGAAGGATCTAATACATATTGTAGGCAAAAGGAACCTCCTAAAGACTGTACTAGACATAACTACTAACAAAATCACTCTCCAACCCCGGCATGAGGAGAGAATGAAGGGGGAAATTCACTAAAGCGCGAAGCTGCTAAAGCTAGCGCAAATTTGCCAGCGTGACGTTGTTTCGTTATTCCGCCGATTTACTAACAGGTGCTGGCGTAAATTCGCTAGCGAAGTGGACCTACTCTAGCGCTACTTCACACCCTTACGCCAGGTGAAGTTTTTATCTAAGTCCCAAATAACGCTGGCGTCTTTTACTTTTTTAAGGGTGATAGGCTGAAAAAGATTGAAACATTTTTTGGGGGTACCCTCATTCCCCCCTACATTTCCTAACATATGGCAACTCAACAATACAATGGGCACATGTGTAGGGCAATAGAACACCTTTATTTTATATATTTAAAGGTTTCCTGGGCTTGTGTAGTGTAATGTAGTTGTTGCAGCATATATGTCCATTATATTTTAATTTTGCACCATATGCAAATTAGGCATCGCTATCGGAACTTCGCTTTGTCAGACGAAGTAACGGTAGCGCAACTTCGCATTTTAGTGAATTCGCGTAGCGCTGGCAAAAGTAAACCTGCCGAAGTGCGGCGAAGCTGTCGCAACCTCGGATCTTAGTGAATTTGCCCCGATGAGAGAGAGTTACAGAGAGGGAGATAGTGAAGAGTGACTTCATAAACGGTACAGAATTGTTAATTGATTATATTTCCAAAGTTTCTTATTTCAGTGAGATGAAGCTTATATTACATTTTCATGTTTGCATCAGTTCTCTTTTAAATTAATACAGGCAGGGGTTTGTGGAAACCTGCTATTGAGTTTAGCCTAATTTACTAATACACTGGCAGCTTTTCAACTGTTAATTCAGAATTACAGAAAGGCTGTCTCCCATAGACTCCGTTTTATCCAAATATTTTTAAAAATGATTTCCTTTTTTTCTGTAATAAAACATTACCATGTACTTGTTCTTGACTAAGATATACTTAATCCTTACTGGAAGCAAAACCAGCCTATTGGGTTTATTTATTACATGATTTTCTAGTAGACTTTAAAGGAACAATAACATTAAAACATTTAAAAAATGGGGGCAGCCATTCAAAGGAGAAAAGGCTCAGGTTACACAGCAGATAGATAAGCTCGGTAGAACATAATGTTATCTGTTATCCTCTATTCAACCTGTGCCATATAGCCTTTCTTTCAATTTCTGCCATTGCTACACAGCAGCTTGTTTATATGAACTATAGTAGTGTTTCTGAAGCAAACACATCAGTTTTACCAGTGTAGGGCAACACTACATGATATTTGTATTACTTTAAAACACTTTAAATTTTTGGTGTTACTGTTCCTTCAAACTATCAAGTTGCAAACTACAGAAAAATCCATTAACCGGGAAACCCCAGGTCCCGAGCATTCTGAATAACAGGTCCCATACCTGTACTTGCAAAACACAGGAGAAAAAGAATGCTCTCTGAATACTCAAACAGGTCACACTAATGAGATTTTTGCAATAATGTCATACAATATAATATATACACGAAAGATGCTTCCACTAATAACCCTTTCCAGTATTTCCATTGGTTACTTTTAATGTAGAAGTGCAAATTATATAAGGATATGTGCATTCGAGTACTGCAGCCACAAAAAATGAGGCCACGGGACAGGTAGTAATGTTGATAAAGATAAAGGTGTGGGTCACAGGTCAGATCATAAGCTACAAATAGGCTTCTCTTCCTCCTTACCACTTCCCCTGACTTCAGATGACTTCCAGGGTTATAATAATACCAATTGTGGTTTATGGCAGACGATGGGTAGTGGTTTAGGATGGAATTAGTGAGGAATTCTTGGATTTTATAATACTCGTTACATGTTGGGTTTTGGTTGCCTTTAAAAATGAGCTTACTACATTGGATCAGCGTTTGTATTCTGAAGGAGCCTTAATCTTGAGAATTTGCTACAGACAATAGAGTTCAAAAGGGTGGTAATTGAGTAAGGAGGCAAATAATGCCCTCAGCGTGGTGTGACCTATTTCTAACAGAGCAACATTCAAACAGAACTTATTCAACAAATATAGACTGTTTAGATGTTCCAATCCGGCATTACATTGTAATAATTGTAGATACTATTTCATACCAGAGATGTTCTAATTATAACCAGTCTGAAGAGGAAAGAACGAAATTGTGAAATCGATGAAAAGTGTTGTATGTACTGATATTTCAATAGCTTAAAGGAAAACTATACTCCCAGAATGAATACTTAACCCACCATCATATTAAGTGGTCTATTAAAGAATCTTACCAAACTGGAATATACTGTATATATATTTTGCCGTTTTGCATCGCTCACTTTGAGCCACCATTTTGTGATGGTCTGTGTGCTGCCTCGGAGATCACCTGACCAGAAATACTACAGCTCTAATTGTAAAAAGAAGAAGTGTGGAAGCAAAAGACAGAACTCTGTCTGTTAATTGGCTCATGTGACCTAACATGTATGGTTTGTTTGTGTGCACCTTGAATCGTAAGATCCCAGGGGTTGGACAATTTTCTATTTATGATTACCCAATGACACATACTACTAAAAAAGTATATTATTATAAACATTGTTTATTTACATTAAGCAGGGTTTTACATAAGAGCTGTTGCCATATGCAATATATTTTTTATAGAGACCTACATAGTCCAGGGGTATAGTTTTCCTTTAATTCCAGCTTGTGTATGTCAACCCCATTCATGCCCAAAATTGTTCACCAATTACCACAGATGTAAATATGTGCAATGGCTACTGAATCCTTATCCTGTCCTGCATCTAATATAGGGTGCCGTTTGTCCAAAAAGCATTCTGTATACAAAACTATCCCTATTACACAGAATGAATGTTTCTCATGGTACATAAGTATTTGTGAACATATACACAAAATATACAAAAGACATATTTTAATTAAATATGAGAACAAAATCTGGTTTGTGCCCAAAAGGATATCATTAGATTACAATACAAACTCGATTGTGTACATTTTAACAAGCAATCTGTTGCACAACTGTATAACATCCATGTAACAGATGCACTTATGTGTAAAGTTACTTACAGAATAAATTGTGTAAAACCGGGCAGGATTTCCAATGATTGATGCAGCAATTGGCCAATCGTGATTGCAACATCATAGCCCCCTCCCTGACATCACAATCTACCCCTGTAACATCATAGTCCCATCCCCATTGCATCATGGCCCTGCCCATACTCAACCAGGCCAAAATGTGGCAACCCTAAATATAATTCAGCCACTCCTGAGTACTGTGTGCAAACAAAAGGGGTCATTTATGTGGGGCAGCCCTCTAGCTCTTCATGAAAGGCATTTCCCCCCACTTACCTAAATAACTGCTGAACACCAAAAGCCCAATATTGTTCCTGCCATTCATAGTAATCACACCTATAAGCACTTCAGTCAGAGGTTTTCAGATTTAACCTAAAGTTATCATGGCTACAGAAGACCTAGTGCCGTCTCACAGCATTGCTGGACTAGTGCTGCCACCTGCTGTTTCCCTTGTAGAGAAAGCTAGACACACACACAGTAGCAATGAGTGAATCTGACGACATGCAATTAAAGTCAATGGGAATGTTTTCCACAACACAATAAAAAAGGTCAATACGCTTATTTTTGTGGTGACTTTTTCCACATAAAATACATTCAACGGGATATTTTTTCTCTGTGACTTTTTATCTGCAAACTACATTGGAATCAATGGGTGTTCCCCCGCCCCCCCAGTCAACTCCCCTAGTTTTCCCGTGGAGTTACGCATTTCCCCCCCAGCTTCCATTCACTATATGTCAATCTGTCAGTTTTGGAAAATTCCCCATCTAAGTTAGAACTGAGCATTCTGCACGGTGGAAGGGCCTGTGCACATGTGAAGTGACCATTCACGGACATCACAGGCGATTAGCTATGGGCGAATCAGACCCGTTTCACTTCAGCAAAAATTAGCGAAACAGCGAAAATTCGCCTAAATGCATTGAAGTCAAAATTTTTTTGACGGCCCATATACGTGACAATTTTTTTCTCTAATTGAAATCTATGGGCATCATTTTTGCAGCAAAACTTGCAATTTGACGCAATTTGTGTGCGTGTGCAGTGAAGTGACTGCAACACTCCCTGTGCCTGACCAAGGGGCAGATTTACTAAAGAGCAAAGTGGCTAACGCTTGCCACCCGCAGGGACATCACCAATTTACTAACAGTCGCAGGCGCCAATTCGCTAGCGAACAGAGCCGTCGATAGCTGTCATTCGCACTCTATAGCCAGGTGACTTTTCTCTCTTTACTTCAAAAATTCACTAAAAATGCGGATTTTACTGAACGTTAACTCTTTCGCCAGAGTTGCCTTCGCCACCTCAGACCAGGCAAAGTGCTAAAAAGCAGCTAGATCTTCCTCAATCTTCTGTCACTTACATCATATCCTGTGAGCTGAAATGCATCAAAGTTCAAAAAACGCTGACGACTTTTCCTTTATTGAAAAGGAATTGCCTGCAAAAGTCCTGATTTAACCTTTTTTTGGCTGACAAACTTTTTTTGGGTAACCTTTCTTCTCCAGACATTTCATTACATATGGAACATTCATTTTACAGTGGGCTCATGTGTAGGGCATTATATTAACTCGCTTGTCTTTATTAAGGTTCCCTGGACATGTATAAGAAAAAGTTGTAACTTCAGGTATTTGCACCAACATTTATAATAAAGACGTCCATACAACTTTCAATTACCCGCCGTATGCAAATTGACCTAAACGCAAGATCACTAGCAAATTTTCGCTAGGCACAAACTAACAATATCGCATCTTTGCTATGAAATGCTCGCACTCAGGGCCAGAACTAGAGGTAGGCAGAGTAGGCGCCCACCTAGGGTGCAGTCGTAGAGGGGCACACTTTTAAAGGGAAAGAATTTTTTTTTTAAATTTATTTTATAATTTATTTAATTTTGAAGGTTCTCCCATGCGCCCAGCAGAGTTCCGCTCCACTCCCCACCTCCCTCTTACCTGCCCTTTGCCCCCTGGATCTGATTGCACCTCTCTCCCTCCAGTTGAAAAAAGGAAAGCAGTCGAACGCGATGTCGAAGCCCTGGGGTCCGGATGCGCGTGGTGAAATCAAGTCCACAAGTCCGCATAGAGAGCAGAGCTGCGCTGGCCTGGCACTTTGGGTTGGTGTGCGCATTGAAGAGAACCAGCTCAGCCCAGGCAAGCGTTGACGGTGCGGCATACTAAGCAGCACAGAGTGGTGTGAGAAGTGACTGTGAGCAGCCAGAGAAGTACAGTGACACTTATCTGGGGCAATATATTTGGTGTTGCTGCTTAGACTTAGGGGGCAATGCATTGTTGGAACTTGGCACAACAGGTACAGATTTGGGGGGGCAATATGCTGGAGGCACAACAGGTACAGACTTGGGGGGAGCAATATGCTGGAGGCACAACAGGTACAGACTTGGGGGGAGCAATATGCTGGAGGCACAACAGGTACAGACTTGGGGGGAGCAATATTCTGGAGGCACAACAGGTACAGACTTGGGGGGAGCAATATGCTAGAGGCACAACAGGTACAGACTTGGGGGGGGGCAATATGCTGGAGGCACTACAGGTACAGACTTGGGGGGAGCAATATGCTAGAGGCACAACAGGTACAGACTTGGGGGCAATGTAGAGGTTTTCTTTATTAAAAAAACATAAGTGATTAGGTGGGAAATGGTCCTACAGAACGGGGGGGGGGGTTGGCACTAATAGAAGCACTTGCCTAGGGTGCCAAACTACCTTGGCCCGTCTCTGCTTGTACTGCCGAAGTAATGCTAGCAAAAAGTTGCCAGTGTTCGGAGACCAGGGCGCAACTTCACATATTAGTGAATTAGCGTCGTGGTAGCAAAAACCAAAAGATATGTAGTTAGCAAAATGCAAACAGAGCATGGTTGCTAAATTGTAATTGCATCAATACATGGGTAAAGAAGTCAGAATTTTTTTTAAAAAAAGTATCTTATTTTTGCAGTCGTATGTAAGGGGATGTGATTCACAGAAAAGAGTTCTGACTGCAGCTGTTGTGACTGGACAGAGACAACCAAAAAGGCTGGGGGGAGGCAGAATAAATGTTACCTGAACAGGTGAAATGGATGCCATCCAGTCCTACAAGAAGATTGGCACTTGCAGGTGGTGGGACCTTCACTAGTAGAAGAGTTGGACACATTGATAACCTTAAAGGAGTTTATAGAAGAGACTATAGGATGATACTTCTGGAGATAAATAACCTACAGACCTACTTACCACCAGAGGGCTTACTGTTGTCAGGAATATAGTGTTAAACTTCAACAGAAACTCACAGAGACAAACTACCATAGAGATACACTGTACTGCAGACAGATCATTATAGCGGCACTCAAAGAGCAAGCAACTTTGATATAATAGGTTATAGTATGGCTAAAAACTACACAGTGGAATAAAGGATTCCCAGAGCTACATATGATCTGTTGTTTGTGTATGTAAAGAGAGTGCCTTTTATTTACCCTAAAATTCTGCATATACAAGGGCCCTAATGTGCACAGAATGTATTAGTATTGATGAACATTTATACAGATATGAGATCCTTTATCTGGAAACCCATTATCCAGAAAGCTTCTAGTTATGGAAAGGAGGTCTCCCATAGACTCGACTTTAGCCAAATAATCCAAATGTTTAAAAATGATACTTGATCCAAACTAAGATATAATTAATCCTTATTGGAAGCAAAACCAGCCTGTTGGGTTTATTTAATGTTTACATGATTTTCTAGTATGAAGATCTAAATTATGGAAGAACATTCCCAAACATTCTGGAAAACAGGTCCCATACCTGTATACAGCCAAATGCTGATTTCACACTTTCCAGGGGACCAGAAAGAAAACCCCATGAATTCTGGGAAAATGTAAAATGGGGATATGTAAAATCAGGGATTTTCTGTATAAAAAGGGGGAAACTAACTAAAAACTAACTAATTAAAAATGTGGAAAAACTGACATTCACAGGGAAAATACAGTTTTTTAATGACGTCGATGCTATAACTTTTTATACGCAGTCTATCATTCATACTGTTTCCTGGTTGCTAGGACAAGTGTGACCATAGCAACCACATAGTTCAAATTTTAAGCTGTATAGCTTTATAACAAATGACTGTAAATGCTTAGAACATAGCATGTTTGACATTTACAGCTCGTCAGCTAAACAGTGTTAATAGTCACTGGGGTTTTGCATATAATCTCATTGAAATGTTAGCTGCCTATATCTGTATTTGCACTTTCGCTTCTATACAAAGGTATGGGATTCCTAGCAATGAAGACAAATGGAGACATATTCACCTTGTCGGTCTGAAAGCTGACAGGCATGCCATATCTGCAGTAAGTGACAAAGTGCTCACAGTTGTTCCACAGGAGGCTGTAAGGTGTAGCGCCAACCAGTTTCTCTGCCCTCTGAGCCACTTCTTCATTAGTCAGAGGTTTTGTGTTGAAGCTTCTGTCCATGTGGTTTACTAAGATATTTCCTCCATAGGCAAAATCCTGCACAGAGTCCACTCTAATGCTGGCTATCTTGGCCAGAACGCCCATGATAAGTCTTTTATTTGTTACTACTCTCCTTATTAAACATTGGTCGTCTGACAGAGCTGGAAGAATATCCGGCATCAAATGGGCCACTTTGTTATTCCCTAAATAGATTCCAAAATGAACAAACAGCGTCCTCGGGACCTCCAACAGGTCGCCTCTTTTAAAAAAGTGATCATCGTAATTTTTCGTCTGTCCCTGAACCTCCTCTATGCCAAATGGTTTAAAGTTAACAAACAAGGACAACTTATCCAAAAAAAAAAAAAGCAAGTCAAAGAGCGGGCTCTTCATTTCCCTCACCTTGATGGTGTCCTGTGCCTCAGTTAGGATTTCTGGAGAGTTGCTTTTTTTCTTTTTTTTTACTGGTAAATGGAAGAATATTTATAAGGATTGAGTCTTATAAAGTGACATCACAGCACAAAGGAGGTGATTGGCTGACAGGAATCTGCCTGTCCTCAGAATAAATAGTTTGTGTCATTGAAACAAACTCCCCCAGACATAAACACACGGCTCTGCTGTATCAATTCTTCAGTATCACTAAGCTGTCCCATAAAAGCACAAAGCAGGCACTCCCAGCCCACAACGAGTATTTTCCACAGACTATAACAGAGCGATTCATGAAGGCAGCTTTTGAAACATTCACTGGAAACAGACCTGGAAGGCTAGAATAACTGCATTTCACTTCCTTTTTATTAACGAGGATTTTATATTTCACATTCGTCATGCAGCAGCTACATGGGTTTGTTTTAGCATGAATAACCTTTAGCAGAACATTGCCATTTATATATATTTGTATTACAGTGAAACACCTAAAGCATATTGAACACATCGCCTGCATATTAATGCATCCTTTAGCTTTCTATAGAGAAAGTATTCCAGCCAGTACAGATTGCTCCTTTATATCCAGTTTCTCTGAGCAACTGATAGACATTGCCCCATGTATTACAATAGTAGCAACAGCAAAGTGAAAATAAAACAGTTAAAACACAAAAAAATAACGGTATACGTGAATTCAAAGCCTTCACCTTTTCTATCAAAAGCACTACTGTTTCTTGAAGATTCTGGCATTGAAACGAAATGCTATAAAAGGCTCCATTCATTTGGTGTTGTGTCATAGAAAACGGAGTGCCGAGATTGTTTGGGAAACCGGGATGATTGTTGTGAAATGGAAAGCACACCCAAACTAAACCAAGCCTAATGAGCTGCAGAAATATGTTCATGTGGCAACTGCAGTTTTTTTTAACTTAATGCTAAAAATATCAACTAAAAACGAAAACATCGGCATTAAAAAAAAAAAAAAGTTTTGAATGGGTCAGTTTTTGTTAAGTTGATTAGGCAAATGGAGCTTAATGCTTTCTTCATTTTATTTTCTACTTTTAATTAAAGGTGATGTAAACCCAAAAATAAAAATTTGTCTAATGAAAGAAAATGTGTTTCTAAGCAACTTTCCAATATACAATGAAGAAAATGTTTGTGCTTTTAAAGTTATTGGCAAAGGTAAGTGCAACTGAAAGCAGTATTTGTCTATACATTTCTGCACTGCTGGTTCCAACAGGGTGTCCTCTCTGAAATGTCAGATCCATCAGTAGTGAGAAGAGCAAGGGACATACACATATTGCTTTTAAAGGGGTTGTTCACCTTAAGATAACTTTTAGTATGTTATAGAATGGCCAATCCTAAGCAACTTTTCAATCTGTCTTAATTATTTACTTGTCATAGTTTTTTTTAATTGTGTTTATTTCTTCTGACTCTCACTGACCCCATCTGAAAAACAAAAGCTCTGCAAAGCTACACATTTATTGTTCATGTTACTTTTTGCTTATCTTTCTATTCAGGTCCTCACCTATTCATATTCCAGTCTCTTATTGAAATTAACGCATGGTTGCTAGGGTCAATTAAACCCTAGCAGCAAGACTAGCTGAAATTACAAACTTGAAAGCTGCTGAATAAAAAGCGAAATAACTCAAAAGCCACAAATAACTAAAAATGAAAATCAACTGCAAATCTCAGAATACATCAAATTAAAAGTCAACTCAAAGGTGAAGAACCCCTTTAATAGCAATTACATTTATATATAGTCTACATATTGCCTACCCTTCAAATCACTATACGTTAAATTGCTTAGGTAGGGCATATCAGACATTGCCCATAAATCCATTTTAAAGTTTTATTGAAAGTATGGTGGATCAAAATTATTCTTCAACTAGGACTTTCATTTTGGTTTTACAACCCCATTTGCAAAAAAGTTGGGACACGGTGTAAAATAAAACTACAAACAGAATGCAGTCATTTAAAATCCTACATTTAATTGCAAATAGTACAAAGACAAAATATAAAATGTTGAAAAAGTTAAAAAGTTTGTTTTCTGAAAAATACATGCTCACTTTGGGAGAGATTCACTAAAAGGCGAAGTGGCAGACGCTAGCAACTTTTCGCCAGAAATCGCACCCTCAGGGACATCGCCAATTTACTAACAGGTGTAGAGGACAATTCGCTAGCAAAGGAGACCATCGCTAACGTTCAGTGGCACCCTATCTCCAGGCGACTTTTCACTCTTGCGAACGGTTTTAACGCTGCAAATTCCCTAAGATGTAAATTTTACAGATCGTTACCTCTTTCGCCAGTTTCCTTAGCCACCTCAGACCAGGCGAACTGATAAAACGAAAATTCATTAAAGTTGTTAAAAACACTGGCGACTTTCACTTTTTTAAAGTGGGATTGTCTTCAAAAGTCCTAAATATTAAAGATTTTTTTTAAAAAAATTTGCAGACATTTGAGGGGCCATGCATGGCACATTTGTTTGAGGGTGGGCTCATGTGTAGGGCATTAGAGGATCTATTTTGTCTTTATTATACAACTTTGTATTTTAGTGAATTAGTGTAGTAGTAATGAATCTTTGTAACAGTAGGTCCACCATAAGCAAACAGATTATTTGGTAAATACATTTTTGAATTCTTCGAAATACGAATTTCGTGTCCCAGGTCACAAGACAGGATTTCATAGCATTTTCCATAAAAAAAAAATACCTACCATTGGGTTTATTTATGGCTATATCCCTCTTTTTTCCATAGTGGCTGGTGCACAGATCCTCTGAAAAGCAGAGAATCTTGCACTTAACAATGGAAACATATGAAGGAGGATTTGCATTACACTGTGAGCCTAAGGAGGGTGGGGAACTGGTCCCAGCAATCACAGAATATCAGGGTTTCCTTTCACTCTGTGGAATTAGGTATGTCTGTGGAAAAATAATACATTTATATGTATTTCTGGAAATTAATCTTGTATTTATGAACTTATCTTGTATTTATGTATTTTCTACATAACCACAAACGGAGTTCATGTCAAAAAAGGGAGGGGATTATATAGCAAGGGATTAAAAAATACAAAGATATCAGAGGGCACTTCAGATGTTCATCATTTGTATAAAACACTCAGCCGGATGCCTTGTACCGCTCTACAGTGCTGGCACTCCTTAGTAGCCCCATCATTTTTAAAATCCATTTTAGTGGGGTGCATTAAAACATCCCACAATTTGGAAGACATATGTAGGTCAAATATTTCAGTATATTGTGGGATAAAGCCAATAATAATGAATAAACAATAATAATTTTTGGTTCAAAAAAGGGGATTTAAAAAATAAATTAAAAAAAAAAGGGTGTGATGAGGTCCCTGACCCATGGACCAGCCCGCACATCACTAATGTATATATAAATGTATATAATAACTCTAGCAATTGACCCATTGCTGTTAACCATCAATATAAGTTATAGCCACACATTCAAATGTATGTTTACTCCCACTGCACAGCATAAGGATTCAGATTCAAGTTGAAACAGATGATATTTATAAAAGGCTACATTAAACCAAACATACTAATGGAAATAATTATATGCTTTATTAAAATGTTAATGCCTATATTATTTTGATTTCATTTCAATGCCAAAGTGCTGCATACTGTGAATTGAAATACAATATGTTTACCCTGTAACCAAATGTAAATATGATATGCATACATTCATAAAATGTACATTAACCATCAAGTGTTAGAACGTTTGACATGATTTAGGAGACATGAACATAGATACTTTTGCTTGAATGGATGTAAACCTACTACATTAGTGTTAAGCATTAGGATGCCAATAAAACGGATTCCCAAGACGATATTTGGGTATATGTACCTTATTCTGTAAACCCCTTCAAGTTAATTCTGTTAGCACAGATATTGATACCACCAGTCTATGCCTTTGAGGCGATAGGGTTACATTTTTCCTCACTGTCTGGAAAGTGTATTAACAAACTAGGATATTTGTAAAAGTTTCTTGGCCTTTGTCATTAGAATGGATTTGACTGCTTTCAGCTGTTGAACCCAATTCCCTTCTATAGGATATAAGAATTCAGTGAAAGAACAGAAATGTGAAAAGCAGAGTGATTTTATAACGCCCCTGAAAAACACAAGAGCATTGCATTCATTTTAACGCAGGTCTATGAGAAACATATGCTCCCATTACTCAATAAGATCCATTTAATTATTTATTTTTACAAGCACTAACCAATATTATGCTCAGAAAAGAAAAGTGCAGTAGTAAATCTATCCCTTAAGCACTGATTTCTTTTTTACAAGTCATGGTTGGCTGCAACTAGGAGTATGCAAAATCATGGTCAATTTATTTAAAACTGATTAAAAAAAAATGTCAAAGTACATTGAAAGTGAATCTTTATAAGTGTGGCAAGTGGAACAGGGGATGTGTGTGTGTAAATCACGAGATGTTGCCACAGAGATTATTTGTGACAAAAGACTTTTTCCGGCACAGCTGTGTGAGTTTTAATACGTGTTTTCGCCTTAAAACATTTAGTGAAGGGAAGACAGTGAAGTTTGATTTTTCAGCTTTGTTTTGAAGCCATAAAAGGAGTATATAACAAGGTAATATAGGCATATCTATATTTGTCATACATGAAAATGTATATTTGACATACATGAAAAGCCAAATTGCACTGAACCTGTGTAAAGCTTTTGTTTAACCTGCACAAAAAGGCCATTCTAAGCCATCAATATACATTAGAAAAACTTTATACATGTTTCTCCACAGAGTCAAAAAATTATAAAGATAACAAAAACATTATATCACTCTTATATTATTGTATACCAACCTGGTATGCCAACCTGTGAATAATTTGATAAATTGTTCATCCTTCAACAATTGAATACAATAAAGCTTGCAGCGGTATAGTAAAACAGTATCTCACAATCAATATATCAAAATATTAATGTGCAAGTGAATTGAAATACTTTCATTTAAAATCAGAATTAAACGATATTACTAAGCAAGATTAAATTGTTTTGGTGGTTGGGCACTGGAACACAAAATATGCTACTATCATTTTATAAAATGTTACAAAAGATATAAACTTGCGTGGTCTTAGTTTGAGGAGAACAGGGTGAAGCAGAAGGGTGAAACAAGGACAAAGAGAGGGTGGAAGAGGGGCAGGGACAATGGCAAAGTATTTTAACAGTTATTCTGCTATTTCATTTCACCAATAGAAACATGGTTTTTACTTATTAAAATTATTCCTCTATTTTGTAAAGCCTAGCTATAGTTATAAAGGAAGCCTAACTCGTTAAAAGTTTTTTTTCAGTTGCAGAAGTAGCAGTTAACAAAGCACACTTATCGACACTGTATTAAAGATCTTGTAAACTATCGGAGGAAATATGGGGGAACTCCACTAGTAATTGATGTTAATTAAAATGCCTTTGAATAATGTAGGCTTTCCAAAATGTTTCAACCAATTGTTATATACTCATACAGCACAGAACAAGAAAATGGAAACACAGCAAAATCAAAAGCGGCAGTAATCATGCTACTGTTGTTCACTATGATCAATGCAGGATGGAAATGGTGGACTACGTGGAGTGTGGAATTTGGCATTGCGGATATTGGAGCATGGTGTGCTGGTAATATGGTAACTGACCATAGTGAACCTATTATACTATTGTGTTTCCTATATTCTGGAAACTACCCTTGGGACAAGTAATAATATACACCTTTCATGTCAAAATTCTACATCAACAAACTTAGTCCAGTAGACATTGGATTAGCCAATCAAGCTCTGTCTTAATATGTATATATATATATATATTTGATGTAATAAATGCTTTATCTTTTTGAAGAAAATCCTGGTGTGCTTCAGCTTTTTCTGTGTGTATATATATATATATATATATATATATATATATATATATATATATATATATATATATATATATATATATATATATATATATATATATATATATATATATATATATATATATATATATATATATATATATATATATATTCAAGACAAATTCCCGTGTAAATATATTCTAAATAAAATACGTCCAATTGGTGCTTACCTTGTAACATTGTTGCAAATAGTATCCCTTTAACAATTTATAAAACCACCGGTCACCAAATGTGTCTATATTGGAAACATTGCACCGCATTCACATCTTATGTTGTAACCAAAGTGCCAGACTCTGGTCAGAGCCTTACAATTACCGCCATGCGTCATCTACATTTAATATAGTCAAATTGTGGGCCTCCACTACCTTCATTTGCCAAATAAAGGTAGTGGTGGGTCACAATTTTATTTAGAATTGTTTTACACAGGAATTTGCCTTGACACATACAGATCGAGTCTACGTCTAGGGTGGATATTATTATGTTTTGTAACTTTGAGAAAGGCTGGGGAAGAGCCAAAACGTTAGTGAGTGTTTATGATAAAAAATGTTCACGTTCATAAGACCTGTGAGTGCAGCTTTTTCAGGGGAGGATCGAGTGAGCAGTTGGTGACGTGAAGCATTTTATCATGAGTGCTGGTATTATATGGATTATTTATATATATATATATATATATATATATATATATATATATATATATATATATATATATTTACATTTGTATGAGTGTGTGTGTTCTATCAATGCTAAAATAGTTCTGCCCATGATAAGCAAAACAGGCTAACAATTAGTACCCCAACCCATTATACTAATGGAGCTACTCCTTCTTTATCTCCATATGCTAATTTTGTATGTGCCATTTTTCTGCCATGTTATTAAATATTCACAACATAGCATAAAAACACTTGAGCGAATTCGAACCAGGAATCGTTCACCATAGTTCACTGCAATCAGCCACAACATTTTTTGTTATGTTTTTTTTTGTTAGGTCAGAGATGATCGTGTGTGTAAGCTTTTCTGGCAGTAGTCTCTATAGACATAGCTATAGCTGCCTATTTTCCACCTCTGCCTGAAAATGCACATTTATTGTGGTTTTCACTTTTTTTACACTGCAGATTCTATGATATTTTCATTCTATTTTGGAGGTTTGTTGCTGCACAGTGCAGAAATGTGGCAGAAAAACACCATGGGGCACATTTACTTAGCTCGAGTGAAGGAATAGAAGAAAAAAATACTCAGAATTTTGAATGTTTTTTTGGGCTACTTCGACCTTTGAATCGAACGATTTAAACTAAAAATCGGTCGACTATTCGATAGTCGAAGTACTGTCTCTTTAAAAAAAAAAAACTTCTACCCCCTACTTCGCCACGTAAAACTTACTGAACCTCAATGTTCTAAGCTTTTTTTGATCGAAGGAATTTAGTTCGATCGATGGATTAAAATCCTTTGAATTGTTCGATTCGAAGGATTTAATCGTTCGATCGAAGGATTTAATCGTTCGATCGAACGATTATTCCTTCGATCATTCGATCAAACGAATAGCGCTAAATCCTTCGACTTCGATATTCGAAGTCAAAGGATTTAACTTCGACAGTCGAATATCGAGGGTTAATGAACCCTCGATATTCGACCCTAAGTAAATCTGCCCCCAAGTGTGACATTAGGATTAACAGATTCATTACTGGTTTAAACAATTTCTTTTAAAGATATGGTAATCAACAAAAAACATGGACATGTAGGGGCCAATTATAAAATCTGAATATCAGAAGAGCACACGTTTGAACACACAAATCCAACACAATTGGTTAGAGATTTGCACTAAGGCATTATGGATCAGAAAGGACGGCATCCTTCAGTTTCTTGACCACCACTGAAGACTTCTACAGCTTTATTGCGACTTCAGTAAACAATTCCGATTATTGTTCTTGGCTGCTTAATCAATTAAGGACTTTAAATCAGGAATGCCTTTAATTTCCAGATCTAGTAACATCTGCCCAAAGGCTTTTCCCTGCAGAAACAAAAATTACATATAAGCAAACAAGAAAAAACCCAGGATGTATTGTATGAAACATTTGTAACTTTTTGCTTGGCTGGATATTAACCTATGAGTAATGGAATAAAAGTGTCAATGTTTGCACCATGTCTAGCAGCCCATAGCAAGCAATCAGATGTTTGCTTTCAAAAGCGTGACCAATGTATTGTCACACGCAACGTGTAATGTCACACACTTCCATCCGTGTTTAGTAAGCACTGACAGGCAAACCAGCCATCTGGCAATGGGTGGTATTAGCTTTAATGTACATAGAGCCTTCTCGCTAAAACATATTTTCCAAATTCCGACAGCACAGTCTTCCTTCTCCTGTTCTTTAAGGATGATTAAAATGCATAGTGTGCTTCTACCAGTGAAAAGCAATACATCAGTCCTATGCTATCTTAGTAATTAACAGAAGCCAAGTTAGTTGGGGTACATTTTCCCTTTTACACAGAAGTACAGAATGCATTAAAAGACAAATACCTGTGGATCACTTCTCAATGAAGCAATTCCTCCTCCACCCAAAGAGTTCTTCAGCACAAAGTTCAATGCATATATTCCTGGCAACTCATATCTGTAAAGTATAAATATATTTACTTTTCATTTGAATCAATCATAATTTAATTTAATGTTCCTGTGTACTAGCTGCAGCAGTAAGTATTAAAATAAAGATATGCCAATGCATCATTTGTCTTTAGCTCACAAAAAAAGTATATTTAAATATCTTTCGTGCATAATTAACTGGATCCTAAAATAACACAAAACACTTCATAACTGGTACACCGATTACTTTGGTGTGGAGACAAAGGTATTTTAAATTATATTTTTTAAGCATGACTTTTTTTTTAATCTCTCTTCTACATGAACATCTTATACAAACCAATTATAAGTGCATGACCAAGCACCTGTAACTTTAATTTTCATTAAGAATCTCACTGGTTTACTGTGCAATTTTCACCATTTTTGTGCTTAGGGTAAATATATACTATATTTGTTTATCTGTTTTTCTTTCCTGAATTAAAAACCCTGCACAAGGTCCAGTTCAGATACTACACAACATAAACCAGTAATACAATAGGATCAAACAATATTTCCAATGTTTTTTTCATGGCCCATATTTACAAACCAAATTTATCAGCATGAAAGCTGTAACAACTTCCTGTTTTATTCCCCAGAAAACACAGCGGTATAAAAGCTGTGCTAACGACATATTCAATGCCCCACACCAACATCACTATACCCAATACTGCACTGTGCATCCTCATCTAACAAACATTCTGTTTATACCCTCTGTTTTCTGACAATTTTGCAGTTGTCAAGTAGAAAAATAGCACATAGATACAGATGAATGCGTATGGGGCCAATAAGTATATCAGAATACAGACATTTTGGTCATAAAAGTCAGCCACATGGGTCTATGTGTAGTCAGCTTAAACAATGCAATCAGTTAACAATTAGGGATTATGATCAAAGATCGAATTTTAGAGTTTTTAGACGAATAAACACAACGCGAATGGTTTCTAATTTAAGAAAAACTCTTATCAGCAAGTTCGGGGTTAACAACCCAAAAACTGTAATTGATTGTGTTTTTGGCAAAAAAAAAAAAAAAACCCTTTAAATCGCTCAAATTGATCAAGTTTTCAGACGAAACCCTCCGAAAAAAATTCAAACATCATGAAGGCTATTAACATCTTCAGATGGTTCAAGGGACCTCTGCCATTGACCTCAACATGTTTTAGATAGTGTATTTTTGGATTCAAGCCATTTCCAGGGTTGGGGTATAATAAATCGAAAAATTTGCTTTTTGAAAAAGACGCAAAAAAAAATAAAAATTTTAACATGAAAAATAGATTTTTGATTTTAAAACAACCTTGAAAACGACTTGATTTTTTTGTGGAAAACTCAATTCAAAATGTGATAAATCTGCCCCTTAATATATTAAATGAATGCTGCTAGTTATTTTTATTTTATTTACATACATTATAAAGAAAATGATGGAATCAAACCAACAGTCTAATAACTGCATTTACTCAATACGCTGGTGTATTGTTAAAAAAGAATGACAGGATTACATACCATTCACAATTACATACCTAGTTACCAAGGATTCACCAAGGTGCTCTTTTGGCAATAAGTGCTCAAAGTATTCCTGAATGACTTCTGGAGAAAGTGCCCTTTTTAAATAAGGGTAGTAAAGTGGATGGCGAGCAACAACGCCTACAAATAAAGCACATCATTGAAAAAAAATAACTGGTACATGAATTAAGCCTTCACGGTGTAACAGAAGTCATCTAATTGCAAATTGTCATTGTGTACAGTATACATTATTAAGCTTTAAATCAAAATTCCACCCCCTCCGGTCTGACAGATCTGTAATCTACATGCATTTCTATTTTCCATAGTGTGGAGCAGGGTCATTATAAGCTTTATTTGTATGGTATCTTAATCTGGAAATCCAAAAAGCTCTGAAATATGGAACATTATTCCCCATACTGTACTATTTAAATAAAAAAAAAACTTCATTGTTGATGGACAGATTTTTCTCTATTGGGAACTAAGGTAAGCCACCATAAATCCATGTTGATGGCAAATAATAGAGCCCTTACTGCTTTCTGACATTAAAGCTAAGGTCACATATTCTGTTTTCTCTGTGGGCCGGAAAAAAGCCACTCCACAATGCTGCATGTTCAGTAAGCACGGAAAGGACAACATTTTGCATCAGTGCTCACATGGCGTGGATTTCGACCTGTGCATGTGCATTTCTGAACCAAAAATTCACCCAACATGACCACTAAGCAGATTGGAGCATATTGGCATTTCTATGAAATATTTATGTACCAGAATTATATTCCATGTAGGAATATATTACCTATGTTAGCGTTATTTCCTTTGTCTCCACTTCTTGTAAAAGCCAGTTCAGCTAAGCGATAGGTATAAGGACCACTTGGAAGGTCTGGGGAAAAAAAAGAGCATAGTTCTTAAAAAATTGCAAATCAATTTATTTTGGGTAGAGGTCAGTAGTCACAGTTCTAATTCTGCTCTATAAGAAACATTTTGTATGACTTACCCCCAGCAATTTCCCAAGACGGACAAAGCATGTTGCAACCCTTTTCCATAGGGAAATGTTTATTCTGTGAACTTAGCCAGTCAGCTTCAGGACTGGTGCATAGCTTTCCAAAATATGTTTGGTAATATCATATATGTAAAAGGCAAATTCTGTAGCCAAATAACAGTTGATACCACGTACTGTACTTTGTAAATAAAGAATAAGAGCTAAATACAAAATAGTCTTACTAAAATCTTCTGTTTCAAGCATAAAAGTACAACTTTCTTTCTACAGTTTTACAACTCCTTGTGATAATTGGGGTGCCTTTCTCAGACATTAGATGAATTCATAACACTGCAAGCACAGGTAGAAGAAACCCACTCTAAAATCTCCAAAATATTGCATTGAAATTTCCATGGTGTCCTATTTAAACAAGCAACTGTTTATATTTTTTAGACATCACCCTGTACTTGATGATAAATAAAAGGGGATTTGAAGTGATTTTTTTAAATGCATATAAAGGTTCTTAGCACTAAACATCTTTTAAAAATGTTGTACCTGCATTAAGGTAATTTATGCAGCTTTCTCTTATCTGTCTTGTTTGAAATTCAGGCGCTACTGGCTTTTCCATTCCCTAGTGAATGATTGGCTGAAGCTTTGATGCTGAACTGAGCACCAGGAAGCTAGACAGCTGGCAGTTGCTAAATTCCCAAAGGGATCGCTACCAGGGGAGACTAGAGAAAGCTGCAAGTACAACATTTTTAGCAGACATACATTATAAAGTTGTTTAATTTAGTGCAAGGAACCTATAATTACATTTTTTAAAACTGTCTTTATATCCCCTGTTAACTAGAATAAATCCAAATTGATGGAAAAACAAGGTCATATTTTAATATTTAATATTAATATGTATTTAAAATGTAGCAGCTTTAAGGCATAGTGCTCAAAATTACAGAACAACCACCTTTTCTGAGACCCCAGGTACAAATATCAGATTAGCTTGGGATACCCTGGTTTATATTTCAGTACCTTTTGGAACTTCTGCAATAGCAGGTGTAGGATCAAAACTTTCATCTGTAGTATAAGAATAATCATCAAAGAACGTTTCTATGTGCTTTTCATTCATGAAGATATCAATCTGGAATACAGACATTTTTAAAATTACGGTTTTATCATAATAAAGCAGATTTAAAACTCTGAGGGCAGTAAAGGCAAATACTACACCAATAGCTGCAAATAAAAACTAAAGTAGATTAAAAGTAGTATAGATTGTAACTTCAGAAACCCAATGGGCATATATTAAAACTAATATGTACCAAGAATTAACATCTAACAGCACACATTTAAACTTCTGACCAATTGAGAAAGTGTATTATCTCATTTTGCCATACTTTGGTCTATTTCTTCTATGTGTGGTCTATTTCTACTTCTATTATGTGTGAAATTATGACCGGATTTCAAAAATCTTGCAATTAGAGCCTACAAATAGACTGTTGTTAGTTGTCTTATAATGGATGACTTACGGCTAAATACAGGTCCCATACATCCATTATCCAGAAAGCTCAGAATAACGGAAGGGCCGTCTACCACAGACTCCATTATAATAATTAAAGTACCCCCTGTTGTAAAATATAAGGATATTAGAAGTCACCTCAACCTCATGCTTTTATATGGTCATGGAACTCCTTGGTAACTCATAATATCCTTATATTTTACAACGGGGGGTACGTTATTCACTATATAGTACACACATACATATACACACAAAATATTTAATCTACAATTAAAATGAATAAAAAACTGCTTGGATGTGATTAAACCTAACCCATGCACAAATCCACGAAAAGACAAATTGACGAATGGCTACATGCAGGTGCCAAAATGAAACAAACTATATGAAAAATGGTGCATGTCATCTGTTTATAGTCTATTTAGGCCTTTCTTTCTTTCTTGCTTTTATTTTTGGTAATTTCTGTTGAGAGTGTTCTGTGCTTGCCCTTTAAAGATTACCAGTTGGGAATAGCTACTTTCAGACATTTTTTTAAATGTCCTACCTTAACATTTTTCTTGGGGTAAAGAAAAAAAAATGGCTTCAGAACTGGAGATCTACAAAACAAAAACACATTAAGAATACTAGTAAAGTTTGTATCGCATGCAGTACACAACTAAGACACTAAAATATTATGTTGAGTTTTGTAACAGTGGTCATTACGGTCATCAAAAATGACTGTAGCCAGTAGTTTTATAAGTAGCAAACACCATATAGTCAACAATTTGGTTTTAGACCTAATAACCGTGACTTTTTTTTTCACAGTACATACAGAACAACTTGTTTTAGCGGCTATCTCTAACAATCAATTCCTCATTCAAAGATGTCGGATGCTTCAAAAAGGTCTGTTCATCTATATTCCATCTTAATTTTCTAATTGCAACACTTACACTTTTGGTCGGCCACCAACGATGCCAGTGAGACCTGGTGCTTCAAAAAGATAAAGAAATTAAAACATTAATTTTCATTTCAAAGACACAGCAGAAAGTGTTATTCAGCATTCAAACATAAACACTGGTTACATTAAAAAGATACGGACACCAGAAACCTTTTTTTACATCTATCATAATATTGTCTTCACATGGTATTTATCATTTTGGCATAAAAGTATTTACCAATGCTTTTACATTACCCATCTGATCCCCCATGTTCTTCTATAAGGGGACTGCCATATTTGAGCTTCAGCAGTCTGCTAGCATTAGAAACTCTGACATATTGAGATGGGACAGTCAGGTTGGCAAAACAGTCAGGTTTAGGAACTTCAAGTAGCAATTACTTACAAAAGCAGAACTATCAGTGAAAAACATGAGCTATAGGTAACATTTGATGTACATTAATATTTTGAACAATACTTTTTTAGTCTGTGCAAAGACAAATCTAGTCTTTCATAAACCTCACTCTGCCTCATTACCTACTACCTGGGCACAAGTGTTGCACAATTTTGTACCATAGTGCTTAATCTGTGAACAAAAACTACAGTCGCAATTCTCACTGGTTTAAGGCTCCAGCACGAGGTGCAGACTGCTGTACCGGTGGACGCAAACTGTCCTTACCCCATGCTCCCAAAACCAGTGCTATCTAACATGTGCATCCCAAGGACATGCAAGTTAAGTTAATGAGAAATAAGTGGGAGAGGGGAAACCTACTTGCCTCCCCCCAACATACTTCTCATGAATATAGTACTGCTGAATACAGACAATGCTGTATACATAAGAAGAGCACTAATCTTTGCACTCCATTCTGGACCGCAAAACATGACCCCTTAGTGAACAGTGTAGAGCAAAAGTAAATATTTTGTGTTTTGCACCTATTTTCTGCACTTTGCACCCTGTACTACACTTCATAAAGAACCCATAATGTCTTTTATATGAAGGAACATAAAACATACAAGGTGCTAATTTATGAACACGTTTGCTAAAGTATAAAAGTGCAGTTTCCAGTGGCAACTCATTGTCTTTGGATTTTGAACAATATATAAAAAATGAAACCATAGACCAGATTAATTGCTATTGGCAAATACACCATTTTTCACACAACGGTGTAACATAAGCTTACATTTTAACTGCAGTTCAGATTTCCTAATATGGTTTGTGTCAGTGATTTCAATAAAAATGAGCCTAGAAAATACAGTTTTTAATGCATATAAAATGTGTATGCATTTCCCATAAATAATTATTGGAAAAAATGGTTTTTCATCTTCTATGCCATTACAATGATGAAACACACAGCCTTTTTCTGTGAATCTCTTTACAAAACTGTGGGGCAGATATATTAAAGAACATCTGAGGAAGTGGCAAAAGTATATATGATTTACAGGATATGCATGGCTTTTGTGTATTATACATTTTTAAACACTATTTATTTGTCCTGAGTATCTTGCCATGAGTAGCATTTATTAGATGTAAATCTAGAGCAACTGGGGTTGCTGAATAATCACTATTCATTCAAGCAGCTTCTTCAGTTCAGTTCAAGCTGCTTGGATGAGCAGTGAAAAGTCTTCAATAATTACTCAGCAAGTCCATTTGCTCTAGATTTGCTTTGAATAGATATACCATGAACTGGATGAATGAAAACCTTCATAGTCTCATGAGGAGGTTGTGCTCTTGGTTACATAGGGAAAACAATATTTTCTTGTATGTCTACAACTCTTGGGTGTGTAGCCAGTTTTTACAATTATTGCTATGACTAGAATGTGGACACCTGCAATTTGAGTGAATACACTGGTGTTTATGTAATCATGTGACTGGATGTGCATTTAATTATATGCCACTACCACTAACAAATGGAATTACTTTAGACAAGATTCTTAGCTTGCCATTGTTTGCTTTCTCCTTGTTTAAGGGTGTTAAATCCTGCAGATTTCGTATACATTTAAGATTTGTAGGAATTGTGTTAGAATCAAAAGTCGTATATTTCATTCTATAAAAACAGAAAATAGATCCTTTCTTCAAGAGACAGAATCCATCAAACCCCTACCTTTTTTCCCCATGAGTTTAAATAATTTCCACTGATCCCTGTTTATAGAATCAGGGGAGTGCAAGTTACTAAAAGTTATAGAGCGCACATGTTCATGCCTTTATATATCACATAATGCCAGTATTTTTCCCTCTTATTTCGCATCCACATATATCATTATGTTGGAATGGACTCACAAATAGTTATGGGAAAGGTCAGGAATAAAAGGAAGTTTACAAAAGTTGCTTTCTGCTTTGTTCAGTAATGGTTCTTTATGGAGCACATATCTGGGGGGCCAAAGGGTCAGAATGCTTCTTCATCTTGCTCTGGCACCAAAATAACATGGAAAGGCTTAGTCCAGTTATCTAATGCTGTCCTAAGAAAAGGATGAATGAATATAATGAAATGTAGGTCTTGTTTTGCAGTGTCTCTTAACTTGCTATGCACTTGTTATCAATCATAATATTTAGCATGTAACATAAATACAGAAGCTCTCTGAAATCTCAAGATACACTAGCCAGCTGTTAGGGCTGTGTCAAACGGAGGTCAGTTTAGTGTGAATCTCAGGTCAGCAGCTCAAGCCTCCGTGAGTTTGCAGAATCCAGTGCAATGGCATAGCATCCCTAGATCTGATCTAATACTGACATTTTCTAAAGCAAAAACACCCACCGACAAGAAAGGTAGTAAAATGTAAAAAAAATTATTTGAAACTCGGCTGAAATATTACTAGCAATGTATGTAATGAGATTCAATATTTCATTTAACTGCTTGTTGACAATAAAAATATTTAATTGATCCTTGACAACATTCAAGGCAAATTAAAGAAGAACTAAATCCTAAAACCAATATGGCTAGAAATAAGAGTATTTTAGATACTGAACTTACTGCCCTACCTCAAAACTCAGCATCTTTAAAACAGTAATGATCTTTGTTGTCAAAATTGTGCACAGAGGCTCCCCATTTTGGGTTTAGGAGTGTCAGTGACACTGCACATGCTCATTGGGGTGTGGACAGCTCTTACAAAGTAAAGCTTAGAGATCATCACAGATTATCAGGATGAGGATCGCCTGTCATAGAAGCTGATAAGGGTACTTGGTTATGAGCTGCCATGTAACAAGAGTCTGAATAAATTACTAACAACCTTGTGTCATGAGGTAAATGCTCCGTGAGTTGGTCCCTAAGATCAGATAAATGACAGCAGCACAAAGTGTGTGCAGTGAATCAGCAGAAGAGACAATGGGGAGCTACTAAGGGATTATTAGGAGCCACATATCTTCACTGCTAAAGAGCTGTTGTGGTTGGGCTGGTACAGAACCCTGTAATAATGTGCATAAATTCCAGCCTAGTCTTTGTTGAGCTTTAGGTCTCGTTTAATTAAACTTCAAAACAGCATGTTACTAAACTATTTCAGCGATGAACCTATACCCACTATGAAAAACTGAACATACAAAGGTATGTTCAGGTTATGTGCAACCCAAGTTGCTCCCCACCAAAAACCTGGTGAGGAGGCAAGAAACTAAAAAGAGTATAATTCCCTGGCAAACTGCATCTGTAGGCAACACTTGATAAAGGGCCTAGACCGAAACATGTAGTGTTTTTCACTTCCCCAAATAAAATATTTGCAGTCTAAGACTACTGCAGTGGATTTGTCCTGCACTTCAACAGAATCAATCAGAAGAAGAGTTGGAGGATTAACACAGAATACCCCCCAGCATAAGCAGCAAAAAGTATCAACAACAGTAGCAGTAATTTTATTTTCAACGGTTCTTCACTATGGGGCAAATTCACTAAGATGCAAAGCGCCGAACCCTAGTGTTAATTCGCTAGCGTTTGGCATTTTCGCTACTGCGCAAATTCACTAATGAACGCTGGCGTAGTTTCGCTAGTGTTACTTCGCAACCTTACGCCAGGCGAAGTTTCGCTAGCGACGAAACTACGCAAATTCACTAACTTGCGCAGTGTACTGAACACTACCTTTTACGCTAGACTTCCTTCGCCACCTCAGACCTGGCGAAGCGCAATAGAGTAGATAGGGATTGTTTAAAAAAAAGTCAATTTTTTTTCTAAGTCCCAAAAAAACGCTTGCGTGTTTTCTACATGATGGCTGATCGAAAAAATTTTGGGGCTCCCCTTCCTCCCCCCTACATTTCCTGACTCATGGCAACTTACCTAGACAGTGGGAACATGTGTAGGGCAAAATAAAATTTTTATTTGCAGATTTGAAGGTTTTCTAGGCATTTGTAGTGCAGATACGTGTTCCTCCATTGAAATTTGAATTTCGCGCCGTATGCAAATTAGCCTTCGCTAGCGTTACTTTGCTTTATATAGCGAATCAACGCTAGCGCAACTTCACAACCTTACGCTACCACTGTGCGCAACTTCGGATTTTAGTGAATTTGCGGAGCCCTGGCGAAACTACGCCTGGCGCAACTTCGCATCTTAGTGAATTTCCCCCTATGTGTCTTCTGAATATAAGCCCTGACGTCCTGAAGATATCAATGAAATAAGTAGTACTTTGCAGAGTACACTAATTAACATTAGATCAGTTGTAAAGAATGCCTTTAACTGATCTCCATAACTGCAGACCTGGTCACCATAGTCCAATTGCCAAAATAATTTTAATTTGGAGTGTATGACCACTTAGTGAACTTTCTTGTGTAAATATAATTTTAAGTATACAAATATATTTAAGTCTGTATCTGTGCAGACTAGCATAAACATATTTCAACGGCCAAGTTACTAATTAAGTATGAAGTTAAATAATGATTTTATATGAAATGATAAAGAAAAGATGAATCACCACAAGATTTGTGAAAAAAAAATCCTGCACTAAAAGAAAATGGGTGTTTTATCTCCTTGTAGTTGGATATGCATAGGACAAAATTAAAGTCAAGTAAGAGTTAAGACTCTGGGGTAGATTTATCAAATAGTGAAATTAGAGATCTCCACAGTCCGCAGAGTGAAATACAGCCTCTCTCCATTAATTTCTATGGGATTTTTAAAGGCGCATTTATCAAATGTTGAATTTTCACTATCACCCTTTGATAAATACGCCTTTAAAAATCATATAGAAATGAATGGAGAGAGGCTGTATTTCACTCTGTGGACTGTGGAGAACTTCACTCTTTGATAAATCTACCCTTTAATGAGCACAAAACTGTAATCAGATATTTTTTCACAGCGTTGTTTCATACATCATAGCAGAAAAGGACTGCGTATGGAGTTTTAATTATTAAATATCAATTTAGAATTAACCATTTGTTAATGTCATGTGACAAAGTAAGATTGACATTAACGTGTGTGTGTGTGTGTGTGTATATATATATATATATATATATATATATATATATATATATATATATATAAAAATAGAACACTTTGTGACTTTTCCATGCTCCGGATGCTTTACTGTGGCTTGAAAAAATACTTAGAACCTCTGAATATTCTCTCCTTTTCCAACAATTCTAAACTGATATTGCACGATATGATAGTGTGATAGTTTTATTTCAAAGTGCTCCTGTGAAAAGAAAAAACATTTTGTCTGCAGTAAGTATTACGTCTCTACACTTTAATATATTGTAGTCACCCATTTTAAGATGAACTTTCACTCTGTTTTGGAGTGACTGGGCCCATGCTTCCATGTACATTTGACCAATTTGTTAATATTAGTTGGATGACACTTGTACATATCAATTTTCAAACAAAGCCATAGACTCTCTGTTGGACTGGATTGGCTGTGCTGCTGTAGGGCATACCACTTTTTGTTCTTGAGCATCTCTAAAGCTACTTTGCATTATACTTAGAATCATTGACCTGCTGAAAGATGAACTTTCACCTTCAGTTTTATAGCAGACAAACAAGTTCTTTTAGAAATATTTCACAGTTTCTTCCATTCTTTCTTCAGTTTTAAATAAATGCTCAGTTCCCGTTTTATCTTACCAGCTCTCCATCAGCCTTTAATACCTTTTTTAATTAATTTAGTGCTCCAAAATAAAAATATCACAATATTACTTTACTTTACCAGTAAGTAAAGTATTCAAGAGTTTAAATACTTTTGCAATCCTATTTCTCTTATCTGTATAGGTTTGATTACTGAAATCAGGATGGAGCAAATAAGCAGGCTGTGGGCCCAAAAATTGTCTTAGAAGAGCCAAATCATTGCCAGCCATATTAGGTATCACTTAGTTCCATGCTTTTACCATTTAACATAACATGCAAAATCCATTCAAATATGGAACAGAACATTTTTATACACATGAATATTAATAACAGACGCACATACTTATGATTTTAATTAGCAAGATACAAGAGAGATGGACAGGCTGGTATTTTTTGTATAACAGGTGCCAATGGTAATGCCAAGTTTAAATGAAGGCTGCACATAACATGTACATTAAAGTAAAGTCCAAAATAGAATAAGGCTAGAAATACTGTATTTTCTAAACAGAAACTTGCACCTCAAGCCTAATCAAACAAATGATTTATGCTTTCAAAGTTGGCCACAGGGGGTCACCATATTGTAACTTAAACATCTTTGCAAGACCAAGACTGTGCACATGCTCAATGGGGAAATTATTATTATTATTTATGATTATTACATTATTTATGATTATCAAAACAGCACAAGCAAAAGTCAAATAATATCTGCCAGAAGCCAATACAGCAAAACTGATTAATAATCAGAATAGGCAGACTGCACTGGGTCCTGTGTTGTCATGTAATCTAATGTGGATTTTATAGTTTTTGTATTGTTTAATACAAACTTTCTCCAACTCTGCAGAACCAGTGGCTGCAGCAAAATAATCCTCAAATAGAATCCCAGTTTATCTGTTTAAATCTGGCTCCATGATCTTTGTCCCTGCAGCTGAAGTTGGAAACAGTAAAGGAGATGTAAAGGCAAAAAATAAAATCCAATACAAATCCCACCGTAGCCGACTGCTCCACAGGGAAAAAAACCAAAACTGCTTGAGTTCTGCACAGCTGGGAAGGTGGGGGCTCCCCCTGCAGTTCATAACTATGATTGTTTCCCTGAAGAGCAATTAGGGACCGTCAATTCCTATCCACAGCAGTAAATGAAGGGAGAATATCACTGCACACAGTCTGGTTTCTTATAAAAATGGTACACATTTTTTAATTAAAGTATATTGGAGATAGGTTTCTTTTTCATTAAAGAAAGTAAAAATGGGATTTTATTTTTTTGCCTTTACATGCCCTTTAAATTCAAAGTGGTTTGAAATGTATTACTAATATAAGTTATAAGTGTCTGTACTTTAACCCTATAAAAACAACAAACTGTAATGAAGATTCATTTTCTGGCTGTAACCTCAGTAAGTTAAACAACCTCTAAGAATTAATGAAACTGGTAGAGAATGCATGACAGTGAAATTAATATTGGATGAGAAACAAGAATGATTGAAACAGACAACATGTAATTTTACCCATTCCTGTGCCTGCAGGTGCAATCTCTCTTGCAAAGATTTCTAATGCTTTTTTCTGCTTGTGATGCACAGCAAGCCAAATGACAGCTTCACGAGCAAGCTGAAATGCGTAAAAGGTAATCACTTAAACTGTAAGTTAGAGAACAGGGACGGATATATCGGGTATTAGCTAAGAAACACCATGCATGCAAAAGAAGAAATCTGGAATCTCGCTTATTAAATTGCCAGGAAATGTTCACCTTAAAACAAGTGGCAAGAAATGAATTAAAATGGACATATTAAAGAAATGCATGGTTATGTTGCATCTTCCATCTTCTTTAATAAGATGTAATGCATTATGTTGTAGGTCAGATTTAGTCACTTACAACAACCTCATAGCTCCCAACATTTTGGAAGTAAAAAGAGGGCCAACATTTTTTTTCCCACATAGCGCAGCAAATTTTTTTTGCCCACGCCCCTTTATGTGGCCACACCCTAATTACCATGTCCATTTAACAAAATTTGGCAGGTTATGAAAGTTTGAAAATATTTCTGCTTATCTAAACTGTTTTTTTGTGTCTCAAAATTGTTACAAAGTATCTTATTTGCACCTGTTACATGTTCTGTGGTCTCTGCTAAAAGCCAATTAAGTTAGAAACTGTTTCTTTTTCTGGCTGTTCAGGGGGACTTTCCAGTACAAATGAGGCACTGCAGGTTGAGCTGTTACAGATTAAAAGAGAAACGTCTAATTGCTATGGGGTTGGCGACCTCAAAGGGGTAAGTTCACCTTCAAAGTGGTGGTTTACCTTTAAATTCACTTTTAGTGTGTTATAGAAATGCTAATTCTAAGCAACATTTAACTGGCCTTAATTCTTTCTATTTTATATATATTTTTTTAATTATTTGCCTCCTTCTTCGCTTTCCAGCATTCAAATGGGGGTCACTGACCCCATATAAAAAAAAATGCTCTCTAAGACTACGCATTTACTGCTATTGCTATTTTTTAATACTCCTCTTTCTTTTCAGGGCCACTCCTATAGATATTCCAGTCTCTCATTCATATCAATACATGGTTGCTAGTAACTTAAAGTGGTTGTTCACCTTTAAGTTAATTTTTAATATGATGTTGAGTATATTTTGAGACCATTTGCAATTGCCTTTTATTTTTTTTTTATTAGTGATTTTTGAGTTATTTTACTTTTTATTCAGCAGCTCTCCAGTGTGCATTTTAAACAATCCAGTTGGCCGCAAACTGCTGAAACTGCAAACTGGAGAGCTGCTGAATAAAAAGTAAAAAAAAGTAAAATAGCTCAAAATCACAAATAATAAAAAAATGAAAAGCAATTGCAAATGGTCTCAAAATTCTCTACATCATACTAAAAATGTATTTAAAGGTGAACAACCCCTTTCAAGAGGAAGGAAAGTCTTCTTGCACTTGGGGGTGCCAAAGCGATCCTCTTCCTCTTTCTTTGCAAAGCTGCACATGCGCAGTAGTTGAAAAGCCGCCGAGAAATTTGAAGAAAGAAGAATCCGGAAAAGGACTTTCCTTCTCCTTTAAGTTAATTTAGAGTGTGTAAAACAATGGTCAATTTTTAGCATGTTTTCAATTATTAGATTTTAATAGATTAAAATCTTTAGATTTTAAATTATTAGCCTTCCTCTTCTGACACTTTCAAGCTTTAAATAGACGCTCACTTACCCCAGCAGCCAAAAAACTCTGTGAGGCTACAGTTTTATTATTATTATTGTTACTCTTTATTGCATAGCTTTCTATTCAGGCCCTCCCCTGTTTATATTTGTGCCTTTCATTCTAAAGATGAGTGCATTTTATGTTCCAAAGTGTTATATCTTATGTACAACGAAACTTGTTTATAAATCTGCAGTTAGTAACGTTGCCAAGTTTCTCAGTTTAGAGTTCCGTTTTATACAATTGTGGAACTGCCAGGGGGTCCTTCTAAGGTTATTAATTTAAGTTGCAGCTTAACAACATTGCTTTCCATGTATATTTATCTATTGTAAGGAATAAGTATTGTCTTACATCTTTTGATTTAGCATATGAACCATATGAATCTTCAGCACCAAGTATCTGTAGATTAACGTCACTGTACTCAGCATAGCCAAGCTTTGAAAATATATCTCGGGTCCTGTTAAAATAAAATAAAAAAAAAAACAGATGTGTAGAAGTGAACTCAAATAACATTTTTTCAATAGGAGACTGGCCAACCGTGATCTGTCAAAACCAACCACAAGCAGAGGTGGTTTCACATTCAGAGATGCAGGTAAGAACAAAATTGCTTCATACATGGGAACAGAGTGATCTCCATTCTTCTTTTAATATTTACTAGGGTTCCTTCAAATACTGATTGAGACAAGTGGAGAATCTAGATGGCTGACCACCCCCCAGCCATCCAATGGTTGAGTTGAAGGCTCTACACTCGCATGTGCCAGATTTTACTTACTACATACAGTATGATGGGCTTGATCAAGCTAAGACCAAGCTACCTAGCCAGAACGTATATCTTCATATGCACAAATTAGAGTAAATGGTTTTCATAAGCATTCCATACACGATACATACTATTTACAAGAATATGATTACACAGAAGTTTGGAAATTTCTATTATATTGTATGATTTAACATTGTCTATAGAGGAAAAGAAAATTAAAGGTATATGCTTTTTACCGACTGTCAAACATTTAAAACACAAATATGCTGCATACCTCCTCAGAATACTCTCAGCTGTCCGTCTTCCTTTTTCTGCTGCATTTGGTCCTACCACAGGACATACTGCAGTGGCTCGGAATCCATCAAGATAAGTAGCACACACCTGTTACAAATTGTTTTACTTCAATGCATGGCTCTCAATGCAAACAAAGGACTTATTCCACTAGTTTTCAGCAATATTCGTTTTGGACACTGCTTTACTCAAACCTTAAAATATGAATTTGAGTTATGCTTTTTTTTCTGTACATGATAATTAGAGGAATCATAACTTTTAAAAAAAACTCTCTCAGTAATAGCCTCATTTAAAGGAGAACTAAACCCTAAAAATAAATAAAAATGCCATATTTTTTATACTGAACTTATTGCACCAGTGTAAAGTTTCAGCTTCTCAATAGCAGCAATGATCCATGACTTCATACTTGTCACCATCTTGGAAAGTGTCTGCAACACTCACATGCTCAGTGGGCTCTGAGCAGCTGTTGAGAAGCTAAGCTTAGGGGTTGTCGCAAATTATCAAGGTTGGCCTGTAATATCAGCTGATGCTACTTGGCTGATTATTAATTCCTGATGCAAATTGCAACGGTTTCTGAGCTGCGATGTAGTTATTCTCTTTATTTATTACTAATCAGCCTTAAATTTGGACATTTATATTTTATGTGTACTGTATATTGTGAGTTGGTCCCTAAAGCTCAGTAACTGACAGCAGCACAGAGCATGTGCAGTGAATCTGCAGAAAAGATGGAGAGCTACTGGGCCATCTTCAGAGGCACAGGTCTTCCCAGCTAAAGGGTTGTGGTTGCCTTGGGCTGGTACAATCCAAAACATGATGTACAACATTTCTAGCCTACTTCTTTAGCGAAGCTTTAGTTCTCCTTTAATAAGCCTCCCAAAAAACTCTATCATGCCCTCTTTTCTCATTAGCGAAGCTTTAGTTCTCCTTTAATAAGCCCCCCAAAAAACTCTATCATGCCCTCTTTTCTCATTAGGAGTTTTGGCTTCTTATAAAAATATTACACTTTATTCAAGCAATTCAGTCTTTGAGTCTAAAGATTTACTAATTCTAATACACAATTAAGTCTACTAAAGATTTACTAATTCACATGAAATCATCTTTGTTAAAAAGTCTAGGGCTTTTTACTACATACTGTATAGTTTTAGCTGGTGGAGCAGAGTGCAAATTGTGTCCTGTAGCCCTGTCATTTGCTTGCTAGGCCGATTTTGACCAGAAAACACAAGCCAATTGAACTCAAGTAAACAACATGCTGCACAGCCATGCTTGGCCTGAAAATGTTAGTGTACAATACATGTGTCTTGTGCACATTGTCAGATATAAGTGCCCACACCCAGAGATCATATTAATTCATTTTTACCAGGCCGGATTTGTAGCCAGGCCTAGGGCAGCAAGATTTTACGGGTGGCATGTGCACATCCACAATGTAAGGAGCACTGGGAACTTGTAATCCTCCAGTGCTCTGGAGCATGTGCGTGGGGGGGGGGAAAGGACCCAGCGGCCAGCTCGGGGCACCCAAGCCCAAAATCCAGGACTGATTTTTGCATGCATTCACACTCATTACACTACACTAGTCAATAAAACACAATCTGTGTGTGTTTGTTATAGTAGTGGCATCAGTAATGTGCTACATTTGCATAGAAAACTCAGATGAGCAAGATGTCCAAGAGCAATGACAAGTGGGGGTTCATTGTCTCCCAAGTGAAAACGTCTCTCACACAGCAACCAAAAATCCCTTTCGATCTGCAAGAATGCAAATAGCTACAGATAAAACATCTTTATATGTCACTGCACTAATTAGCCTGGTACTACACTGTATAACCCTGTGATGTCCTCAGTGTGTGATACAAACCTTCCTAATCTATGGATTCATACTCCCAATGGAACTGTGAGTTGTCATGGCAAAAGTATAAACCGTGTTTAATCATTTACCTGTTTTATACTGGAATGTGAGGCACTGAAATTCTAACCCATCTTAAATTTTAAATAAAAAAAAAATAATAAAGAAATACTACACCTTATAAGATGAAGAAGGTGGTAACCCCTTTGCACTATGAACACGTACTGCTCCTCCATCATGATCTATGATGGAAAGAAAATAAATACATATTAAAAAAAAAAAAAGCTGAACATATAGTTCAATAAATGAATTTAAAAAAGTGTTAACCTCAGAATATTTTAGAAAGCTCAGAATACAACCAAAAAAAGCATGTTAAAAGAGAAGGAAAGTTATAATGACTGTTGTGCCAAATTGTAAGGCACCCCTTTAATTATAATCAAATACCTGAGATCAGGCCAGTGCTCCTGTTCACAGAAAAATGCATCAGCTCAGGGTAGCACTTTGTGAATGCGCAGTAGAGTGAAAAGACAAATATTGAAGTGAAAAGTCATCTTTTTCCTCTACGGTGTATGCAGGGGCATACAGGAATCTAAAAAGATGAAGAAGATGGCAATATTGCGCTCCTTCAGTAGTACCCTGGCCTGTGCAGTTTTCAGTAAACAGAATCACCAGCCCAGGGTTTCAGGTAATTGATTCTAACCACTGTATTCAGATGCTTGCACATGAAAAGGTGACTAGCAAATGCTTTCTAGTGACTAGACCTGTAGGAGTAACCCCATAGGACTCTTGGGAAACATCCATAGTAACTGCATGTGTGCAATAACTGTCCTAATGGAAATCTGTGCAGCTACAAGATTTACAACTGGCACAAAAGGGTTAAGGGCATAGATTTTGGGATAAGAAGGTGGGTGACTGGGGCACCAGAGCACAAGGTCAATACACATATGACAGTATGTACATAAAGTGTGTGTAAGCTACTTTGTATAAAAGAAGCTCAGTTAACTAAATAAGGCAAATGGCATGGTAAACAAATGAAAAGATGTGCCTTTCCAGCTCCTGAGTACACATACATGTCAAAGCACTGAAGTCTACAGTTTTTATGGAATTTCAGCTATTCCATCTGCGGCACTTCCTGGCCAAATGACTATGAGAAAGTTCATGCAAAAGTTCATTTTAAGTTCAGCTAAACTACATCAGGCCATTTACAAGTTAAAAGTTCATTTGGAGGTTAATATATTTTTACAGGCAATGGGTTTCACTGCCACCATCTATTTGTCAACATTACCAAAGCCCTTTGTTTACATTGTCCATCTGCCCCAAATTGTCAGATTAGTACACTGTTTATCTTTTCATTTAAAATGCGATAAGGTAAATTGGCTTGCAATTTCAATATTAACTTTGAAGTGCTGATGACTTTACCACACAATTTCCATTACTTTGTAGCATACATTAAAGCTGGCCATACGTAAGCATATTTAAATTGCCGAATCAGCCCCATTAGACCAAGTTGGCAGCTTATCTGCTAGTGTATGGGTCCTCCCCGACTGCCTCCCTGATGGATATTGGACAGGTTTCAAAATCATGTTGGGCAGGAACCACATCCTCTCACAGCAGGGCCTACATAAGACTCCATTATGATCCAATACAATCTTGGTCCATACCATACGATAAAACCAGTTCAATTTGACTCAGAATGTAGGTGGCCAAATCAGGTAAATATAATTTCATTTGGTGACACCTCCCCTAAATAAGCAGATCATAATGTTTTATGCACACAGAAGGGTTTAATAGTTACCCATAGCAACAATTCTGCTTGTGTCAGTCTACTTAAGTTAGAAAACAAAAGCAACATACTCATTGGTTTCTACTGAAAACTGCACTGGAGCAAATTTTTTCTCAAGGAATTTTTTTGTGATATTTGATCTTTGAGGCTTTTTCCTGAAAGAAGTTACTAATTTTCCTAAATAAATAATCAAGGGCATTTACTTTTAAGCACAGTTCAATGCACAGGGATGATACATGGCTGCATGCGTGAATGAATTCCCAGTAAACAGAAAAAACTAGTGCATCATGAAAGACTCATCCATATCTGGATTAATCTAAATCAAAACATTAAAATACATGAATATATTTAATAAGCAACTAGAAGAAAGAAAAAAAACCAGCTGAAATTATCTGCAAGGGGAGATGACCTGCAGCTACATAAGGAACACATTCTGAGCTTCTATACAGTACAACGCTAATTATTATTTTTTTTTAAATTAGGAAAAAACACCATCTTAACCAATATAAGCTAATCAGAGATTGGCTTTAGCGAAATAGCTGACTCAGGCCTTGGCAACACCACACAGTTTGCTAATGGACTAGAAGCCAAGAAGCTTCCAGGGAAGCCATTATTTTGCATAAAAAGGATAAATAAGACATTAGCGCCTCAGTTCAGCCACTTCTTACTCTTCCTGCATTCAAATCAACTGGCATAACTGTGTACAATGAACTTTGCTAAACAGGGTTTAACAATTTACTTAAGTATAATAGTTTTTTTTTTATCAACAGAAGTCGTCTGAGCTTTATTATAGAGAATCTTCTCTCTTTCCTAAATTGCAAATTCCTTGTTTGTTCAAATTTAAAGTATAATATCTTGCCATTTTGGTATTAATCTGAATCTACTTTTAATGTACACATAAAAGACAGTAACTTCTGCTTGTCTCTCACTCAGAAAATCTCAGAACATTTTTCCCTGAGAGGATGAAGTCAAGTGTACGCAATTGCGAACGCTGTATAGCTTTTTAATGCAGATCTTTGCTGTTTTCCCTATGCTTTTCTTCCATTCAATTCACTTAAATAAATGCAGTTACTATTAACATTATCATGTAAAAAATGTCTGCATTAGAAAGATAACTTTATATATCAGCAGTTTTGTTAGATGTGTGGTATTTTTTAAGGTCCAAAGTGTGGCCTAAAACTACCACTAGCATATAAGTCTGCTTTTTCAGAAAACAAGCCAATAACTATCCTTAGCCTTTCTGAAGCTTTGGGAGAGGTCATCCTGCCCTTAATCCCTATAGATTTGTGCTTGCTGTCGATCACTTTTATTGTATGTAACACCTTCAAAACACCAGCAAGATGAAAGTTTCAACTCCCATGGTCATTACACCAGTGTACTGAAGGACCTTCAGAGTCAAAGTTCTAGTGGGATATAGATGTTTGTGGGTATTACAAATGTTCTTAATCTTTCCTCTTCCACATATAAAGAACAAGCCGGATTGATGTACACAAATGAATGCACTATTTTTGTATACAATGGCAAGTAGTGAAGTATGTCTTTGTTACTGTTCTTGTACTGTTCTGGGTATGTATATATAAAATGTTGTATTATGAAAGCAAATTTAATCCTGAACAACGTTTACATCCAAATATTTTAAAGTTATTTGTAAGACATATTAAATATTGAAATAAGTATATCTGTCCTTTGCTGGTTGTGACTGCAAGTACTTCTGAAAACATGTCGCAGTAGTCAATACTTGGGTTTTCAATCCTTTTATTATCTTTATATGATCTGTGGCCACGCAAATACTTAAAACATTTCTGTTAAAAACCACACAGATCATTAGCAGATTACTACAACAAACCAGAAGTCGTTTCATATTCGAATTGTTCAAGGAACAGGACATTTTAAAATAAAACTTACTAATACACTGGAGACTTTAAATGACTCATGACTGACCTTGAATTTCACTAATAGAAACCAGGGAAAAGTCACAAGACACATCAGGAAGTAGATAGTGTTCAGGATCTCCAATTTCATACACTAATTGTTCAGCAACTGTGCCAAAAGAGATAAGGCCGCCAGTTTCTTGTGGCTTCGATATTGTGAAATTCCCATCTGAAGTGCATTCCACTATCGGAAAGCCAATATTGTGCCTGTTCGTAAAATCATAAGTGAGAGTAATAATGAGATCTTCATTAACATCTTAACACATAATGAATACCCTCCCTGCCCATAAGTAGTGTAAAACATTTTGCAGCATGTTTCAGTTATATTCATTGAGCATTATGAAATGGCACTACTAGAACGGTGACTTTCTTTTCTAGGGGGTTCTTAACCTATTGGTTAAGAGGTAGTTTAGGGTTGGTCACACACTTAGAGGCTCAGGGTTGGGTACCTACCATCAAATTTACCCATACAACTCAATACTAATATACAAACAGCTTCAATTAAAGGATTTTAATTATTAATTAGAAACCAAATCAGCTAGCAGCCAGAGAGGTCTGTAAACTCTACAGGGGCAACGTATGGTATCAGTATCGGAAGAGGACTTCTTTACCTATTATACAAAACAGCATTTTGTACAACGCAAGTAAAATTAGATAGAGGTATGTTTCAGACACCATTTGCTATCTCTGTTGAAATCAGCCCTGTCTGAAGTCTTTTAAAATGTACATTCTTTCACATCCCCAAAGCTTTTGTGCTTCCATTGTATGAATGTCTACAAAGTACTATTCAGTAATAACATGAGGGAAAGGCAAGAAGAACAAAGAACAATCATTTCAGGGAGATAACTGAATTTGCTGAAAACTAATCAGGCAATTACTTGCAGTAAAGTAACTCTATGCTGCTTTGCTCTTTTTTGGTTAATGCAGTTTTCAAGATTGAATTTTGTTACGTCTTTATTCTTTCTCCTAATTAATCTTTATTTGTGCAGAGATGAAAGGTGCAAAGGAATGTCTTTCAAAAGGATGCCATTTTAAAGTCCCATCTTATATTACTTATTTGTCCTTCATTATTTGAGAACATAGTCTTTTAATAACCACATAATATTCACTACTTATTACAGAGTAAAAGTAAAATATTTTTTTTTAATTTGTTTAAAATGGAGTCTATGGGAGAAGGCCTTCCAGTAAATCAGAGCTTTCTGGATAACGAATTTTCAAATAATAGCTCCCATACCTGTAACTGTAACATAAACACATTTTGTTTTTGTTTTTTACTTTGCCAATTCTTCTTGTTGTACACACAATCAAAAATAATCTGCAATTAATTTGGTAAAAAAAAATGCTGACAGATTCTTGAAAGCTTGCCTGGACTTTATATTTAGAAAGCTGACCAAGGTACAAGCACCATGGCTGTTTTTATACTTAACCAGGATCCAGGTCAGACTTACATCTACATATTGTCAGCGCACATGCTCTCATATTTGTTAATCAGAGTTGTAGAGGCTCTGACCAAAAGTGGCAGTGGCAAAACATGGCAGCCCACTACCCTGCTAAGCAGTTGTGCAATGAGCACTGAGGTATGAGGGAACAAGGGCCCCCACAGGAGTTAGGGTGATGTGGGTGGGGAGGGTTGCTGTGAAGGGCTTTATTTTTCCTAAAGAAAAGACACCAAAAAGCATGATGATCATGAACAAAATGTATTCACCAAGTCAGTGAATATACTAAATATGGATGAAGGCCCTATTCCCGCCTTCGCCCCCAAAATGGTGTTAGCACACAAACAATATACAATATAAGTCAATTTGTTGTCTAGATCGGGAAAATATGCTAATATTTTCATAGTTAGCACTAATAGGTAACAGCCATCATGCTGCTAAACCTCAGCAAAGGAACACCTACAAATCAATAAAAATGACAACAATAATATTTAGAGCACAATTTGTGGGGTTATTTTCGTTGATTTTTCTTTTTTCACAAAATAAACATTCTGACTAAAGCCATTTCCAAAATCATATACAGAAGTACTTACCAGTCTGGTACCAGATGCCAGTCAGTAAATATTCCACCTGTACACTGAGCTCCACACTCTATCAGGTGACCGGCAAGACTGTTGCAAGAGAAAAATGTCTTAAAAATCACATGGGAAGATGTCTTTCCTATACCACTGCAACTATGCAACTGAAAACCATACAGTATATTTGAGGGCTTATGTGAATACTCTTTATGGAATATATGTATGTATGTATGTATGTATGTATGTATGTATGTATGTATGTATGTATGTATGTATGTATGTATGTATGTATGTATGTATGTATGTATACCAGTAAACCGATGTTTACCTGCCAGCTGCAAGTAAGTCAAATTCATTTCTCTTCCAGCCAAACTAAATGAGGAAAAAGAACAAGTTACTTTAATAATTTAGCTTTGACAAATTATTATTAACACAAAAGTGCCAATGTATTTGCCGATGCCTGTGCTCCATACGGTGTACCACTGCCCTTAAGTGTGGGGCTTAAGAATTGTGAGTTTTTGTGCTTTACAGGCCTCCCTAAATATGCACCAATATTACCTCTATGCAACATTAGTTAACTTATATGTTTAAAGCCAGCAATAATAATGATAAAGTCTTGTAATCTTTTAGCACCACCATGTGGTATGTGTTGTAAGTTCACAGGCCAGTGTTACAGCAAGTTACAAATGCATGATATATTGCTACCTCAGTTCATCTATAGTCCAAAGACACTACATTATGTTAAGGGTTACAAAATTGTAGAGATAAATCTGAATCAAACAGCTACTGTGAAATATATGTTCAAAGCATATTTTGGGTAAGGGTACATGTATACGAGTAACCACATTGTACAGTTGTGCCATCAACCATAATATGTTTAATGGAAATACCTGTATGCAGACTAAAAAAAAAAAAAAAAAAAAAATGGGTAAATATGGGTAAAATAGCTATACTGGCACCCTATGTGCTCTAATATAGCTCTATTTTACCCATAAAGAGGTAGCATTACTTGCCATATGTAGTTCTGTGTCCAAGAAGAAAGATTTGTGTGTGTGTGTATCCATAGCCCAAAACACTCTTCATGTAAAAGAGAAGAGTAGAAGGCTACATGCAGTGTTATGAGCATGTTTTTGTACTAAAATAGTTCTTGCATAAGAAAGAAATGCAGTTAATTGCACAAAAACACATTCCATTCACTGCAGCCTGCATGTATAGATGTTCTGTACTTGTATTCTGTCTAATTCTTTCAAAAGCAGAAATAAAATTCTGTTATATAGAGGTGCTTTACTGCACACAACCTTTTTTTGTTATCATCTATATCTATAGTTAAAATTGCCTATATCTTGAACAACTTTTTACTCTTGTGGTTGCACTGAGGTTAACATGATACCCTCTCTGTGTATCTAGTTTGTTTCTTCCAAATCAGAAAAGGCAACATTCAGAATTGTACTGTGAGAAAAGTCGTATCGTCTTATTGTCACTGGATGCTCATTCACTTTTGAATAAAATATCTTTCAACTGTACTGTCACTCACTATCGGGGGGGGGGGGAGTAAGTGCAGCAGAGCGCATGGGCGCCATCTTCTGGCTCTTTGATATTCTTCCTTAAGTGAGCGATGCACAGTTGGAGCAGTATTCCAGTTTGTAGCAACTGCACATGCGCCAAAAGTTCCAGAAATTGCTGAAGGGAAGGATGAGGACCCAAAGAATACAGAAGAGCCGGAAGATGGAGCCCATGAGTACTGTGTTAGGGGCACTTTCAGGGGTATTCAACTATGTGGGGGGGAGCAGGGAGGGGGCTATCTTGGGTAGTAGGTAGGCGCTTTTCTTATTGGGGGGATTAGTACTCCTTCAAGAGGGGCTTGAAAGTATTCTTGGACAAGCATAATATTATAAGCTATTGTATTACTAAAATCTACGATTAGTATAGATATTGGTATGGTAATGTATGGGGGTTGGTGTGGGTGTGTATGGACACTGGGTTTTATTTGTAGGGGTTGAACTTGAACCCAACTTAACTATGTAATTTAACGATGTAACTTCATAAAATTGACCTTAAGTGGTTTCCAATATCTTGCTAAGGGTTCTAATTTCTTATATTATTAATGGATGAAAACTACTGAACTAGTGAAAAGTATCAGACGATGATAGATGAAAAAAATAACTAGAATGTCACCCATGACAGATCTGCTTGTCTGTGAGAAGGAAGAAATATAAAACACTTGACTACACATCACTGTGCCAGCACAAAGTAACTATTCAAAATACTTTCCGACTGCTTACTATAGCATAGTATAAACTTTAATGTTCCTCTCTGGTGTCTGGCAGCACAGCGATCCTGGTTCAGACTCTTAACTGTTACTATCTGCTACATTAGTCAAAACATTTCTCAGCAGGATCAATGAAAACAGTACCCTGTAATGAAGATTAGAAATGTGACTGTGAACTAGTGTAATTAGAACAGTTTACAGAGCCAGTGACCTCCTAGAGCTGCTCCAGGTTAGAGTCCTGCACAGGTCCATTTTTTGGGACCCGACCCGTACCCACAATCCGGACCCGGATTCTTAACTGTTTGGACCCACAACCCAACCCTACCCACAAGTACCTTATCCGCAACCTGGACCCGCGACACGCTGACCATTAAGAATCAGGAAGTGCTGTCATTGTAAACCGGAAGTGACATCATCGGAAGTAGACGTGATCAGGGGGGAAAAGGAGTAAAACAGGAAGTGCTGTCATTGTAAACTGGAAGTGACGTCATCGGAAGTCGACGTAACCAGAAGAAAGGAGTGAATATCGATATTGAGAAGACCCGCGGCCCGACCCGCAAACCTGCAGAACCGCGGTTATACCTGCACCTGGAACTTCTAAACGCAACCCACAGGGTACCGCAGGTTTTTGCGGGTAAGCCGTGGGTACCCGACCCGCTGCAGGACTCTACTCCAGGTACTGTAGATGCGAGAAGGTGAGCAAGGAAACATGAAAAATGTGAACAACCCCTTTAACTGTGGTTGCTCAATGTGGCTTTTTTTGAATAACATGACTGAATGTTTAGTCACAGCCATAATTAAGGAATATGCATTTTTTTAAAAAAAAATACTTACGGAATGTATAAGAGGCCCCAGTACAACGCTGCTGTCTACACATCTACCAGTCACAACAATGTCTGCTCCGAGATCAAGGGCTCTGCTTATTGGCCTTGCTCTGTAAATTAAAAAAAATATATATACCATCTAAAGTTTACGGTTACCAAAGGACTACCTAATACAAAATACTACAGCCTAGTACACACCAAAATTCTGTGGAGTGTTTTTTTCTGCCACTCCAATGATACAATTATCGGGGTATTAATCGCTCTGCACCAGGTGAATATCGCCCAACACTGCAGTATTTTGTATAAACTGGCATATATTGACGTGGTTATATGTCTGGAATTTGCGATACCAAAAGAAGATACCCACTGTACAGAAGTGCTCCTGAAAGCTAATCTGTATCAAATGACCACCATCCACTATGGAGTATTTTACATAGGTTTCCATCTATGCTTAGTATTGAAGTATTGCAATCTATTATTGCAATCTATTATTACGTTTTCTATACTATTCAATATATTAGTTTTAGTGCTGCAGATGTTTAGATCCTTTGAGCTCAATCCCCCTCTTTTATGTCAAACAAACTAAAATGTAATAAAGCTATAACTTTGTGGCATGATGTCATTCAAAAATCATCTAAGACTGAAAATAAACATGCACTCCAAATATTAAATACATTTTCCTTCAGATGCCCCCATACTCTGTGTTTGTACCCCATGGTTTAGGACCCTGGTGTGTTCATTCTCACTATCTAGGGAAGTGATATCTGAATGAATGTTACCATAAAAAATTTGCGTTTTTCCTTGTTCCTGAAAACAATGTGTAATGTATAGATGTACGTACATGTTTAGAGAATCTCATGTTCTTGTACAGGGAAAGCACTTCCTACTATTCATGGCTCAGTCTCCTTCCTGTTGCTCCGAAAACTTTGCTTCTAACATGCTTATTGCCTTACATTTTAGCTATTTCATAACAAAGCTTTCTGTCTTATGAGTCACAAATCCAATTTGAAACCCATGACTTGAACTGAAGCACTGTGACATTTTTATTACCGCATATATTTCTTCTACCGATCCATTACTTTGCCTTGCCCCATACAATGGGCCAATTTAAATGTCAGGCTTCATTTAAAAGGATACCACCTGTCATTGGGAATCATTTTAATGTAAACTTCCTCTTAAATTACAAGTATAGTCACTTTACCTGTCTATACCTGTATCTAGTCATGTGCCTAAAACCAAAATAGCACATCATATTACATTTCATATTTATATTAAATGTTATCAGTTCAGTCAAATAGTGTGAAATATGTAAAGAAAGAAAGAAGGAAACGCATAATCAATAGGGTGTGCCAATTTGTTGGCCACCCCCCCCCCCCAGTGATTATAATTGCTCACTTCAGACCCCTGGCCCTCTTCTTTGCTGAAAAATGCACCAGCCCCTAGTGAGTATACCATCCAAACTTCTTTTATCCTTGGTTACTGCCATAGGTGGGTGCACATGCATAAATATTCTGCTAAATTCTCCTTTTATGCTACGGTTCACACACAACATCCACAAAGGTTTCCAGGAGAGTCAAGATGGTTGTGTGGTGTTCACTAGCATAGCCCCCCAGGCTGTCACCAGTTTTATCAAAGTCTGGGGTCTCAGGTTAGTATTTATAACAAATTGTCAGCCCAAGAGATTATGACTTTCCTTTAAAAAATAAAAACACCAGCAAGATCAATAAATTAACTCACCCAAGGTAAGCATTCATACTATGAATAGTATCTGGGAATGGTGTGCCACTATCCATATCTGTGATGCCTGCTTCCTTAAATGAATCTTTCTGGAAACAAACAGTGAACTTTATTAGGTATGTTTGTGAGAAGGCCATGACAAATGTATTCATAATATCAGATATTAAATAAAAATGGTTGTTCGCTTTTGAGTTAACTTTTTGTATTATGTAGAGTGATATTCTGAGACAATTTGCAATTGGTTTTCATTTTTTATTAGTGTTTTTTTTTTTAATGTTTTTATTCAGTGGCTCTCCAGTTTCAGCACTCTAGTTGCTAGGGTTCAAATTACCCTTACAACCATGCATCGATGGACTAAGAGACTGGAATATGAAAAGGAGAGGGCCTGAATAGAAAGATGACCAATAAAAAGTGGAAAAAACAATACATTTGTAGCCTTACAGAGCATTTGCTTTTTAGATGAGGTCAGTGACCCCCATTTGAAAGCTTGAAAGAGTCAGAAGAAGAAAGCAAATAATTCAAAATCTATGAAAAAAAAAAAAAATGAAGACCAATTGAAAAGTTGCTTAGAATAGGCCATTGTATGACATACTAGAAGTTAACTTAAAAATGAAACAACCAATAGCATAGAATCACAACAGTTAATTTTACTATTATAATGTATCTCTCTATACTCTCTATTACAAGCTTGAAGGTTACATGGGCTGAAGGAATTCCAGTACAATTTCCGTAAGGAACGTTCCTGTTCAGCTGCTTTACAGGAAACAATACCTTCTGTATCACCAATTATGTTCCAACATGTAGTATAACACCTTCCCAATAGAGCAGATGCTGTTAATTGAAGCCTTTCCTGCTTTAACACCCTTGGTTTTGGACAGCCAGGTCTCCCATTAACCCACCATAAATTTTCAAAGTTGGCAGATTTATTAAAGGTTGAATTGAAAATTTAAATTTTCTAAATTATTTTATGGTCAAAACGGTCAAATTCAACTAAGGAATTATCCAAATCCTTTTAAAAAAAAAAATTAAAATATTTGAATTTCAAGTAAAATCAAATTCATGTTAGTTGAAACAAAAAAAACTCACGTGAATTCGAAATTGACCCTTGATAAATAAGTGCTAACTTATGATAGAGTACATTGCTTGAAGGGGAACAGGGTGAGCCTGGGCCAGTGGGTCACTGGGAAAAACCCAGAGGGCCCCGCCCTCCCAGACCCAAACCGGGTGCGGGGAGTGGCTGGGCCCCTTGGGAAATGCAGGGGCCCCTGGTGCGACAACCCTGGTGGGCCCTGCACCCACCAATTCAAACCCTGAAGGGGAATGAGATCAAGACAGCTGGAGACTGAATTAAGAACACAACAATTACATCTACAGATTCAGAGCTATAATAAAAAAAATATATATCTTTTTTTAAATTATTTCCTTTTTCTCTGTAATAATGAACAGTACTTTGAGTTTATTTGATGTTTAAATGTTTTTTGTTTTTTTTAAGTAGACTTAAGGTATGGACATCTAAATTACAGAAAAACCCCTTAACTGGAAAATAGTGATGTGCGGGCTGACCCGATACCAGCAGGACCCTCGGATCACGTGGAATCAGGCTGAATTATGGGCATCCATGGTGGGTATGGGTCACATTGGGTGCTACAATACTGTAGTGTCTGTGTATAGAGATATGGCTTTTTGTGACTCGCACCACTAATCCACAGGTGTGGGTTGGGTGCAGGTCCTGCAATGGAAACAGTTTGTGGGTTAGGGTCGGTGTAGGTTATGGTTTCGTGGTTAGGGTTGGGTGTGGGTTCAACTTTTCCAAACCCGCACATCACTAGTGGAAAACCCCAGTTCCCAGAGCAATATGCATAAAAAGGTCCCATACCTGTAATATGCTGAAGTTGGTTTTTACCATATAAAAAGAAAAGGAAATATAAAACATGCAACAAATCAGAGTTTTAAGTGAGGATCATACCTTTTTCATCAAATCATCACCAGTGACAACTGCTATCTTCATATCAAGATTGG